>NW_020653726.1:10403265-10432260 GCF_003589595.1 Hyposmocoma kahamanoa
GGTGCCCCGTGGTACCTGCGCAACGCTAACCTCCATATAGATTTACGACTCCCCACAATAGCCCAATTCATGAAACAGGCATCGAGGAAATACTTCGACTCTGCTCCTCACCACCCCAACCCCCTCGTGGTGGCTGCATCTTCTTACGACCCCCTCAGGGAACAACCCCACCGCGCAAATAGGACCCGTCACTTTGAAGGCCAACCAGATCGCTAGTCAGTCCCGTCCCTCACGCACCAACCGTCCTCGCCGGCGAGGTCGTCGAGCCCCTCATTTTAGCACGTACAGTGGTAGATTCTCTCCTACAGTCTCTAGTAGCGCCCTGAGCCGAGGTCCGTGCCCACTTGGGCGCCCTCAGGCTCGCAACTTAGCTTTAAGTTTATCTTAGGGGTTATGAGCCTTCAGCTCGCCCTTTTTTCCGGTGGCGCAGCAAAGGCCATCAGCGGCCAACTGCAAAATATCATTCAAAAAAAAAAAAAAAGCCAACGCGTTCACTCCAGCGCCGAGCTCGCCCGCAACAGCAACAAATAAACAGAAGACTCCGGCCCGCATTCAGTCCAGCGCCAGTCCGCAACAGCGACTATAGAAAAGACCTCAACAGTACCGTACAAAGCTGCAATACGGCTGTAACCAGCATTTTTATTTCGACCCTCACCGTCTCGGAGCGTAAAGAACCACCAGCTCAGTGGCGGTACGAATCCTGTGCCGTACAATAAGTACGTTATTAATAAGAACTCATATACAAATAAAGAACAAATAAAAGGCGTTATGTCTAAACGAAGTGAAAAATTCTAATACCTCAATCGCGGGCAATTACTTTTCGTACTCTTGGCATAATAAAGACATGTGATCATAAAAGTGCTTTTATTACGTACAAAAAAGTCATTACAATAATACGAACTATATGAAACGAATTATGTGTACCTATGTGAAATTTTATAACGCTATTTAAGCATAAAAGTTACCGATTAATTTTGTTCATGGAATCTTTAAATATATCTCCTGAAAAGTTGCAATGTATTCCTACGTGCATTTATTTATTAAGTAATACTTATTTTGGAGTTATATCAATATTTGTTTTCTTATTTTTTTTATGAAGAAGTGTCATATAAGACAAGACTGGTACATTTACGTTAGTATATTGGTAGTGTCAAAGGGATGAGAAAATTGTTAGTTTGACCAGGGGGACACCTTAACTTTACCAACTTTTGTTTTACCAACTAACTCAGCGGAATCATAAATATGATTTTAAAGTAAATTTTACAATGAATTGTTGATAATTATAATACGTACGTAATAAGTAAATGTACTAGTAATGGCATATATGAATTCCGTTTAGAAGCTTTCATCAATTCACTCAATATTTTTGCAGTATGGCGCCAGTTTTTGCGGTCGTCATCCGATTTGAAATCGCGGTGTTCTTACAAAAATCGTTAAGATTTTGAATTTTTACAAGAATCGTTACGATCATTTATTAGTCGGACATTTACTAGAGAAACTTATGTCGGGAATAAATTTAATAACGAAACACGTCTATACAATTTAACCGCTAAGTTGCCAGTGACAATATAAGAATTATACTCAATTATGCGATTATTTTAGCTTGATTTATCTGTGCAAATAAAAAAAAACTTTTAGTTAGAATTTTATAAACTTAATAACGGACATTTTGCAAATTACGGTCTTCACGAGTAATCGGACTGAACTATTAGCGTCGCAGCATTCTATTAATATCTATTTATAGGTATAAATTCGGAAGAATTAATCATGTCTGAATAATATTCGCACCCAACAAATAAGTTATTATTATATGTGTTGAGAGATACAGGTAGAAAATAGTCAATAATCCTAAGCCGAAGTTCTCTTTTTTTATAATACCAAGTGACGGGACGAACAAGTCGTGCGCCTGGTGGTAAGCGACACGCCTGATCATAATAGTTGCAATGCCTCACAGAGCTTTAAACCACAAAGATCTGAGGAGCACTGCCATTGCACCTGTCACCAGGAAACATAAGTTGACAAGTCCCATGTGCCTGTAATTACTCCAGCATCTTTAACCCTTTAAAACCGGAACGCAGTGATGTTCACATTACTCCTTGGCGGTGGAAATGGTTAAGGTGGCATAGTAGTTCTAGTACTTACAGCGCTACGCTGGTGACGTATGTTTCCAATTTGAAATCTCGATTATTAACATTATTTTTAGCAAGGTTTTGTAGCTCATACCCCTATAGTAACCCTACGACCTTATAGTGAGGATTTTCCAGCCAAATTAACTCTACTTACACCAGGCTTATGTGACAAATATTTATCCCGCAATTTAAATAATTTTTATTTCGCAGAGGTCATATTTTGCGTGCATCACGCAATGTTTGATGTTTACAACCGTTCATAACATCATTTTCTTACATGATTTACTTGTATACGTCAGTGCTTCCACTTGAATTTGTAAAACGTTTTGGGACTGACACGTTCCAGAAACGAATGACGTTTTAAAACAGAAATTGGACTAACTACCTATACATATACAATGATACATATAACTTTTAAAAACCAGCAACTTATGTCTATTTATAAAAAAAGTGTAAACATACATCTCACAGAATAATAGATTAATTATGTTTTATATTCTCATTGACATGGAAATCTTCAAGTTTTTGATGCTGCTGATTTTTCATGAATAAATAAATAAGTTCCTTTACCAGAATCTTTACTTTTATTATAGAAACCGTGTAATTTAACACATATAAGATCTCTATTATCTACTTAAATCAAACGCCAGTTGGAGATACTTCCGGCGTTTCTCGGTTTCGACTTTCACTGGACTTTATTATACTAAAAATCTATTCCATTTCAAATTCACGGCTCTCCCAAGCTTCAAAGATTAAATGGAAGAGGCCTTATTCACCAGCAATGACTCAAACTCAATTTCAAGAACAGGCGAATGATACGTGCCGCACGTGTGATCTCGTGCGCTAGATCGAGATACTTCCGACGTGTCTCCGTTTCGGCTTTCACGATACCCTCGTCTTGTGGGATAGTAGCGTCCACAAAAAATGCCCTCGATTGCCACCGATCCAATCTCATAATGTCAGCTTACTCGCATAAAAAGTCCTGTCTGTTATAAAGGATCGCTCTCAATAGATTTTGGCGCGGTCGTTTCTATTTATTGACTCCGATTACTTATCATAAGCCATATAATCAAATACTTAGTAGTAGCTCCTTGTAAAGAGTTCGTCCAGGGAAGTACTGCTTCCTTACCTGTTTCAACCGCCAAGCAGTAGTATGAGCATTGCCACGTTCCGGTTTTGAAAGATAAGGAAGCTGGAGAAATTACAGGCATATGGGACTTGTCAACTTATGTCTCAGGGTGACAAGCACAGTGGCAGTATCCCTCAGATCTTTGCGGTTTAAAGCTCTAACTGGCATTGTAACAGCTACGGACATGCGTGTCATTAACATCAGGCGTACAACTCGTTCGTTCCGTCATAAAATTATGAGATTCATTGTTTTCTATATGTAGCTTATTATGGATCTGCAAAATGTTGATGTTGATCGCAGTAATAAGGGTATTACTGCGATTAACATCAACATTGTGATCTATTACGACCACTATTAATTACAAATTAGAATCAACAGTATCAAAGTAATATAAAAGTGTCAGTAGACGTCAGTAATTTTACAAAAAAAAATCCAAAAGTTTTCCTTGACAAATCTTTAGGGATAGTTCGACCCTCTGATTAATTCACACCATTATACCGACATGTAAGAACTTGAAAAGGAAAAGAAAAAATCCCAATTGCGTATGTCTCGAGCAAACTTCTAAAAAGGGTAAGCTTTTAGATTGGGCTGCGTTGAGACTACACAAACTTCAAAGGTTCTTTTATCCTCATCTGTTTTTTTTATAATATCAAGTGATGGAACGAACAAGTCGTGCGCATGATGGTAAGCTACACGCCTGTTCAAAACAGTTACAGTGCCACTCAGTTTTAAATCGCAAAGATCTGAAGGGCGCTGCCACTGCGCCGTCACCCTGAGGCATAGGTTGACATGTCCCATGTGCCTGTAATTTCACTAGCATCCTTCCCCTTCAAAACTGGAACACGGTAACTCTGACATTTCTGCTTGGCGGCAGAAAGAAGGTACCTAAGGTACAGTACTTCCCTGGACGACCTCTTTAACAAGGAGCTCAACTGCTATTTTGTAATAAAAAAAAAACTTTATACTTAAGTAATTTTAAATTCATTCAATTCAATTTCAATTTTCAATTATTTTAATATTATTTTGGAAAAAATATAATAAGTGTAATAGCCCAATTGCAGAGAGCATAGTGATAGAACGGCTGCTTTTCACTTGAAAGGTTTACGGTTCGAATCCTCCTGGTGAGATATGATTTTAATTCCTAAGTTACGTAGATTTTTTGTAAATGTTTAGTAGCAATATCACTCCCTAACGATAAAGGAAAATATTGTCATGAAACGCACACTTCGAAAAACTCTAGGAAAACGTGTGCGTCTTTACGGGGTCTGTATGCATACCCTCGAGCCCGGGGAGGCTTTAGGGTTATGGTTACCCTCTTGGCCAGATGTTGTGAGCGTCATGGGTTCCCGCAGATTCACCACTACGACGTCTTCGGCTACCCCGGTATTTTTCTCCTCAGAGGGATGATGATATTAAAACGTAACTCTAAAAAATACCTGCATACCTGCTGATCTTTGGGATATATTTTTTAACTAAAACTCAAAAACATATTTACATAGAGTTTATTATTATTTTTTCGTATATTTAACATTTTTTTTAAAACTCCCATTGATAACATTGAGATGTATGTATATGTCTCTTTTTACTACAAAGCAATGCTTCAACAGTTAAATACGGAGTAAATTTACAACATTAACAGAGTAAATGTACATAACCATCAATAGTACATGCTATTATTTATAGAAAAACCACTTTAAATTGACATTCGCTCATATTTAAACTACAAGTACATTCGTTATACAGCATGATATTATTTTCAGTGTCATTTAAATCACAATCACAGCGCTATATAAGCCACTATAAACTACTACACATTTATTGGCAAACACCGAGGCAAGAGTAGAAGCTTCCAAAACAAAAAATAGGTTAAAGCCAACAAGAAATATAAATTACTTATCAGTATTTTGACCGCTTAATATTAATATTAATTTGCCACAAAGTCTTTAGATTTAAAGCTGTTTAATTGTGGTGGAATCAATCTGTAATTGACTTATTTCCCGGGAAAGGTATTTGCTATCACGTTAAAGTAAACTTGAAAACATCAACTAGTATAATACGAGTATTACATAAAATCCAATTACAAAAAATCAATGGTGCATATCTTTATTTAATACTCGTATTAAATAAAAATATACACCATGGGACATTTAAGGACAGTGAAATAATTTAATAAATCAAATTACAATAATTCGTGTGTTTACACAAAGAAAGGACAAGATAGTAGAGAGAAAATGTTTTCTACACTACTACCGATATATTTTCTTATAACTACAAAGAAAACATTTTACAACGTCGTCAGATCAATTTCTAAGTCAATAGTAGTTGAAGTGGAACAACAACCAATAAAATAGAATCCACTCAAGCAGTCCCTGCCATAAAAACACATTTCATTAAGTAATATAACATAATGTACAAGGTTGAGATTTCTATAAAATGTAGGTTAGTAGAATACTGGCAGGCTTTCGTCCGGATCCGTGACGAAAGTTCTAGAGAATTAGAAAACAATGTTGTTAAGTAGTCATGTAACACAGTTACACACAAACTAACGAAATAACACCTTCTGTTTACATGAGGGAAAAACAAATGAAGGTCTGACTAGAAAATAACCGAGAAGTCTGATAATTGGACCGGAGGAAGCCGGAAACTTGGAGAATGCATATCGAACACTCGTGGCCTTGCACGTAGCAGATTTACGACCACTTGTAAAAGTATATGGACCATACAAATCATGGACAGTGCAAAAAATAGGAGACAAACTAACAAATCGATGCCTTACTTTCTCAAACTCGTGTCTTTATAAGAGTGATTGTTCAGGAGATGGCAAAACTTTCTATTTACTTTAAATTTCTTATCAAGGGTGTTAATTTGGATGCATTACTTTAAAAATGGGCAAAAGCCAGTGTGTGAATTCGAAGGAAATGTGATGTGAAATCAGCCTGCAAAATTTGTAATATACAATCCATTTTTTGCGTTTCAGCAACTTTGTGCTTTAAGATACGAGTTTGAGAAAGTAAGGTGACGAAATGTGTGTTGTCTGCAGCGGAAAATGGCTTATATACAGATACGCATTTTTTTGCACACATTCATAGCCCCGCACTCAGAGACTCTGTGTTGCGGGTGCCGTGGACACACACATATACAACCACAAATTACATCCTAACTCACGAGAGAAATAAATGTAGGTCGTACAAATATGTTTCCTGGCTAGGAATCGAAACCGTGACCTCTGCGTGGCAGTCCAGGATGGTAACCGTTCGGCCACAGAGGCATTGTATGTATTATTAACACTTTTATAATTACGTGGCATTTGTGATTCTCCATAGAAGATACCCGTACACAGAAATGGAACGCATTTAATAATGTTGCAGACAACCGCGCCAATTACCTGGTTGAGACCAGGTAATTGGTGCGCCTAGGGAATTCCTTTCTTTTATGATGCTACGAGACATGACGAAAAAGTCGTGCGCCTAGTGATAATCTACACGCCTGTCCATAGCAGTTGCAGTGCCACTTAGAGCTATTAAACGCAAAGATCTGAGGGACTCTGCCACTACGAATGCCATTCTGAGATATCAGTTGACAGGTCTCATGGTGCCTGTAATTTCACCATTACTCTAATACTGTATTATAATCAAAGTAACGGAATTCACTCCGAGGCGCTAATCAATAACTATGTTTGATGGTAACAACGTGATTTATATATATACTACAGTCATTCGCGTACTATAAGAAGTAGAATTCGCTAATGTATATCCCTGGAGAAGAACAGTTTTTGCAAACCCATTTTCGTATTAACGGATGTTTAAAAGAAAGAGAGAAGTTATCGTAAAGGGAGTTTTCGACAAGGAAGGCGAATAAAAATAAAGTAAAATGTTAAGAGGTAGTTTTAGGTAGCGGGCATTCCTTTCTAAACCCACAATGGAGTTTATTTTTAAATGCAAAATACTGGCCTGTGAAATGTCATCAAGCGTGAAAATCGTATAGAGGTTAAAGCCTTTAAACGACGAATGTTATATTAAATTAAGGGCAATACAGCCATACAGCAATAAGGTAAATGGTTTTTGTAAATCGCTATACCGCCACGGGTCTCGTAAATGTAAATGAAATTTGAGGCCAGGTTTGATCTTCAATTCACCACTTCACCCATTCAATTATATAAAAATCAAGTAAGTAGAAAGTTCTAGCAATAATTCAACACGACAAAATTGCAAAGCATTTCATTTAAAAACAATTTTTACTTATATTTTAACATAATGTAAATACATATCGCACATGATAACTAACATATTATTATTTCAAAATTGCTTTAGGTTATTTAATTTCAAAGCGAGTGTTGTCCTGGCACTTTCAAATGAAATCGTATACGAATGACATACAAATATTGCGGAATTTTGGAGATAATACGACTGCTGAGACGTGCGTTATTCTCTAAATATATAGAAAATATAATAATTAATGCAAATGGATAAGAGACGTAAAATTCCGTAAAGAACGAAAGTTTCCGCGACGCTCTACTCGAAATACCACAAGTCCTTAAAACTGAAAATTGTACGAGAAAGTTTAATTTAATTTCATTCCGGGTAATTTTTAACATCTGCGGAAATTATTATTTTTTAGGCGTTAACGCCTAAAAATAATAATTATTAATCATTGTAAATACTTGCTGTTAATTATTAAAAATAGATTTTTTTAAAGTCAAATATATATCAAATTGTACAGACCAAATATTCTCAACATGAAACAAATATAATCAGTATAAAATTTCTGCCTTGATAGGAACACAACTACTTAGTTTGTAACATTGTTTAGATTCTTGCACGACGATAAGACACCACAACAGCAATTCCTCCGCTCACACGATACATGCAGCCGTAGACGCATACCACACCTAGAGGTGCCGGTGATGATTTTATAACGATTTATCGGATATCGAAGTTATAACAGGTAAAAGAACTAATATTAATTACTATTTCGGTAACTATTCTAGCAAACCATAAAGTTTTTAATGCCTGGGTCTGTCATTTAAAAAAGATAAACAACTTCAAAAATACGTCACGACAATCGTGTGTGTTATTGTTTGGGCTGGTGATTTCGGTGTTTATTTATTGAAAACATACCGTAAGTAGCATTTTTTAAGTTTACTGTGAATATAAATGTTTATAAACTATACTTTAAGGAGTAATTTCATGGTAAACGTTAGAACCACTCAAACGATATATTATCATATTTATCCAAGTACACCAAAAATTTCATTAGTGCTTTTTAAGTGCAGGATTTGCGGTGTATTACTGCATTATATTTGAGATGTTTTTGTTGGTAGTACGGAGGGTATTTGTTTAGAAATGCAGAATAATAATTTTTATTTATAAAACCTTGTATTTAAACTGAATGCTTTTTTAATTTGCGAAACCAAATAGCCGCCATTTTGCGGTAGATGGAGTGCATCGCGTGAGCGGTTAGTAGATAAAGTTCTTACATATAAAATAAGACAGAACAGGTAGGACTACTACACTAAATTTCATTAGTTCATCAGTGCAATGTGTAATATAATGTAACGTATACAGAAACCTAGCACCAATAAATTTATAATTATCATGTTAACGAAGCTCAGCTTAATAAAAGGACCAATTTAAGCTCAACAAGTTTGTATTAACGAGGAAACTGTCACTAACAGGCGGTAGGGTCTCGCGCGTAAATTATACTACAAACTTGTAATAATAAATAGATAATAAACAAATAACATAATGAGATTAATACTGAATATATTTATAGTTAACAACATGCCTATAAATAATAAATAGGTAAATAATAACGCACACACTCAACATAGCCCCGCGCTAGGGAAACCCTGTGTCGCGGGTGCCATGGACACACACATAGACAACCACAAATTACACCCAAACTCAGGAGAGAAATAAATGTAGACCATACAAATATTTCTCCCGGCCCGGGAATCGAACCTGGGACCTTACGTGACAGTCCGGTATGGTAACCTTTCGGCCACGGAGGCAGTGATAGCTTACCATTTAGTTTTGTTTATTTGATCCGATTTATAAAGTTTTTCCAAATTAGATTGGAATATCTTCTGACCTTTCACTATTTGGTGCGTGAAATGGAGAATTACCGAAAAGGGCGCTTTTCCGGAATTGGGTCATGTTTTTTAAATCACGCCGAATCCCGACACGTTTCATGAAAGCCGTTTCATATAATATTGGCAGTCGTACTCAAAGGACACTACTAATTCCGGGAAACTATGACTGCTGACTTTACTAATATCCGTTCAAGTTGATATTGTTCCAAGACGGTATTAGATTGCACACCCTAGACCTTCTCATTTGAGTCAAATTAAAATTAAATTAGGCTTTCAGCGTAGTGGGCGGATAGTTTGAATCACGTAGTCATTGAATATTGCAACTTCAAGGTCCTTTTGTTGGAAATATTGTCCAACGAATTTTAAGAAAAGTTGTCGTAAAGTTAGCTTTAATGTAATTTAAATATCAATGTAATTTTGTTAAGCAGATGAAGATATTTATAAACTTGTCTGAATATTCTTTCATTCCGACACTAAGTACTTTCCTTATGACGAAGTAATTAAAAGTAAAAAGTCTTGTAAGAGAAAACTCGTCCCCAGCTCAGAACAAAAACAAGACATGAAAAAAAAAACGAAGACTAAAAACTAAAAAAGATAAACTCGTTTCATCCGTAATAAGTCCCGTGTTTTATACCAACGTCAAAGTAATAAGATTTGGAGGGTTAATAGACACGGAAGATCAGGCATTATATGTCAACAACAGTGACAAATGTCTAAGTTGGAGTAGTGCAGTAGACTTGCATTAAATCAAATCTGATAAAGTATCTACAATTCGAAGGTAATCAAATTACACTTGAAATCGTCACATTAAATAAAAAACCACTAGTGCTTAGCACGTCAATTTCACCTGAGGAGAATGATTTTTTTTATATCATCACAAACATTCAATAGCTGGAAGTACACCGTGCGTTCGTACAGTCAAGAGCACATCAAGCTTGACACTTTCTGCTTTGGACCGTTCTTATCGTAAGCAGCATAGAGTTGGATTTAAGGCTTAAGTGTAAAGCTTGACATGCTCTT
Organism: Hyposmocoma kahamanoa; assembly: GCF_003589595.1. NCBI lineage: Eukaryota > Metazoa > Arthropoda > Insecta > Lepidoptera > Cosmopterigidae > Hyposmocoma > Hyposmocoma kahamanoa. Next base: position 10,413,635 of record NW_020653726.1, read on the forward strand.
GACCCTGTACCATCTATGTAATCATTAATTTTATAATAAGCTTTTCTAATAAGTACATTTTTAACATGGGCTTTGAACGTTTTTTCTGATAAAATTTGAACAATTTCTTGAATTTTATTATAAAAACATACAGTGCCCTACAAATGACGAGCTAATTTTATCAAGTCTGAGCATAGGGGTCGCCAGTTTGTTTTGTTTCTAAGATTAACGTTATGCCTATCACTGTTTTTCGGAAATAATGCTAAATTTCTACGAACATACATTATATTTTCAAATATAAATTGACTGGGCAGAACATTGACTTACAAATAAATGGACGACGGGTCTAATACAAAAACCACGAAAAAAATGTCCCAAGTCAACCTATTTAAACTTAGTGACATGTAAAGGAATATGAAAAAGCTAAAACGTTGAATTTAAATTGTAATATCATCGCAGTACTGTCTAATTTTGCTTGCTTCGCTGTCAGTCGAACAAACGAAGACTAAAGCGTGAATGACGCTCTGTATACGATTTTAACGCCCTATAAGTTCGGACACTTTTTAGCGCGGACCCGACGTCCATATATTTGGAAGTCAATGGGGCAGAAGGAAAATATTTGAGTCTTTAAACCGTTTCCTTAGAGTAACACGGCGTCCTACCTTACAAATTGCACGTACAGCTCTTTTTCGTAACACAAATATTTTGTATATCTGCAGCTCTTCCCCACACGATATGCCATAGGCCTTCACCTTACTTAATTAGTTGATAATGATTACAGAATACTAAAAAACCAACCTCAAAAATCATTCGTGCTTAGTCGATATAGCGTCTGGCACGGTATGTTAGTAGACGTCGGTACGAATCCGGCCGAATCGAAAGAATTTTTTCTGAGTGTTTGATCTTTGTATTAAAAATTAGTGAAGTAATTTTATTAAAAAAATTGATATCATGGTAGTAAAAAATCGTGATATTGCCGACCTCGGTGACCTAACGGTATAAATTGTGGGTACTGGAAGAGTAGGCTCCGGGATTTTCTAAATTAGTTGTGGTCTGAGTGTTCTGGGATGTGCCCCTGAGTGAATTCCGTTGCTCTGGTACTCATAGTACAGGGTATTTCCTAGTTTGAGACCAAGCAAATAGTGTAGTTGTCTAGCACACTTATTTAAATAAACTTAACAATGAAAAAGCATTTTAACCAAAGCATTTGAATAGGACCCCTACCTATAACCCGTAATAAAATGTGAACGTAATAAAATATGAACATAAGGAATGGAAATGTCAATGCGAGTCATTTATATGTGTCCAAGGTAAGGGTGATAGAGTACAGCAATAGAAAAATAATAGACTGTAACTTAATCGCATGTTCTAGGCAAATGGCGTTCATTGCATGTGATGTTAGTTTTACAACAAGGGTTAATATGTACCTACATATACGTCCTCTAGTAAAAGAATTTCTACTATATTTAGAAACAAGGTCGAGTTTTCTATTACAATACCTCCAATACTTTTTTAGATCTTTTGACCCATAGCGCTACCGTATATCAACGTGACAAAAATCTGTCCCATAAAATTTTATAGCCACTGCAGCACATTGCCCGTTAATAGGGTGTCTATATTGTACCATAAAATCGAACAACGAACACGAACACGTGCAAACTAAATAAACAATGTCTAACATACATATTAAAATTACGTTTAAAATTTCATGGGGTACCCTTTTCACATGATACGGTCACTTTTCAACGATCTATCAATTTTCAACAGATTTCAACGACCCAATTCACCGTATTTTTTACCGAATTGTACCCAGGTAATTTTAATACTCTGGTTTTATTTTTAAGCAAACAAAAGCATTATATTAAGTTATAGTTATCCTACATATGTTGGGCACAGGCCTCATCTTATAATAAGAGGATTTCCACTATATTTTCCACGGAGGCCATTTACGGATGAGAACTTCACACACACCATTAAATTGATTTGCAGATGTGTGCAGCTTTCCTCACGATATTTTCATTGACCGAAAAGGTCATGGTAACATTCGTTTTAAATTTTGCACATGGATTGCAGAGGTGCAATTCGTATCCACCACCCTCTGCTTGAGAGGCGGTAAATTAAACCATTAGGCTAACACAGCTCTACAAAAGTACTATACAAAAAAACAACGTCCTACGTCTCGTTTTCATCTACGGGAATAAAAGTATCTTTAAGTATTTTTTACGTCTCTTGGTAACGCGCTCTATTTACATGGTTAGCCATAAGGACGAAATTGGGGGACGTCTATACAAAGGAAATAAGCCTATTTTTCAATCAATCAAACCCGACAATAATTCAAGAACGGCATTGAGAATATGGATAATGATATTGATGTATTAGTAAATACACGGCGTTAAGTAAGTAAATAGTAAACTATGCTTTATATAGAAGTAAAAAATATATATATTATGTTAGGTTTAGGCAACTAATAATACAAATATTTTCAAATATGTCTATGTACTAGAGTACTAGATGCGGCGTTCCAAACACACGCTGTGTTTCACAAATATGCGCTGAAGACACACACTTCAATATCATAGGATAGTGTTATGACTACACAATAACAGAGTAGGGATAAAAATACACTTTCGGACACGTAATTCGAGCCACCACGCATTATCAATTTTAAGTGCCCTAAGCTTAAACAATGTTTGATTGATCAAAAACTATTATGCAATTTTGAATCTAGCATACTAAACGTCTTTTCCACAAGTCCTTGTTGGGAATTTGGATTTGCAAAACCGGGGAAAACTTTTTCTTCGATGATAACTCTATTTTTATATTCTAGCCCTTTACGGCAAAAATGCAAGGTGGCTCGAATTATATGTCCGGGAGTATATTATCCCTAACATCATATTATGATTAAAATGGTTACTATGGTTACCAAATATAAATTTAAAATATATTAAAAGACTTCAAAGACTTGGATACTCGGTTTAAAGATCCTTGCCTTTCCGCAAGGAAAAGTACATAACATCATTAATTTCAACAACTCGACTGTATTTTTTTTTTTTGCTTAATTAATTTTTCTTTTTAGTAATATTATAATTATAAAACAAATTGAAAAGTATTATGCAAACAATAACGAGTTTGCCATGGGCTTTACGTTAATTCGCAAACTATGAATAAATATCATTGGTAAACATTCAATATTATGTGGCTGACCAGCTCATTCCCAATAGGTACAGACTGTACATACGTTCACGGTACTACAGTACTGATACTCTTTAAATTCAACACTAAAACAAAACACTGTCACTATTGATAGTGTTTTGTTTGGAACAAGTTGAAACCATTGGAACACGTAGTAACTGTGAATGGTCTTGTGTATAGGTTGAGGTCATAAGTCAATGGTTGAGGTCGTTGAATATTTTAAAGATTTTCTTGATAACTTTACGCTAATAATAATAAGGAATACAGTCAATGAAACGATTTTTTCGGATATAATCGCGTATATATATTTTTTTTTTTTTCAACCAAACCAACGTTACGGTCAACGTTTACAAATCCCATGGCGACGGGAGGCAACGGTATTTAATTTCACTACTTTTGCTTTACTTTCGCAAGGATTTGTCTTCCATTGTACTCGTATTAATTAAAAATCCAGAACATCATCAACAAATTGACAAAGACTATCTATAATAAACGCTTTTATCCTTCAAATACAATACTTGCCACTCCAAGTAAATAATAGTACATTATGATATAAGTGCAGTAAGTTGAAAATTATGTAATTAAAGCGCACGTATGTCATACGACGTTTTATAACATATTTGCGAGGAAATAAATAAGACTCTGACTTTCTTAAGCGAATAAATCTTTAATTACTTGTTAAAGCAGTTATAGAAATTTGAACAATTTTTAAAAGTGATTGTTGCGTTGCCAGTTGGCATTTTTAATGTTGTCAAGTTATTATTATTAGTTACAATCTTCCCAGTCTCTCTCTCACTTTCTTGAGTGAAAGTAGGAGAAACGAGACCACAGAGTTCTGCAGTCGGTGGCGGCGGCGGAGGCGGTTGCGGCTGCGGCGACGATGGTGGAATGTACGCGTGTGTGCTCGTAGATGGTTGAAAGTCAACACTTGACTCCAAATTTATGTTCCTTGTAATGCGAGAGCTAATTTCTTCTTTATTTCTTATTGAGCCTTCTATGTATCCTGCGGCTACATTGCTTGACCGCCATCCTCCGTGGCGTTTTAGTGTCAATAAGTCCGCACCTGAATCGGCGAACAATGTTGCCGAGGACCTTCTCAAACTGTGCCCTGTGTATTCATGTGCTTGAGGCAAATTTAAGAAAGTGGCAATTTCTTTCGGCATTGCTCCCAATTTATTAATGCCAATGGGTTGGTTAGTGCATTTTTCATTTTGGTAATTTTGAAAAAATCTGTTGGAATTACCTTTTGTTGAACGAAGCGCTTCGTATTTCTTCACTACGTCGTAAAAAGGCCCCTGTATTGTGAACGACCTTGGAATTTTAATTTTTGTGTTTTTGACCTGGACAAGAAGAACCCGCCCATGGTTCTCGACATCATTAGTTGTTATGTTTGCCAACTCTTGACGTCTACATGCACCATTTATACTGAATATTAATACAACCTGAAAAGAGATAAAAAGAACGTATAAACACCTATATTGTAAAGAAATACGAAAGTGAAAGAAATTAATAACAATAATTTAGTTTCAACTGACCTTTGTTGCCAAATATCGCCAATCCGGAGCTTCTTTTAGGAACCTCTTGATATTGTCAACCGAAAATACTTTCGACTTTTTACTTACATGGCCATCTGAGCGTCTTTTTAGAAATGCTATCAAGTTGGAGTATCACTTGATATCAATACCGTGGTTTGTTTTCATAGAACTTTTTAACATTGAATAGTAGCACCACAATGAGCTTGACTTATATTTTTGAGAAAGTTCCATGAAATGGGCTAAAAATACATTTTCTGAAAATGAATTTGCATCTTTGCTTGTTTTCAATATGATGAAATTTTGATACGCTTGTAAGTATCTATCGGTCGATTTTTCAGGTAAGAGGCTTAGAGTAGCCTTTTTCGCTGCATTTAAGACTTGTGGCGGTGTCAAATTAATAAATTCATCACTACTTGACGACATTTTCAAATAAAAACAATACAGCGAAAATAAAAAGCGCGCGAAATAATTTTTACTTGTCCACAAATTTGCCACGCGCGCGCATCAACTTTTTTTTTAGGCAAAGGTATAAAAATAGCCAGTATTACTAATAAAGTAAATTAATATTTTTGTGTTTTTGTTACAGATAAATGGTTGTAATTTATTGTCAAAATTAATTAAATGAAAGAATTAAATGTTTATTTACTATATTTTATCTCCCAAAGTTAATTTTATTCATAAAATATTGACCACTTTTTTAACATAAAAACTCTTTGCAAAGATTTAAAAAAGTATCGTTCATTTTTAGACGGAGCATCTAAAAAAACCGTGCATGTTACTTTATTTAAAAAGAAACTCGTGCGTTTTACATTAAAATAACGCACTTGTGCGTTTTACATTACAATAACGCACAAGTGCGTAATGAAATACATTACGATATTGAAATTGGTGTGATTTCAATCACTTTACGAGCAAATATGTTATAAAATAGATAACATGATGCAATAAATTTTTTTACAAAAACTGAAGCTGTAAAAACGTAAAAACTGTGAAAATAAATCCCAAATTTGAAAACTGAACTGTGACCTTTAGCGTTTACAATTATTTACTTCTAAAATTAAATTTAATGTTCTTTTACTGTCGCAAAAACTTCGAAAATCCAGGTGCTTAGGTCAAACAATCACAGAGTGCAGAGTGCTTTAGTCCCACGCTCTGGAAAACTGGCAAGTTATAATTAGTCTCGTGGTGCTCTCTAAAGTAGCATTGAACATTATCTGTTAAACAAGGATTAAAATTTTAGATTAATATGAAATATTTTTTTTTAGTAATTACTAAATGCTGGTGAAATAATAAGCACTTGTTCAATGGCAGTGCCCTCAAATCTTTGCGATTTAAAGCTCCGAGTAACATCGTAACATTTGTGGTGTTACTACTTGTTCGTCGCATAGCTTGGTATCATAAAAAAAAACTAGTTTAACAAATAATATCTAAACAACTCGAATCTTCTAGGTCACGCTCTCGGCCCGTTAGGAATTTCGTAGTTTGACGTTTCTTTCAAATAATAATGTGTAACATTTTACCATAACGAATTTATTACCTATGGAGTGGTCAAGTAAATCAAAATCTTGAAAAAAATTCAAATATTTAAGTAATACTTTGCCCTCGGAAAAAGGAAACATATGTTTTGTTTTATGATTCATAGGCACACTTACTAGCGTCTGAAGCAAATTTTAATGTAAATTTTGCGCTATCATTTTCTAGTTGGCTTTTAACTTTATTAAGTTACTGCTAGTGCAAAAAATATACAAAATGTAATTACTGCATATAAAGTGTAATAATATCACTAAAGGGCACAATTGTAGTCAGTTGTGCCCTTTTTTGTTTTAGTGAAGTAATTATTATGATTGAACTACATACATAAACTACATACATCAACTAGATAAAAACATTTGATATTAATGTTTTTAATTTAATTAACGTCAACTATGGCAGAAAATCTATTTAATGATGTCAGTTGTACCTTTTGAACTGTACAAATTTTCCAACAATTATTTAGATTTCTACAAAAAATTTGGTAAATTGATCTTGTTATTGATACAAAAATGTAACACAGAGAAAAATATCCTTCGACCAGAGTGGACGCAAACCAGTATCTATTGCCATTCCTGGACCACAGCTTTTAATCAACTAGGTGCATATCGAGTCACCAGATCTTATCATTTTTTCTGTGTTTGCTACAGATCTTTGTACTGGGTGTAAGCAGCTTTTCGCTGTCAGCGCACCTGTAACTAACTTATGAAGTTACTCACTCAGCCATGTTACCTTTACAGCTACCAGAACATTTCTTTTCTTTTAAATTGGCCTTTTTTCCCGAATATGTATAAAACTCAATTTTGATAAAATTTTAGTGCCTTTTTTGTTCCGAGAACTGTATTATAGGGAATTTACGGGTTTTGGAGCCCACGTCATTTTTTAACTAAATCTAACCCATCACGATCCGCGATATTGGTTCTACTATCATGTATAATGCACGTTGTTGGGTTGATTATCAAAGGTCACTTGCAGCGAGGACTGTTCTCTTAATAATATTAACAAAACCTTTTTTTTTCCAAATATTAAATAAATATGCAAAGTCTTTGTATTGATAAATGATAAAAGCTGATGGGTTTTCTGTTTCTGAACAAAAATATCTTGATATTCAATTTTTTTTGTGAAATGACAAACTAGTTGTTATTTTCATTATTAATCGATCTTTGTATTGAACACTAAAAAAATTCCTTCGATCCGGCTGGATCCGAACCAGCGTCTTTCGAACTACGGGACGAACCAACAGACCTTACGAATTTTTGTATGAGCTTGATGTTACAGATCTTTGTTTTTGGTTATGTGTGCAACAAATAAGTTATTATTTTTCTTTCTCTTTTTACAGTGGAAAAAATGATTATCCGGAGAAATGGATTTTTGATAATGTACATTTATTTCCTCGTTCATATTGCTTTTTTCCTACATTTGTACTATTTGAGATAATTTTCCTGTAACGTGCAATCAACGAATCAAATAACGTCCTTTAAACATTTTCATTTCTTGTTTCAAATATAAATATCAAGTAGGTACTTGTATTAAAAAACTAAAGAATTAAAAATATACAAATTGTCTATTTTTTTAAATATAATTATGTTTCCTTACAACTATGGTTTTTAATTTTAAAGCCATTGTTGTACCTTGCAATTTATATTTCCATTTTTAGTATTTTTACTAAAGCCTTCTCTACTACCAATGCGGTTTATAGAGCGAAGTCTTAAGGATTTTCTGCGCTCACACGTTTTCCTTTTATATTACTTCATTATATTGAAGGTGGAGTGCACGTGCCTGCTACCCTAACCCCTATACAAATTGTGATTGGAGATTTATAAGTTTATTCTGACTTAGAATATTAACTGAAAATGTCAGTGTATGACGGAAAACACTCGTCCAAATAATAAAGCGTTTGAGTACCTCTGACCTAACTAATTTATTAAACTCTCAAGTCCTACATGGTGCAGCTTTAGAGAGACGGACTGACAGCGGTTTTGACACAAGCAAAATCACTCACCGCATCAGCTACTGCTGCGGTGAGCGTTGTGTGTCATATAATTGTGTGATAACGTTGAGTAGAGTTCCTTGTGAAAGAGTTCGTCCAGGGAAGTATTGCCACCTGACCAATTTCAATATGAGCATTACTGCGTTCCGGTTTTGAAGCGTAAGGGTGCTAGTGAAATTACAAGCACATGGGACTTGTCAACTTATATATCAGGGTGACTGGTGCAGAGGCAGTGCCCCTCAGATCTTTGCGATTTATAGTTCTGAGTGGCACTGCAACTGCTATGGATAGGCGTGTCGCTTACCACCAGGCGCACGACTTGTTCGTCCCGTCACTTGGCATCATAAGAAACGATTCTTTGTTACCATTGACTTACAATTACATGGACGTCGGGTCCGCGCTAAAAAGTGTCCGAACTTATAGGGCGTTAAAATCGTATACAGAGCGTCATTCACGCTTTAGTCTTCGTTTGTTCGACTGACAGCGCGCTTGTCAATGATGCCGTATTGTGTAGTAAAACCTTGTAAAAATTACTCAACTAAAGTGAAAAAACAGGATGCTATATCATATTTCCAGTAAGTACTACATTGTGTTATCATAGTTATCATTTCAAAGTGTTATTTTATGCACAAGTTATATAGTATTTATTTTATATTTAAATTAATCGTAAATATAAATTACAAAAGCAATCAAAATAATCAAATAGCTAACTGTCTCTTTCCGACTCATATCTAGCGTAAAAGACTGAACGAGACCCAGAGAACACGTCAATTTCAATTGTTTCAAACACAAGCGTTTGAAATATTTAGAACAAAAACTTCATAGAGTCGCTTTGTTGCTAATGTCATTATTAAAATATTTTTTAATACATGTTAGTAATACTTTCAAATTGTTGTACTCTTTCTACGGCTTGGGGTTACGAATCAGAAGACCGAAAATACATTTGCCCGAAATAACGTTTGCATGAATTTCCATAATCCCAAATGTATTTTTTTAGGTTTTTGTTTTAGAATATTACAAAACAAAACCTAAGCTAACTTAGTATTTTCTTTGTAATAAGCATCCAAAACTCCCTAAAGCATAACGGTTTTATTATGAAGCGGTTTTCAGGATTATGAAAATTTGGCGTTACGTTGAATTTGAATTTAAAAAAATCGAAACATCGGTACATTTCTTATGGCATGGCATAATAAATGTATTTATTTCAGTTTTCCTCGAGATCCTATACTTTGCTCACTATGGAGAAATATAATAGCCGAATCGCGACGAGAAGAACATTTTATCCCGAAAATATACAAATTTGTTTGCTCGGTTCATTTCAGACAATCGGATATGTACATAACCAGCAAAGGCTTACGAAAATTAAAAAAAACAGCTTTCTCAACATTGCTAGTAAGAACTGATTTTTGGTGCCTAGGCATTATATTAAATTTTATTAAATTTATATTAAAGCTTTGGTATGTGATTATATCAATGAGTGAACTGTGCATAGAAAGGAGAGAATACAGGAATTTATCCAGTAAACACAGCTTGAACTTAAGGAGAAAGTGACAAGTATTAACAGAGAACATCTTACACTGCCAAAATGCATTAAAAATCAAAAGTTGGATGAATGACAAAATATGCCAACTTAAGAAACAAAGAAAGTAATTGAAGCAGACTGAAACTGCAAATTAAATAGGATTTTTTTTAAGTTTAAGCAATTTGTAGCTTTCACATGCAAACAATGCATAATAATACAAATAGTACAACCTTGATAGCCTAACGGTTTGCACTGTGGGCCCTGGATGAGAAGTTCCCGGGTTCGAAACCGGTAGGATCAATTTAACAAATTAACTTTTCTAAATGGTTCTGGTCTTGGTATTCTATTGTAAGACAATTACCTGGTCTGAAACAATGGAACTCTCTGTACATACTCCCGTACATACTCTCCTTATAGTTGATTGAGCTAATTTTTTATGGTTTTTAAAAAAAATGTCGAATAACTCGAGAAATCGGGTACGAGAATTCTCGAAACTCAAGAAAAAAATCAGACACCCTAGCTCATAATGTTTGGCATTGTATGAAATTTTAACATTTGCATATAAAATTTATTTATAAATAATAAAGGCTACTCCATTATACCTGTGTTCAAGTACTTTTCACTAGAAGCTACATATGGTGCATTTTGGTAAGTTTCCAGTAGAAGCTGAATATGGTGTTTTTTTGCGCCTTTCAATTGTTGCAAGCAAAATTAGACAGTACTGCGATGACATTACAATTTAAATTCAACGTTTTAGCTTTTTCATATTCCTTTACATGTCACTACGTCTAAATAGGTTGACTTGGGACATTTTTTTCGTGGTTTTTGTATTAGACCCGTCCGTCGTCCATTTTGTAAGTCAATGTTTGTTACCTAAAACTTGCGCATAACCTCCAAATCAAACGTAACTGGGCGTGTTTGATAGAATTGGTTTTTATAAAGATTCCTACGTGTGCTTTTTAGATTTTATAATTTGACGATTAGAATTACTCAAGCTGGCGTAGTGACCTCTATGATAATAATACTAGTTTAAAGTAACGGGCAAATATAAATATAGCAATAAGTAAAATGTGATTGGGGAATGGGTTTCATAAATAATCTATAAAACGACGTTATTTGTAATGTGTTTCAATATTCATCGCAACACATTTTTTTGTAGAGGTAAATGAGCTAACAACGGAACCATTTAGTACCTGAATTCAAATTAGTTAAACCACCATTTTAACAGAAAAACGCCATTATTTACGTAAAATGTAATGATAAGTCAATAACCACCCGAGAACAGTAACTGAATTAGCCTTGTTTAAAAAAACTTCTAAAGAAAACGTTCTTTTAAGTAGGCAGTACTTCCAATTTTTATTAATACTCTTAATAAAAGCTTTTCCTCGTTGAACTCAAAACTCGAGAACTCAAAGAACGAAATTATAACAATAAAAATATTTTGAACGCGTAATCCATCGACATTGGCAGCGTATAACAAGAAAACATTAAACGTGAGAGGATTAATGGATTTAAAACCTTTTTACGTTTATTTACCACACGGTAAAAACAATAATAATTACGTGATCGGAAAATAGCTAATACGGTGAAGAAAACTTATAATCGATGTATGGCAAAGGCGCTAGCTTAGTACACACGAGTATCTGCAAAGCACTGATGTTCAGCTTGATCCCGCTGTTATTTAAAATAGATCTTTTCATCATAATCCTTATCATAACTAACATAATCGACGTTTTTAGCGAAAATAAGTCATTAATCTCGAGATCTACAACCCCCTCTTGTCTGTTTTTTATATCTTATCTAGTTTCAGTGTTATAGTTAAGCTAACTCTGCGCAATTGTTATTTTTTAGGTAACAACAAAACTTTAAGTGCCAATATCTCGAAAGTTACCATAATCCAAATGCGTTAGTTATGACAAGGAGGTCAGAAATATATAAGTACACACGTCAAAAGTGTCTAGGCATCAACCACGTGTTTGCCAATTACTGAAAATCTTATTTTGTTGGTCAATTTTATGATTTTAATTAGAAAATTAAATTGGCCAATAAAAATCCTTTTATGTTAAAAAATCATTAAAACACCTGATTTTCAGTAATTAGCAAGAACGTGTTTGACGCCTAAAGACACATATAATTACGCGCAGAAAAAAAATAGGATTTAAACAATACAATTCGTAATATTAATGATGTTACATATATCATTCACTCACGCATAACATGAAGCAACTAATTACTTAATACTAATAGTAGTTGAGATTTCAAAAATGTTACTATTTCATTTCAGTTATGACACTGTTACTCTTACTGCTGTCTTTTCTTCGGTGCTTTAAAAAAATAAGTGTTAAGTCGCCAATCCAAATATTCTTGGAATATTTTCATAAAGGAGGAGTGGTGATTCAGAATTCTGAGGGTAAACATCAAATTGGAATTAAAGCCTGCTTACTTAGTCGTAAGTAAGCACTGTGTGGTTCTTCCACTTGTCTTAATTCGGATCTCGTAAAATAATCCATATTTCACTTTTACAGTGTATAATGTTTCTCCATGACTATCACTGTCCTTAAATTATTATTTTTACGAGTTCAAAGCTCTTAAAGAGGTATAATAAAACTAAAAATACGCATTTTGCACTAACATACATATATTAGTTACGTAACGATACGAGAAAGATAATTTTTATTACATAATAAAGCTATAAAGCTTTTTAACACAGAATTTTTGTTCCGATTACATCAAGGTATCTAATTCATAGCATTACTTATTTTATACAATTACATCCATAAAAACGTACCACATTGTCGTTAAATTCTAAGTTGTATTGTCTATACATCACTTACTAAATGTATTTATAAAATACATCACACTTTTGCCGTTAGTCGTCACCATCATTTTAAAATTGTAAGTATATAGCCTATGAGCTATTTATATTAGTCACATAGTGTTCCAGCGCTTGGTCACACGAATAGTTTATTTAGACGGTCGTGTCTCAGGTAAGTCCGCCTATATCACAGTTGACCTGGTACATGTAAGTGGCAAGCTCCTCGCCTGTGAGTTCTTCGTCGACCTCACGGAGACTGGAGTTGGAGATGCTGCGGGGTGAACCAATAGAATCAGAGGGCTCGTTGAGTCGGAGTCGCCACGCGTGCCCCCAGTGTCCGTTCCCGTTTGGGGACTCGCTGACAGTTGACAAGTCCCTCCCGTTCATACACTGCAATATAAAAATAAATATTTATTTCTACATAATTAGAGAAAGTGCCCCAAGACATCTTAACCGTAATTCGTTTCAGAAGATAAAGTTTTTTTTATAATATCAAGCGACAGGACAAACAAGCAGTGCGCCTGATAGTAAGTTGAGAAATCCCATGTGCCTGTAATTTCACAGGCACATTTCCCGTCAAAACCGAAAAACAGTAATGCTGACTCCTGTCAAGCAGTCCTCTACTTGGCGGCATAAATAGGTAAGGTGGCAGTACTTCTCTGGACGAACTCTTTCACAAGGAGCTCTAATACTACTAAAGTTAATGAGATTACAGAGGCCTAAGCATTACACAGTACCTAGTACAAACGTAGTAGGAATTATATTAAAGTAATGCGTACTTTTGGGTTCTAATATCGTCTCGTCTCAGATATTTCACTATTTGAAAAGACAAATTGTGTAGTGGCCTTAGCGATTACAAGAAAAGCTAGAGTTTTTTACGCAGTGCTACAAGCGACACTCAACTGGAAGCACAGTAAAGGTATCTGTACATTTTTAAGTAGTGCACTCTCATCAAATAAGAATACTTCAAAATGTTTGGCAAAAATCGAGCCTTTGTTTTACTCATACAAAAGGACAGACTTGGCTATTATACCTTTCAACAAAGAGAAACGCCCTTGTTGGATCTCTTCCAGACAAAAGCTTTATATTTGTAAAAATCTTGTAAATAACTTTTTGTCTCTGTAATTGGCCATATCGTGAAAAAAATTAAATGTGCTAATTACGCTGCTTTTTTTACATCAAGTGCAACATAATACCATAAATATAAAGGTAACCCTATTTGTATAGACAAAAAGAGTCTCCCCGCAATGACATGCGAATCGTATTTGTAGTACGTCGAGCGCACACTGGGCAACAAACGGCGAGTACCTTCCACCGATAGGCAAATTCTTTCATTACGATGGCAAACATATCATATGCACAGTTCAGTATGGCGGTTATGTGGCGTGATCAGCGTCGATACGATAAGAAGAAGAACTCTATTTGTATGGACATAGGTAAAGTCCAAATCTTAGTTACTTTGTAGGTTACTTCTTTTTACGAATTAATTTATGTATCTTAATTTTCCTTGTGCAACGAATGTTCCATTTTCCCGTTGTTTAATATATCCTACATTGAAGTAATAATAGCTTGCAAATATTTTGTTTATACTGTATATATACGGAATTTCCATCCAGTATCGACATTTCTTTGTAAACAAACATCGAGCTCAAGGGTTGACCTCGACTCCCACGTAGGTTTTTGATTACTCAAAGGAGGAACCCTAAATTGCTATGTGAAACGGAAAACCATTCATAAAATTTCTTAGTGAGACGTAAGGACACGCAATTTGCAGTGGTTGCGCAATAAATTCAACCTCTAATCCAAGCGTTCGTCTTATAGCTCTACTAAGCACCAGAATATTCAGATTTCATGGATCCGACGTAAAATATTATTCCTCTAGGGTGCGTGAGGCGTAAATTAAATGATGTCTGAACGCGTCCAATAATAAAGTTTACCAGAAAAAATTACCGTTGTTTTTTGTTCTTGAGCATTATTTAAAAATAGTATTACTATATTATTTTTAAATAATGCTCAAATATATTTAGGATGCAAGCAAGACCGGTCGTTGTAGCGTTCTTTGGATGAAGATTTATAAATATATTAGTGATGTACAAGGTCAACATTTAAATTCAATTCTATGCCGCTTACTGTGAGAACAGACCAAAGTCGAAAGTGTCAAGGTCGAAGACCTCTTGACTGTACTGTACAATACATACATACTCAATAATAATAACGCATTGTGATATATATATATAACAACATTACCGATTTACACGCTAAATTAGTTGTATTTTTGGAAATTCAGTATAGCGCTAAATTCTAGTTGTTAGGAAAAGTTGATGATGGACACATTTTTCTTTGTTTTTATTTTGTCAATCACCACCAATAAATTTCTTAATTTATCATTTTCAATGGCAGTTTTTTTTTTTTTCATTAAATTTTACTCCAATTGAATTCGTACTACTTCTGTGGCCCACCCATTTAAGTTACGAAAATATATTGTAATACCTGTATTTATCTTTAAAAGTCTCGATACGGAAATATTGTCTTAGTAACGACATCAAAAGTATTCTATTTGCCAAGGTTTATTGAAATATCCCCTAGTTCGCACTATACTGGACTTGACACAGGTAGGAGATAATAAAAATCGGTTCTCACTACTCAAAGTATATTGAGAGAAAAACGCCTTGAATTGGAGAATGCAAAATCAACCATTAAAATAATTGCTCCGTATAATAAAATTTAGGCGCTATTTATAAAAATGAATCTTCATGCATGAACAGCCACCCTTAGAGGTACCCTCTTTCCAACAAAAAAAGAATCATGAAAATCGGTTCACAAATACCGGAGTTATCGCGTGACATATAGCCTTAACCAAAAGTATTGAGCACCCTAAAAATCCCGAACGGGCACGGGAACGGGGTTTTATTTATAATGAAATGTATGAAAGTCGGAAATTATTTAAGTCAAAATTGAAGTGGTGTCAAAATCACGAAGAACAATTAAAAATGGATATGTTGGCAAAAACCTATTCCGAGAAAAATTTCAAAAAATTCTGGAAATTAACTAGTAATTTTAATGGAAAACCTGGAAGACCTGTGAGCATTAACGGTGTCACTGAAAAGGCTGACATTGCTAATCTTTTTAAAAATCATTTTAAAGTTTTATCACCATTGAGTGCTAATGAATCGTCGGAAAGTAACTGCTGTATTAAGTCTAATCCAAAGGACATTATTATTAGAATTTCAGCCAAGGATGTTGAAAAAGCTATTAGGGATATAACCCGGGGCAAATCACCGGGACATGATAGTCTGAGCATAGAGCATTTGCAACACGCTGGGGTGCATTTGTTTAGAGTGCTTGGTATGTTCTATTCATTGTGTATAAGTCATTGTTATTTGCCACATGAACTAATGAAAACTGTTGTTGTGCCCATACTCAAAAATAGAACCGGTGATATTTCAGACTTAAAGAACTACAGACCCATATCATTGGCGACTATCACAGCTAAAGTATTGGACAGTGTGCTTGAGAAGCACCTTAGAAAACATGTCATCATACATGATTCCCAATTTGGTTTCCAGGCCGGCCTGTCCACTGAGTCCGCGATTCTAGCTCTCAAGCACACTGTGCGTTACTACACGGACAGACGTACAAATGTGTACGCATGTTTCCTGGACATATCTAGAGCCTTTGATATGGTATCATATGATCTGTTGTGGTCTAAATTACGAAATACTGGTATGCCACCTGAATTAGTTTCTGTTTTTGAGTATTGGTATGGTAATCAAAGTAACGTTGTAAAGTGGGACGGTACTTTTTCTGTGGCGTACAGGTTGGAGTGCGGGGTGAGGCAAGGTGGTTTGACATCGCCGACGCTCTTCAACCTGTATGTTAATGATTTGATTTGCCGATTGAGCAGTGCCCGAGTAGGATGCCATATCGATTCCGTCAGCGTGAACAACATAAGCTACGCCGACGATATGGTGCTGCTCGCCCCGTCTGTCAGTGCGTTGAGAAAACTTTTAAAGTTATGTGAAGAGTATGCGGTCTCGCATGGACTATGTTATAACGTAAAAAAGAGTGAATTTATGGTTTTCAAAGCGGGTTTTAAAACCTCAAATTATGTACCTCCAATACGGCTTAATGGAGTAGACCTCAAAAGAGTCACTGAGTTTAAATATTTGGGACACATTGTGAATGAACGCCTTAAAGACGACAGTGACATTGAAAGAGAGCGTAGAGCGCTGGTGGTAAGGGGAAATATGCTGATCCGCAGATTTGCTCGCAGTACTAAAGAAATAAAGATTTTACTTTTTAAGACATATTGCCAGTCGTTTTACACGAGCAGTCTGTGGATCTCATATAGCAAATGTGCTTACAGTGCTCTGCGCGTTCAGTTTAATAACATCTTCAGGGCTTTGTTGGGGAGGCCGCGCTTCTGCAGTGCGTCGGGGATGTTTGCCGAAGCCCGTATTGACGATTTCTATGCGATCATGCGTAAAAAGGCGAACTCCCTGAGATGCAGATTGCGTTGCAGCACCAACGGAGTCCTGAAGATGATAGCTGATAGGTGTGAGGGCCCCATCCTCAAATATTGGATGGACCTACAGAGGGGGGTATATGTCCATATCCGAAATTAGATGTGTAGGAGTTGTATATGTGCCCTTCCTTCTTGTAGCATTTTATTATAAATTTATAGATTAATTACTTACGTACTAACCTAATTTTAAGTCAAATTGTTACTAACTAACTAACAATACTATGGACGAAGTCTGAAATAAACAATATTTTATTTTATTTTTTATTTTTTTTTTTTAATAAGTATTGCCGAAAACAGATCCTATTGTTAAGGATTATTTTTTCGGCATCTACAAAGGTTTAAAAACAATGACCCCCACACCGTAACTAGCAATAAAACACCTGGTGCCATAAAATTTGTCATTTTACGATTTTTGTATTTATTTCTCAGTTCACTACTATCATTCGTTACGTACACATCCAGTGATCTAGTGCGCTTTTGGTATTTTGTTTAGTTCCATTTAGTGATATTGTTGAAATATGCCTAAAAAAACGAACTTAGTTTAGAACAACGTGTGCAGATACAACTTCTGCATGAGCAAGGGAAATCACAGGTAGAGATTTCTAAAACTGCGAAATGTTCGCGCCGATCTGTGCAATTAACTATTGAGCGATTCGCCGCTACTGGGTCCCATAGTAACAGATACAGAACAGGGCGCAAACGCATCACCACAGATCGTGAGGACCGAAAGTTAATGAGAGAGTCATTAAAAAATAGGAAGAAAACTTCTTCAGATCTCGCTGCTGATTTCTCTGTCGAAATTAACAGACCTATTTCTGCTCGCACTACTCGAAGAAGGCTTCAGGAAGTTGGTCTGAAAGGCTGTAAAGCCAGGAAGAAACCATGGCTCTCACAAAACAACAAGAAGGCTCGGTATGAATAGGCCTTAAAATATCAAAGTTTCACCGAAGAAGATTGGTCAAATATCGTGTGGTCAGACGAGTCAAACTTTGAGATGAGTTAGACAATTTTACGTTCTTAAGATATTAAACAATATGATTTGAAAATAAAATTCAATAACACAAATATTTTAGATTTCCGAAGTCACTACATTTTTAAATAATTTCAGATTTTTGGTACACCTGGTGTGACTTTTGTGCGCCGCCGGGCAGGCGAAGAATTTAGTCCAGCCTGTATAGTGCCAACCGTAAAACACGGTGGAGGCAGCATAATGATCTGGGGCTGCATGACTGATTCAGGAATCTTCAAAATACATCAACGTCCTGGAATCTGCGTTGCTGCCCTCATTTTCAACTCTTTTTGGCGATTCAAATATGGATGGCGTCAAATTCCAGCAGGATAACGCGCCATGTCATAAATCTGCCAGCACTATGACATGGTTTGGAGAAAAAAACATTGAGCTTCTGGAGTGGCCTGCCCAGTCTCCGGACCTAAACCCCATAGAACATTTATGGGGTTTATTAAAGCGCAACGTCAGGCGCCACCCAATAAATACAAAGGAAGAACTAAAACGCCGTCTGCGCCAAGAATGGAACGCT
>NW_020653726.1:10432270-10447002 GCF_003589595.1 Hyposmocoma kahamanoa
GTTATCATGGGTGCTCAGTACTGTACATACAAAAAAAAACATACAGTCGAATTAAAAAGCTCCTTCTTTTGTTAAAAATAAAGCAAATACATTCATTAATAATTTAAATAACACTCATTATGAAAAGCTACTATACACTTCGATAATATTTACACGATAAATTTCTATGACGTCGACTTGCCACATTCCTATGTTGCAGTCGCCTGCAGGTTTTATATGAAGCTATGTATATATGATGCAATTTATAAATTCGTTGAATTTAATTTAATGACAATTACTGACACGCAACTTAGAGACTTCTTCATTACTAAAATCTTATTAGCTGGTTTAAGACTCTAAGCAGTGGTCAAGTGGCGTTAAATTTATTGTGAAACAAGCTCTGCGCATTCATCCGGAACAATTACAGTCAAATAAGTAACACTCGACCAAATTAAAAAGAGGCATGATGCGAACGAAGCTTCATACTTGACTTTGTCTTTTGCCTTGATTGCGTATTACTTATTTGACAGTAATTGTTTGAGACGGATGTCAGACGGAGAACGACAATAGACCCCCAGTGGTGACATACGTCGAATTAAATATTATCTCCGTAAAGCTGTTTAATGTAATTTAATTAAAATGTCAAATTTTAATAATCCTAAATTTTCTAATTTAAATGAAAGTTACATATAAGACTTAGTTAAGCCTCTTAACAGGGTCCCACGAACGGCATAGGTGCAAACACATGTTTTTTATTGGGTAAACCTCCGAGGAGCGAGCTTGTATCGCCGGGTGGGTCTACGGAGGAGAATCCCAAATAACCCTTCCATGTCATCCGCGGTGGGGTATGCGTAATGTATTTTCCTGTGTTTGAAAACTTAAACCGAGATTATGATTATGACCATGCCATATTGTTAAAAAAATATATTACACCTAGTTTGGTCTGTTGAAATGCATGTGAGTAAATATACAATATACCTTTGAATGCCTAAACTGCCCTCTTGTTATAAGTAACTCATTTGCATTTTGGTAACTTTCGGAATGCCTCTTGACACCTAAACATTTATTTTTTTCTTTTTTAAATGACAATCACGCTGATTTTGCATAACATTAAACCTTAGACTTTTACTTTTTTCCATCCTCTAAGCATTGAACTGAAACTGTACCGCCACATGCCCGTTTTGACAGATTACAATAGTGAGGTCAAATCTCAATTCATTATCGAAAAAAGTATAATCAAATGCGAGTCCCATCTGCCATATCTCGAAAGTGACAGGATGTGCATTGCATCCTTTTTGTTTAACTACGTCTAGTTATGATAAAGATGGCAATAATATTTGGCGGAACTCAGCGAAATTAAATTACGTATCAACTTCTATAGAACTTGTGATCTCACAAACAAATGAGTAATGAACTATGGAATCAATTAAGATTGATATTGAATAATAAAAACAATTTATCTACATAAATAGATCATTCAATAGAAGCGGTCATTACTATAGGAGGGCTACACCGTATTGTCCGCTTTGCTTAGATGTACATTGTTCTATGGAACCATGTAACTGACAATAAATATGATCATATTTTTTATTTCTAAATTTATCTATATTCTAAATAAATATTTATTTAACCAAATTTAATTAACAAACTTTTTGAGTCATGGCTACAATAATAATAAAATTACAATATTATATCTAGAGGTATGCAATGCCAAGTTCGTTATTATTAACTAACTATTAGGTTGCCATATTAATAGCCAATTTGATTATTTAAATGATTTAGAAATGTGTAATAGAAATGTAACAAATTACGCATGTAAAGGATTTTTTTACGCTTCAAGATAGGTTACACAAAGCAGCAACTTTTAATAAACGATTAAAACTTATTTTTGACCGTCCTGAAAAGTAATTAAAAAAGTTACGAATTTCTTCCATGATGGGTGCGACATTTAGATAATTCACTAATGATACGCATGCGTAGCAAAATACGCACCAATCATGGAAGAAACAATTTCACATAATAAACTACTTGTGTTAGCTTTATTTACGCTAACTAAATAACGAAACTGTTGGAACAGCTTGTTCAATTTTCCATATACATGTGGATACAGCAAATAGTTTAGTTGTGTAGGCTAGCCGTTAAACATTTGTATTTTATTAGTTTTAATTACAAAATTATATAATTCTAAATATATTAGAATAAATAGATAGTTCTTCAATTTGTTATTATTTTAAACTAGACTGAATGTACGTAAACCTTTGCCAATGTATAAAATCTCTCTTCTATAAAAAAATTGTCTGTACCTTTATGACTTGCGCAAGGCAATCAATCAGCAATAGATTGAAGAGAGGACCGCTATAATACAGTCTAAACGAGGCTGGTATCAATAGAGAAGTGCGCCGAAAACCATGGTTTGCTGTCTCAAACAATTACTTAATAAATATAGCTAGACACCTTAGCTTGTTCCGGAGGACAAAAAATTTACTACTACTACTTTGTGCCTTACGTTCTACAACAAACCGCGTTAACTTTCAAGTCTTATTTGTTTTTATTCTAAATTTAAAAAAATTAGTAGTACATCTCACTACACTTAATACTAGCATTGTAGCAGATACAATTAATCATTGGTATCTATTTCTATACAACATAGCAACAAAAGTATAGAATAGACATAAGAAATAGAAAGATGATTCTAAAAAGTAATAACATAAGTAACTAGAAGACATTATGACATTTGTGCAGGTATAATATATGTGTATTAACTGACAGGAAAACAGCAGCATCCAATCCAGTGTATTGGAATTATAATGATGATGTGCCTGACCTCATACCTGCGCTCTAGGCGGCGCGTCGTAGAGCTGCGTGGTAGCGGTGGATAGCCTGCGCAAGCGTTGCGGGCCGCGCGGTCTCTCCGTCGCAGTTGCATTGAGCCGCTGTCGCTGAGACGCTAAAAGTGCGCTGTAGGTTCGCCCCATCCGCGGTACACTTTTTCTGCGACCGCACCATGATGCTAATGTCACCTGTGAACGAAAAATTATTTGAAACATCGCAGATGCTCTATTTTACATAATTACAATTCGAATATATACTAACATGCCGTCAACTAATCGTCTACCTTTACACATGTGCGCGATTGCATCGATACACTTGGGATTTATAGGTGATTGCATCGATGCAATCGCGCGTTTGTATCGATGCAGTGACGCGTTTTCATCGATGCCATCGCCTATAAATCGCAAGTGTAATCTCCTAAAAGTCGCCGTGTGTAATCTCTCTTAGATCTGAAAAAAATGTTTCACTTTCTATGAATTGGTACAAAATAATACGACATAACAAAGGAATTAGTAAAAATGATACATGTCATCTATCAGACTAGACAATACTTATCTAAATGAATAATTTACCACGAACGTAAATAATTCATTTACCATTACGTAACATGTGACGGACGCGGTGGTAGTGGCCTTAAGATCTTTGTAATTTAAAACTCAGGGTCGTATTCTAGTAACTACTAACTAACTCTACTCAATGCTCATGTCAGGACTTGAGTATGATTCAAAGCACTAGAAATTATACTCAAGTCCTTGCCATTAGGGTCGTATTTCCAGTGCTTGATATCATACTCAAGTCTGCTCAAATCCTGACTTGAGCATTGAGTACTGTACAGTGGCACTGCAACTGCTATGCTATATAACCACGACCTGTTCGTCCAGTCACTTGAAATCTTAAAAAAATATTCATCTTAAGTTCAATGGTCAAAATGCTCGCAATATAAATTAAGGCCCACGTGTATTATAATAGTTGATTCAGACCCGCGACATTCGGTCTCCATAAACTTTGTTATGCGGCATTAAACAATAACACCCCAAAACTTTTGTTTAAAGTTTCATAAGTATTCGCAACGAAAACATTGAAATTTCCTTAAAAAATGTTACAACACACTGTTCCTTTCTAAGTGCCGCTCTTAGTAAAAGAAAAATCCTATTGAAAAAATTAAGACGAAACATTATTCATTACAACATTCGACAACAGAATTATGAAACAAAAGTAATAAAAGTTTTATTCGCTATATTATAATCACATGTTTCCATTAAAACTTTGTGAAAAATGAAACTTACCCAAAATACTATTTATAATGAACTGAAAATGACTACCGACTGATTTGTAGGGACGTGATGATGAATATTGTCTATACCAGCTGGTTCCATTGCGATCTCGACAACATTAAATGTACACACGATCTTATAATTTATACATAAGTTTATTTTTATACATACCTATCGCATATAACACCACATTTATATCATGAAACTTGTTGAATTATTCCACGAATTTTGAAAAATCTAATTTTTCTACTTTCTATTCAAAACCATGACCAGGGGGCCTAATATGAACTCTTATTTCCACGCAGTTTACGCCGTAAAGTAAGCTGCCTTGTAATTTCGTATTATGAACTGGTAATACCAGCCAGTCGGCGGTCACGTGACACTAGACTGTCTTCTGCCCGAAGTTTGGCTGGCAATATCGAATTACAAACGTTATTTTGACATTTTGTTCACGGTTGATCTGTCAAACAACAACAATAAACCATCAACAGCAATAAACCATTCAGTTTACAGTGTCTTGGTGTAGCTTTTATTGAATTGTTTTGCGCATAATTGTATAATAATTATTATAATTTTGAGTTCATATATTTTTAGGCAATCGTTTCATCATGTGTGATGAATACGAAATGTTTGAGTGTCTCGAAAGTGATGCTTCACCCGATAATAACATGAAAAAAATCCAAAGAAGACAACTGCGAGACCGTAGTGATCCGTTTGAAATGGATACACAACAATTTATGAAAAGATCAGCTCAGCAAAGAATGGTCCACAATCTTTACGATGAACTTAAACCGCACATATCGAGGCCTACAAAATCCACCGATTTATTGGTTGAGACTAAGGTTCACTAAAGCCAAGTATAATTTGTTACAATTAAATTTGTAGTCAAATACTCTTAAAATATTATTGAAATGTTTTCAACAAAATAAAAAGTAAAATTTTACCCGCGGAATTTCGTCGACGTTTGACGTCGTCGTTCGGAAACTTAGTTTGCGCTTTTCTTTTATTTACAAAAATTAAAATATGGTTTATTGATTTTATTAAATAGTGAAGACGCTTTTTTTTCTCTAATAGTTTGGCACTATGGCGTCCAGCCTTTGGCCATGTGCAATTTCCACTGAGTTGCAAATTTTTAATAATTCTTCCAAATAAATATTTTCTTGCTTCTTGACATTTCAGGATAATTATTATTGTCGTAGCAGTTGTTGTTGTGGAACTTTGGTTGGGTTAATGTTTAATTATTTAAAAATTAAAAACGGGGAAAGGAAATCGCGGAACAAAAATAAAAGCAAACGGAATTTTGGAAAGGTGATCAACAGGATAGGATAAGTAGTATATTTATAAGTAAATCTAACCAATGAAGAATGGAAATTATGAAAGGAAATGAGATGGTAATAGCTGAAAATAATGATAATTGAATAAATAATAATCTAAATTTTAATATCATTTTTCCTTATAAACTGAGCCAAAACATTGTAAACGGAATAATTATTATACGATAATAACAGAGGAATAGATGTTGGTAAAGGAATTTGTAAAGAAATTATAGATTGAAAAAATGAAGCACTGTCATATCTTGGACAGGAAAAGAAAAGGTGGTTCAGACTGCCAATGTCTTGTTCGCATTCGCACATTGAATCAGATATTATATTAAGTCTAGCAAGATGTTCAGACGAGCAAGTATGTCCTAATCTCATTCTTGTAATGATTGAAGTAACACGTTTCTCAAAATGTATACGCGAAAACCAGGGTTTGACAGGGATGTCGGGCTGTATATCACGAAAATATCTGCCCGTAGCTTTACTGCTTGTTTCCCACACAGTTTGCCAAGATTCTTTAAGATAAATAGCAGGTAGTGTAGTGTAGTCTAGGCTCTACTCTATGAGTAGAATCTATGGCTGAATGAATATATATGCTTCGTCATTGTGGCAGCATGCACGTTGAAGACAATTTAGGGAAACAGTTAGGAAGTTTCAGTAGTGATGTTTAGAAATTTTGTTAGGATCGTTCAGCCAGGCTAGCGTCGCTGAAATAAAGTGTTAGGGTTTAGTCAGGTTTCCTAATTAGCTAGGATAGCGAGTAATTATATTTCGATTTGTTTGGTTAGGATGTGGTCATGGTCTGTCCTTTTAGATAGGTTTTTCGCAGACTAAAGCCATAGCCTCCTCGGTGGTTACTTGTTGGTAAGGTAATAGCTTCCGAGCAGTGTGTGGCTAGCCTTTAGTAAAGGCTGATCACTTATGTAAGTTGCCTATCATAGGTAGAGCACCAGGGATATTCACCCCTTCAGCTGTGAGGAAGAGGGATGTAGTCTAGGCTCTACTCTATGAGTAGAATCTCTGGCTGAATGAATAGTTTTGTAATTAGAATGTTTTGAAAAATGAAGTAAGAAAAGCATAGAGCATCTTTATATAACGGAATATATATAACCCAACGCCGAAAGTATGTAAAAAAAGTGCAATAAAGTATATTTTGAGGATTATTCCAGTTTAAATTCATAAAAGTACCTCTCGCTACGCAACCCAAGCTACGCCCCAGTTACAGTAGCCAAGTCATGAGCAAAGTTTGTATATAAATCTACATCGCCGTTATTTACTGCATCTTTAGCTAAGATATCGGCTCTCTCGTTACCTCTAATATCACTGTGACTTGCTATCCACACAAATAGTACAGAATGACCCTTTGAATGGCACTTGTAAAGGGCTTCACGAATTTGACAAATAATTGGGAAAATGTTACCTGATTTAAAAGGGAATTTACATAATGACTGCAGAGCACTTTTACAATCAGAAAATATTATTGTTTTATGTAATTTTATTAAGAGAATGTATTCAACTGCCTTAAGAAGACCTACGCATTCACCAGTGAAAAAGGATGTTTCAGGAGGAAGCTTTGTTTTTTGAATAATATTGTATTGAGAATGAAATGTAGAGAAGTGAAAATATGGTTGTAGGAATGCCAATTAATATCTAAGTTAAAGTTAAAGGAAGCGTTAGCAAAACGTCTGTTAACTTCACTAAAATCAAAACAGACGTCAGGGGGCAAAATAAGGTATTCATAATTACTACCGTATAGTGGGTGAGTGTCAAAACTTTCTTTTTTCTAAAACTATTTATAAGGCAAGGAGTACTTTTGTGAGACCAATAACCAGGGGGTATTAATAAATTATATACACTCTATCTATCTATATATATCTAATAAATTATATTTATTAGATTGTTTAATAGCTCAAGTTTTTGCAGCAAAGGGTGACGATTAAATTGGATAATGCGGAAAAAGAATTTATCAGCTAAAAACTGTCGACGAAGGGCAAGCGGAGGTTCAACGCACTCCACTTGCATCGCATTTATCGGACTTGATTTCATAGCACCGGTTATTATTCTGAGGGCCTTCGACTGAATCTTATCTAACTTTTTAAGATTAGACAAGACACATGGCTCTAGCATAAAAGATCCATAGTCAATTATACTCCTAATAAGAGCATTATATAGCAATTTTAAAGAGTACGAATGGCTGCCCCTCCAGACCCCGCATAAACATCTAAGCATGTTAAGAACCTTTTCACATTTATTAACAACATAATTACAATGAGGAGATCCATTCATTTTACAATCAAAAAGAATACCAAGATATTTAACCTCGCCAACAACAGGGATTAGGTTATTATTAAAAGAAACATTTATTACAGGATGAACTTTACGCCTTGAGAAAAACACAATGGAGCTTTTGCTAGCAGATAACTCTAGACCATTCGAATCTAACCAGCACTTTAACAATGTCAATTTATTTGATAGTACATTCACGGCTTGGTCACTTAGATTAGATTCAACATATAAAAGAACATCGTCAGCATATTGCAAAATAGAAACTCCATTACCTAAATACCTGTCTAAATCATGAGTGTATATGTTGTACAGTATGGGACTCAAAACAGATCCTTGCGGAAGGCCTGTATTTATTGTCCTCTGTAAAGAATATTCATCATTTATAACATTAATAGTTCTATTGTTTAATAAATTTATAATGAAGTTAGATAATAATGGTGGAACCTTTAAACAATCTAATTTTGATTTTAAAATTGGAAAAAGAACATTATCATGTGCCGAACTGATGTCTAAAAAGGCAGCTAAAATAGAATTACCGATCGAAAAAGCTAATCTTATATCTGTTGTAAATATAAAGAGACAGTCCATGGTGCTACTACCTTTTCGAAATCCGTACTGATTATTGGGCAACAAATTGTTATGTTCAACATACTAATCCAACCGGGTTTTCACTAAACTATCAGCAGTTTTGATTAAGACAGAAGACAAGGCATGGGACGGTAAGATGAGCTTTCTGTTGGATTTTTATTTGGTCTCAAAACTGGTAACACTATCTGGCTTTTCCAAGATGGCGAAATTTCACATGTCAACAGGGATGTGTTAATCAACTGTAAATAATAATAAAGGGCAGAATCATTCAAATTAGATAAAAGGGAATAAGTAATTCCATCACTACCAGGAGCAGAGTCTACAGTAATAGATAAACCACCTCTCAATTCTTTCAACGAACAGAAGAGTTGGTACTGGGACTGATGGAATAACGAAATCTGAAAAAAGGTGGCGTCACCTTTGAAATTTTTTCTCTTTGAGAGTCTTTTTTGTTTCAGACATAATTAACTTGAGCGACTCAAAGTTCTCGATAGCATACCATATCGATTTCGTTCTTCAGCCTCTTTACGCCTTTTAACAGCTGAGGTACATTCTTCATCCCACCAGACAGGGGAGAGGATATGGTTTGAATAACTGTTTTTAATAGGGGAAATTACATCTGCACACTGAGTAATTAACAAAGCTAAAGCATTTGAATTTTCTATGACATTATTGCAGTTTATGTCGGGTAGAGTAGACATCTTTGATTTAATAAGCTTTTTAAATTGATCCCATTTATCACCTTGTACGTTGTATCTATAGTTAGACTTGTATTTCAAGTTATTTTTACTCTGAAATGGAAAAGTAATGACTATGGGGAAGTGATCACTACCAAAGGTAGATGTCAAGGTCAGCCATGTTAAGGAGAGCGATAGACTAGGAGAACATATTGAAAGGTCAATAGCACTAACAGAGTTGTTGGGGTCAGTAAGGCGAGTAGGAGTTCCAGTGTTCAATAAGGAAAGATTGTTGGTGTCTAATATGTCAAGTATTTGATCTCCATAGCAATTTGATAAGGAGCTTCCCCATACTTGATGTTGACAATTAAAATCTCCCATGACTAAACATGGTTTGGGAAGAATAGAAAACAGATTATTAATTTGATTTAATATTTAGGTAGTTGGATGAGGTACATAAATAGAAACAAAAGAAATATTATTTACACAAGCAGCAATGACTGAATAGTCATCACAATGAGAAGGAAGATTAATTAAAGAAAAGGGATAACAATTGCTAATGAGCAAGGCAACACCACCATGCCCATCAGTTCTGTCTTCGCGAAGACAGGAAAAGCCTGGGATCTTAAACCTGAACTCAGGTCTAAGCCAGGTCTCAGATAAAGAAATAATAAAAGGATTCAATTTATTTACAAGTCAGATTTTTTATTTACTATGCTTCGGCAATTCCACTGTATTACCGTTGCATTGGGAGTGAATGTTAAAGTTTTCATTTAAACTTTGAGTTAAGCAAGCAACGTGTGTACCGTCCATACAATCATATTAGACTGGTATAATAGATTTATCAAATATAATATAATATCAGCTATGGAAGGCTGAAAGCGCTCATTATTAATAAAATTGAACATTGTTCCTCTAGAATTTTCATTGGTCATATTATATTCCTTAGCAAACTCATTATGAGTTTTCTGATCATAGCCTGTTCGTTGCTTTGGCGGGTCTTTAGGTTTTAAAAACACAGTTTTTTTGTAAGATGATGGATTGGTGGAGAAGCCAGAATATCAGCATAAGGCTTTGTCACTGCGGGATGAAGTTTGTAAGCTTCAGAATTAATATTTTACTTCAATAACACCGATTTTTATTATCTCCAGTGTCAAGTCCTGTATAGTGGCGAACTAGGGGATATTTCAATAAAACTTAGCAAATAGACGTAATTCCACGTACTTTTGAGGTCGGTTTTTTAGTACTCTGTACTGAGATTATCGTTATATCAAAATTACATTAGGAAATAGAACGAATTTTTTGTTGTCTAAATTGACTATAATTAAATTTGTATGGAATTGATATTCAATTATTTTCTGTGAAAGTACTCTACTAGTTTGTTATAAATTGACTATATTTTTTTTTTCATTCTAATCAACATTCTCGGGGTTTCTCTGAAGAATGCAGCATTTTGTAAAAATATAACTTTAAGAAAAGAACGTCAGAATTTGTTGCATGAATTAAGTGATTGTACTCTAAACCTTGAAAAAAATAGGCAAAGCTAAGAATGTAACACACAGCGTCTTCAGTCAGAATTAGATAGGTTAACAAATTCATTACAGTTCATGACTCAAAAATAAGAAACAGCTCAACAGGAAATTAAGGAACACACATTGGCTATGGATAAGTTGTTAGATTTATCTAAATATGATAATGATATATTTGATTCTTTAACAAGCAATCACATTAGTAACTGTGAACAAACAAAAACACAATCTTCCTCGCTCGTGTGTGTCACTGATCCATCTCTATTGCTAGTGCCGAAACCTTGTATGGAATTAAAAAAATACATCCTTGTCAGTAGCTAGCTCAAACGGAATTCAAAATAATATTGATAAGTACAGCGATGAAATGGATAAAAATATAGGTTTGCAACTTAACCACCTAGGACTTAAATTAAGAAACATTTGCATGCCAGGTGGAACTTACTGTAAAATGCTAGATAGCATTCGTCAAGTAAATTTGAGCACCATATTAATAATATAAATTGACAGAAGAGGAAAATGTAACAAAAAAATTTTAATACAATATTTTTCACAATTAAATAATTTAATTAATATAAAAGAAATTATTTTGTTCGCTTTTCCCTTCAGCAATAGCCAAGCTGAAGTGGGATCAGTCCCAGATACGGTCAACCCTATCTGTCGAAGAACCGATAACCGATAGGAGAAGCGACCTCTTGAGTGGAGAGCACGTCTCAGCAAACGTAGTATAGGACCAGATGGAGTGACTAATAAATATACATGATTTAGATATGTGCCTCTACCACGAGTTTACTACGACATTAGTCGCAAGCGATCGTTTAAATTACTTTACAGTTTCGACTGGCAAATTATATAGTGCCTCTAGCGACCGACCACTAGATTTTACGCGGTTGCTAGCGATAACTGTCACTTTAATCTCATGGTAGAGACACTTAAAAAATAGTTTCATTTCCTATGTGTAACAATCGTGAAAACCTAATAATTCGGCAATGCAATGTGGCTGGCACCACACAAACTTTATATCTAGCGTCCTTGTTATTGTGAACAGTTTGAATTTAATTTTTTTTTTTTATATTTTTACTTCTTTCTACTTCTTAATTATCATTTTTTGTTTTATTTGTGTTTTTGTTTCGTAATCATTTATTTATTTGTTTTTACGTCTGAATGTTTTGATTATGTTTTGTTTTTGTTCTGCTTTGTTTTGTTTTTTCTTTTGTGGTAAGCAAATAAACGTATTTTCTTTCTTTCTTTCATAAAAATAAGACATTAAAAGTGCGACAAAAATTGTAATATTAACACTAACTTAATAATATTAACAAAGTTAACACAAAATAAAAATAAATATAAAAAATACCTGCCAGTCGAAAATAAAATAATAATATAATAATAATAACAATAATAACACACACACTCAACATAGCCCCGCACTAGGGAAACCCTGTGTCGCGGGTGCCATGGACGCACATATAGACAACCACAAATTACATCCAAACTCACGAGAGAAACAAATGTTGGTCATACAAATATTTCTCCCGGCCCGGGAATCGAACCTGGGACCTCTGCGTGGCAGTCCGGCATGATAACCGTTCGGCCACAGAGGCAGTTTAAATAAATTGAGTTGGCTCCAAAAACTTAAAAGAGCGCATCTACAATTTGTTGAGATTTATGAGCGTCCTCCGACCGCACCTTATTCTCATTCAATCTAGTAATATCGCCCTTCATATCAAGAGACCAGTTATGCCGTGGAATATTATAACAGAGTGAGTCTGAGCAAAGTTGGCATCAGATCAAAAATAAAAAATATTTCAGTCACAAGGAAATTATTTCAGTCACTGCTTATATGTATGATTATTGAGTTATTATATGTATAAAGATGGCACTCCATAATGGCACGCGATGTTGTTTAATATTTATTTATTCTGTTACGTTCAGAGAGCAGAAAACAAAGGTTTTTTTATTAAAAATTAAATTTTCATTATTTAAACACTACCCGTACTTAAACGGAACATCTAAATGTACAATATATATAAATATTTTTTTTGTAATATTAAGTGACGGGACGAACAAGTCGTTCGCCTGATGGTAACTTACACGCCAATCCATAACGGTTGCAGAGCCACTCAGAGCTTTAAATCGCAAAGATCGGAGGGGCACTGCTACTGCGCCCGTCAGCCTGAGACATAAGATGAGAAGTCCCAAATACCTGTAATTTCACCAGCTGAAATACCTGTTTACATTGTAATAAAATACAAAAATGTATATCGGCTCCATTTAAAAAATGCAACTCATAATATTGAAAGAACATATTTTATATTTCACACGTCACGTAATCAAATATGTAAATACCCCATTTTAAATTCATATCTATGTTTATAGGTTAAAATTAGAAATTATTGTTATATTTATAGGCAACTTTGTCTCCATGTTTCTGTAGAAATAGACGCAAGCTAATAAGAGACGTTTACCATGGCATTTATGACATGTTACACCCTCACATTTCCGAGAACACTATTTCCAAGAATACACACGACGACGTTTTTACCGCTTGTTAAAAAAATACACCACAATATGCGGTCACGTAAAAAGTTGACAAAAGAAAAATATATATAGGTATAACATCGTATAAAAATACCTTTATTGCCGTTGCCTTCAAGTAATATCAATTAACGTTTGAATGTCAGAGGCTCGCTAAAATAACCGGTGCAAATGAAATTTTTCAAGCATAAATGTCTCTTTTATATCAAAATGTCATTGTATTTTTTCACGATTTACCTGGAATTTTCAGTTTAACAAAACATTTCAAAATTAAATATTTTGTTTACATTTTGAAACGGTAAAAAAATTAATGGAGGCATATTTTTTCAAATAAACATAATAGCCGAAAAAGAATTCCAAAAACGGTAAGCGAAGAAAAATAAGGACGGTCGAAAGTCAAGGCCAAAAGGATTGTAACATACCTCACAATTAGATGGGAGACAGCTAGTGCCGTAAAAGACCTTACCCTTTTGATAGTGTATAGGAAAATTCTTAAATCGTGAATCCAAAGATCACGATTTTGGTAAAGACATTCAAATGTGAAATAGTATATTTTTATCGAGGTTAAGCATAGGTTCCCAAACTTTTAGGCTTACCACCCACTTAGGCAAGATAACAAAAATTTAACGCCCACAACCACATAAAATAATTGAAAACACGTAGGTACTCGAATTTTTTATGTTAACTTAACACAAAAAAATCACAAGGAAATAATTATACCTACGTTGTTTAATAGATAATTCAGGCTTTTTTTTCATAAGCAAAAGCACCCCCTGGACAGCATCAACGCGCACCAATTGCTTTCGAGGCCCTGACCGTCCCCTTAGGACTCTTTAGCGCCCACTGGGTAGGGACCACTTTGGGAAACTATGAGTTAAAACGAGCCAGAATAGAAGTGGTTAGCCACCGAAGCTTTAGCGAGGGTGTCGATGACTCCGAGATTTTATATATACCTTTAGTCTTGAGGTGAAAAGTTTACTTTTTATTTCTACTCATTTAAAAAAAAATCCATCGTTTACGCTCTACAACAAAATCACGAACCAAAATTCTAAAGTTTTCGCGGTAAACGAATACAACAAAACGCCACGATTAAATCACCAGCGTGTTTCGAACGACTTGGGTGCTCCGTCGCGTCACTACACAAACGCACTAACGCGGTACATTAATATAGCACCATCATCTCTGTGGAAAAGGCACGGGACTAAAACCAAGCCAGTCTTAGAACATAACGTTTTTGTAACAAAAATAGTCCACACAAGCACTTTTTTTAATTGAATTTCCTCAGCGCACTGGAACTGTACATTTATTTACTTTGATGTGAATTATTATAATGTTAAATTATAATTATCTTTTTTTGTTTTAGTAATTATTTTAAGTGTTGTTTTAGTTGTAATCAGATTGTTCCACTTATTGAAGTTTTACCTTTTGGCTCAAACTAAGCAAGTACTGGCTGTTTGAGTTTGTCTAGGTCACTCAGAGTAAATTAAAAAACTATGTACTTTTTACTCCCTAAGGATTAAATGACGCACTTTACTCCCGGTACATAAGGTTATATTGACGTACATTTAGAACATGAGAAATGAAAAAATGTTTTCTATTCCATTTAGGTTAGTATAGTTATTATTATACTTACCTCTTGTAAGCGAATAAACAGGATACAACAGCTATCAAACTATGTTAAAAAGTGTTAAAATGTTATCGATTCTAGTAAAGTAC
>NW_020653726.1:10447012-10448839 GCF_003589595.1 Hyposmocoma kahamanoa
ACGTGTATGGTTAGCTAGTTCTATTGGAATGAAAATCCTTACAATTCACCACCTCGTCGTTTACTGCAAAATAAGTAAGTACAAATAAGAAATCATTATTATGTATATATACATGGATATATACACAGTACAGGTAGATATAAGGTATAGGTAAAAAAACACAAAATATTGTCAAAGTATTTTCACGACGACGTCCTACAAAAATAATGTTACCATTTCTTCAAAAGATATTCCTCTACATCGCTGAATTAATTATCTAATAAAGCGAAATTGAGTAGAAAACATTTCGTCGTTAGTAAAACTTTTCAGATA
Source organism: Hyposmocoma kahamanoa (assembly GCF_003589595.1). Lineage (NCBI taxonomy): Eukaryota > Metazoa > Arthropoda > Insecta > Lepidoptera > Cosmopterigidae > Hyposmocoma > Hyposmocoma kahamanoa. The sequence goes on from NW_020653726.1 coordinate 10,447,325, forward strand.
ACATCAGTAAAATAAAATCAAATAGTAAAAACCTTTCTTTTTTTTTAATGAAATAGTAAAAATTATTACGTGTTTTTATAGGAGTGAATACAGTATACTTTTGTTTATCTAAAGCACCCAGATGATTTAAGTTTCCTAAAAGTATAATATTAATATTTAATTCACCTAGGTGAATCCAGGTGAATTAACACACCAGTTTTATTAACTGTATTCTAAAATTTGCAACAGTATAGAGTTTATTGTGTTGTTTTGACGCATCTCCAATTATTTTACACTACGAAAAGTTCTACGATTTGTCGCGACGCGTCATGTTTTTCGCCTATAGCATATTCATCTCTATTTTCCCATTATTAAGGTACAAATTGTGTTATACAAATATGGAGTCAAGAGTCGACGTGCGGCAGTCAAGCGACTTCGCGCCTCGTCGCGCGTTAGGGCGCGTTCACACTATGTCGTCACGTTTTATTATCGTTGGACGGTTGTCGTGTCTAGCCTGTTTCCATATCACGACTATCTGTCGTGGACGATTTTTTATCGTTGAACTTCGGTCGTGACTAACTGTTCCCACTAGATCGTGAAGTCAATTTATCGTTTCACAACAGCCTCCTTGCTCGTCTCTCTACGACCCAATGCTACTGCAAAGCTGGCAGAGGGCGCGGGGTACGAGAGGTGAGGGCAGGGAGCAGAATATGTCGGGACAGCGATAAATAAAACGTGGCGACAATAGGAGCTGCGACAATCTGTCGTCACGTTTTTATCGTGACTTTTTTTATCGTCTGACGACTGTCGTTTTAGCTGTTCCCACAGTGACGACAGTTTGTCGTTGTTACGATAAAAAATCGTGAACTACGGTTAATCGTGTCGTGCTATATGTGAACAACTTCATTTAAATATACAAGCCACGACACTGTAAATTGCACGGCAATCTGTCGTCATGACATAGTGGGAACGCGCCCTTACTTGAGCGCAGGGAGGCGTCAGACGCCGACCACACTGTGATCCGGGCGCACTAATGCGAGCGTCGTCGCTCTTCGCCAGGATTTGTAGTTGAAAAACAGGACGCGACGCGACGCTTGATCTCTGCGCAAGTGTGAGTTGAGCCTAAAGGATATCAATTTACAAGATAAATCTGCACTAATGGTGTCGAACCTAATATCCCACTTTGTCATGGATACGAAATTACTTCCTTCAACTTTTAATGAAGGTGTAAAATAAAAATCTGTTGTTTGACCAGACTTTGTTTTATGGGTCATAAACCCAGTAAATTACATCTTTAATTTATTTATTTAAAGTGTTCAGAGTAACACAATTCTTTGAAGCTTTCGTTTGAGTTAAATACGACGAACACTTTATAAAAGATTGTTATGGTTGGCTAAGTCAAGGTTTTTACTTAATTGCTAATTTAATTAAATGATAATTACAAAAGGAATCACAATTTTTAACAACTTATTCATATTTTTTATAATTGGATAATTTTCAGGTTAGTTCAGGTAGAAAACTATCTAACTTCGGTGG
>NW_020653726.1:10453839-10477182 GCF_003589595.1 Hyposmocoma kahamanoa
AGAACCTATTGCAATAAAACGGCAATTTCATACTTTAACCCCTAATAACTTTGATTAGGCAAAGAAACAAACCTTTGCAAACCTACGAAGGTAAACAACCAATGACTATCATCAATTTAAGTTTACAATCACCAAAATGGAATTGTTTTGTAACCACAAGAACCAAAATTGAGAAATCATATCCTTCGTATAATACAGCCACATGTGATCTTATGTCAAAAGTGCTTTTATTATAAGTTATAAAATAATACGAATTGCATGAAACAATCTATGAATATATGAAACATGATAGCTCTCTCGCTAAGCGACACGCTTGTCCATAACAGTTGCAGAGCCGCTACGAGCTTTACATAGCAAAGATTTGACGGACACTGTCACTACACCCGTCACCCTGAGTCATTAGTTGAAAAGTCCCATGTGCCTGCAATTTCACCAGCATTTCATTTTGCGGATGTGGCCTTATTGCATCACCAAGTGTGCGAAATTATCCTTTCATGTGCATATTTTTTGCAATATCGATTTGCTACTTCAAGTTTAGCCAAGTGTCTCACTTGAACGCACAAGCTAAAATTATCAATTGTACACCTCTCATTAAAACTCTAAAATTACGAGGGAAGTACACAACATACATTACCTACGAACTCTAAATCATAGCGTCTTCGTTAATTACCTGAATTTCTATCGAGTCATTTGAGTACACACAATTTAAGCGAAGGAGGAAACTAACAAATGGTGTTATTTTTGTACAAACTTGGAGGACGGATTAAATTACATTCCACGCGTTTCGTGAGGTTTTCCGTGGGTTATCAGGATCGTGCTTAGATTTTGCGTAATAGCCGTTTAGTGTTACAATGTCTGTTGATCGATTTTAGATGGATTCACTGACACTTTTAGTTTCATAGTATTATCAGCCTTGCAAGATTGATTTTATTGATTTTGCCTTATTACCGTGATATTCATCTAGTAAGTAATAAAATAATAAGTAGTTTCATAATAATTGGTCATTGTAATATAATTGGTCACTGGTTGAGTGAAGACAAACTTTCATAGATTTAAACCAAAGATAAAGGTCTATGACACGCATAACAAGCGCATAAACAAATTATTATCAGTTATATTGAAAATTCTGGGGATTTCATATTGCGTTAATGAATAGTATAGTAATAAATACAGTAAAAAAAAATAGGCGCATTGTAGTCGAGTTGCGGATACCAGCCCGTTGCACCAAGTACCAAGTACAGTAAAAAAAATGCGGTCATGACGACTTATAAATGTTATAAGGAGGTTATAAATTCATACTTAAATATACATAAAAAATATATTTTAAATATATTGATTTATTAAAATTTTCCTTTTTAAATACTAACAAGATTATTGTTTAATTTTCCAAATTGCGACATCTTCACAGAACTAATTTCTATAGAGGAAGGAAACACTTTGTAGCTGAAACAAATACCCTTGCTTAGGTACCATTTTCTGACAGCAGATAACAAAAATGTGTCATTGTCTAAAAATATGAACATCTATAAATTTTCTTACCTTAAAAGCGTTTCTGAATTTATTGGACATAATATTGTAGAGAAACGGATTGATTGCAGTCGATAGAAAGTACAGGACACCCGACAGGTACGTGAACACGATGTACACCTGCGAAACAATGAAACACACTTTTGATACACAATTTGCACTATCGTTTTCTGTTTATGTAACAGCGTTTTAATTTGTCAATGATTTACGAATGAATTAATGAATGAAATATTCTTTATTGCATATTAAAATTACAATGACAACACAGAACAGTAATGTAAGTATCACAGAGTAAGCTAATATACAACAGGCGTTGTAATGTATATATTACTAATAAAATGCAAGAAAAAAATTATATCATTTCATAATAAATGTGAATTTCCCAATTTTTTCTAAAAATAATTTCAAAGCTCAATAATTTAAATCTAAATCGTAATAGGTTAACACTTTCATTATCAAGGAGGTCGTATAGTGAACAGATAAAGAAAAAGATCAAAAGTGAGCAGCTCTAAAGAAGTTAAGAAGATGACTATGAACCGTAAGATGTGGAGTACGGAACTAGAGCCTGGGTCATAAATAGGATGATGATGAAGGCAATAAAAAACGAACAACTTTAAAGTTGCAGGTATTCTATTATCCACTGAAAGTCAGACACCGAAAAGCTGACAGAGATAATAAGAACGTCTCAAATTCACGTCAACAATGTAATACTTAGAAATACTAATTAGATTGCTCCACGAGTTCACAAAAGGTAAAGTTGACGGTAGTAGAAATGAAGAAAGTTAATTACCAAAAAAATTATTAATTACGCATCGTTTTAACAGCACACCCAGCTACTAATTTTAAATAGCAGCTGGAATTCAGGAGTCAAAAAGTCGCAACAAGAAATAAACCAACAACAATAGAGGAAGTTTGGACTGTGACAGCAAGTTGAAAGCTACTTTTTGTTTCGACAACAATTCTTAGTTACCTACTCAAAAAAAGCTATGATTATTGCTATAAATTAAGTCAATGTATAAATGATACTATTTTAGTTTTTGCTTATGTCACAATACCTCCAATGAACACAACGCCAACTTTTTTTATGTTTTTTTTTCTGTTTTTTTTGTAGACGGCCATATTTATTTATTAATATTATGCTCCCCGAATTTATGAACAAAAAATTTAAAAAAAAACACAAAAACAAAATTAGAAAAAAAAACTAATTTTGTCAAAAAAACGAAACAAAAAACAAAATATAAACAAAACAGGTCGAAAAATTAAGTTGGCGTAATGTTCATTGGAGGTATAGATCTAAAAGATAATAGAAACTATTTTATGAAGGTACGAACTACAAATAATACGTAGACAGAAATTATATTATTATAACTCTCAGTTTCAGTTTCTTTCACAAGCTTTTCGATTGATTCTGGTTTTATTTGGGTACCAATTTCATTTCATAGGAACTTCTATAATTAAGTACCTACAATTCACTATTAAACATTTTACAATACCTCAACTACTCTCAGTTGCATAAGTCCGAAAATTTACAATTTCCATCAAAATCACTTATGTTACGACAAGCATTTAATTATTTATTACGTAAATATTATGGCTTCCGAGATATATTCCTTATCAAAACAATGTTCCAAGAATTCATGTACGTACTTTGTAATAAGTGTATAAGAAAGTATAACCCTTAGATTCGAATCATTTTATTACAGTACGTACCTAGTGTCTGACAGCGGGTCGTTTACCGCTGACGTGTGTGACTATCTTAATAAGGTTTTTATAATTATTGCATAATACACACTTCATCAATTTATATTTATTATATTAACCATTTTCGTGTAGACAGAAACCAAAGGTTACTTTGCCAGACTAACTTTAAAGTAATAATAAGTACAAAACAACAATAAAATTTGTGACTAATCAAAAACATCAAAGAATAGTTACGTATAGTCCAGAGCAATGATATTAGAAATATTTAAATCGGTCTATTCCACTAGTCCCTACCAGCTGTCCCCAGCTGGTGAGTACAAGTGGATTTTTTTTTCACTTTTCCCTACTACACCGTCACTAGTTGGGATAAGTGGAATTTCATTTCCACTTATCCCTACCCAACCGTTTCTATTAATAGGTAAAGTCGAGAATAAAACTGTGTCAATGAAAAGCACCTACACGGCTAAGATCCTACACGGCGCCACTCGACACTGCCGAGTTTTTATTTTGTATTGGTTTGTATGCTAAGCGACCACACTTTCCTCGTTTCGAACTACTCGCCGTTCTTACGGCACTATATCTTTTTATTAGATTATTTATTGTATATGTATATTATTATTATATTATATTATATTATATTATATTATGTTATGTTATGTTATGTTATGCTATGCTATGTTATGTTATGTTATGTTATGTTATGTTATTCTGTGCTATGCTATGCTGTGTTATGTCATGTCATGTCATGACATATATTATATGTAGTAATGGTTCACAACAATATAACAGAAACCTAATTGCAGTGGCAAGAATTACGGATCAAAGTTTAAGTGTTACATTTAACGATAACATAGCTAGTGTTAATGATAGCTATGATAATACTAAAACTTGTCGCGAATCGTCAAAGTAATTTGTATTACAATCCGGAAATATATTATAGCGCCTAGTACCTATAGCCATTATATAGTGTCAGCGATTACGGAGGTAAATGTTGCTATATAGACATGGCATAGATGTTCAGAACACTTTGAATGCAAAGCATCTTATCAAAGTTATAAATAGATCTGATATGAATTTCATTTCAGAATTCTTCTTTTGTGCGAATGAGTAAATGACTGGACCATGTAATGAGTTATTTATAAAGAATTGTTTAGTTTGATGTTTTAGGAGCCCTGCACCATACAGCCATGTATGGTGCAGGGTGGTGGGTGGTGGAGCAAAGTATTTCGTCATCTTTATCGATGACTATACGAGATGGTGTGCAGTATGTGGTCTGAGTAAGAAACGTAAAGTTTGCACAACGTCTAAAGCATACAAAAATTACTTGGAAAATTTGATGGGACATAAGATCAAATATATTCAGTCAGAGTATGCAGCCTAGCCTTAGAGAAAGGAAATAATACGGACCGTCCACATAACATATTTAAAAGTAGAAATGACAAGCTGTAACAATAAAATAAAAAATTATAAAATTATATTTATTATTATTAACACTCCCTATTAAAAAATTCAGAAAACATTCACCCTAAAAGGGCCTATGATATCTATATGATTTAACAGGAAATCACGTGATGTTCGGAAATAAATGAGGGTGACGAGTTATAAGCACGTCCTCTCGTTTTGAGAATTGTGGTGGGAGTGGTGACAAAACGAACCACAACGTAAGAATATTGAAGGAAAAGGGAATTCGAAAACGATTTAAAATTTTAAAAGTAAGTGATCAAGAACCATTAAAGAGGGTGACAAAAAAGGGGGGATGACGATCACGGAGGTCAGCATCGTCACAAGTCGAATGACGAATGAACAAAGAAAGAAAGAATATCAAGAAGATTGACAATTCCTGGCATACCTACATTATGCGATAACTAAAGGATGAATAGGACCTTGGAGAAGATGGCGAGATGTATGTAAATTTCGTCGAAATACTCCGGGAAAAGGATAATGAAATCAGTTTTAAGCGAGATTGGTAACAAAAGGTTTTAGTCAACGTTATGGCGTTGATTATCAGAATATTATCTTCACGCCAGTCACTAGGTTTGACATTGAACTTGATTTGAAAATTCAGGTTATACTATACTCTATATCTCACTTATATCAATAGTAGTATTGGCTACCTGCATTATTCCATTCTTCGTCGTATCATTCTTTTTGGTGATTTAATTTCAAATTGTTGTTCTTTTTTGTAATTGACTGTACCCTTCAAATAAAAAAATAATTGAGTCCATTCTGCGTCGTATCATCTTTTTTGGTCATTACATTTAAAATTATTGTTATTTTTTTGTAGTTGGCTTTACTATTCAAATTATTTACATGAACGAGTCAGGAAGACGTTACGTTGAGTGATCTGAAAACTAGGGATGTGTGCCGATTCAAGTGATCGCTGTACATGTATAAGCAACTTTTACTGAAAGGGATGGTGTTGCAAACATCTTTTTTTTTATAATGCACTCACTCAACACAGCCCCGCACTAGGGAATCCCTGTGTCGCGGGTGCCATGGACACACACTTAGACAACCACAAACTACACCCAAAGTCACGAGAGAAAGAAATGTAAGCCATACACATATTTCTCCCGGCCCTGGAATCAAACCTGGGACCTCTGCGTGGCATGATAACCTTTCAGCCACCGAGGCAGTCAAATCATTAAATGAGCTATGTATATATTTTAAAAACATGGACCACGAAACCATTTTTAATTTATTTTATTTGTCTGCGCAGAGAAGAAATGCGATTGTTGAATATAAATTTCTTGGCATTTCTTTTTTCTTTCGAACATACACAACATTTTTTTACATTTTTTTATAACGTTGGAAATAACAAATTCAACAAGAGACGTATTCATATCACATCGTGACACTTAACGGCAAATAGTCGAAAACAACGAAAGATCAATTTTAGAATTGTAAATTAAGATATGTTTACATTTTAAGTCAAAAATTAATTTTGCTGATAATATTATAATATTAGGTGGAGAAAAAGTATTTTGTAAGTAGTTGCAACATTTGAATAATCTGTTTTATTCCTCGTTAAATATAAATTAGAAAACCGTAACGAATGTATTATTTATAAAAAAATCTCGTTTTCCGGTATCTTGTGAACCAGTCAAGTAGAACTTAGCATAATGTATATTTTGAAAAAACTAAAAATAAATTGGAGCTGTTAAATATTCATAAAGTAACAGAATTATTACGGTATTATAATTCTGAAATGTATTCGCCTAAATTCGACGTTGTATAGAACAACCCAAATTAATTAACAAATAGCACGACATTAGATAGAGGCATATCTCTATTCCCGTGTTTGCGTAATATGTGGAATAAAAAGTTAATATCATTCGGTATACGGCTGTTAGAGTTTACGATAGCTTATATGTATATTGCTCGGTCAATCGTAACGATCTCTTCACCGGTGCAGAAATTTCGCATTGAGTTTATGTGTATGACTTTGAAAATCATAATCGTTTTGAAGATCCGCGTACCCTCCAGTCAGAGAGTTGTCTTATTATACGTTATAAAGGTCGGTTTGTTTGAAAAAACAAATATACGCGATATAAATCGGGAAAAATAGTTTAATTTCTTATACTTTAGTAGAGTATATATTAAAAATACCAAGTAATATGTAGCGCTGGGGTTCTCCAGGCTCTTCCCGTAGATGGCGATCAACCTCTGGACGTGGAATGGGGCCCAGCACACGAAGAATGACAGCGTCACTGCCACTGCAAAACAAAATTAGTATTTTTACATGAACACTATTAAAATACCATCAACTTACCATATTACATAAACATTTATCATAATATCATCAACTTATTCCCATTATTACCACTAACTTATTATTATATAAGCTTTATGCAATACTTTGTTGCTTTGCAATTTCATTTTTATTGATTTTATTTAGTCAGTATCATAAATCAGTTACTGAAAATTAAGCTTTAAACTTAGCGTTTTAGCTCAAAACACATCATGTTACATTTTTTTTTAATAACGTAAAATGCTCACAACGCATGCTGTGCCAGTTTGCGCTTGACTCACGTTATAAAGACAATTACCGTGACGTGGCGGGATTCGCATAAATCTCCATTCATAGTCTAAAATATATGTACAAAGGCAAGCCTTTTCTTGAGAAAGTTCAATTTAAACCATTATAATTCTTGGATAATGTGCACTATTAAATTTTTGAAATATTTTTTAAAATTTCACATTCAGGGAGGTAGATTTTGGAGAAAATTCATTTGTATTTTTATCTACAATTACGAAAACAATGTGAAACTCAAATTAGCTTTTTTAACAATAAAATGCTTGCTAGAAGGTATTAAAGAATGTTAATCACGTAAGCACAAATTACTTAAAGGTTTCATTTTCCCTTTTAAAAAGCATAACCATTGATTACCAAAGTAAGCAGTAATAATTGGTGAATGAACAGTGCTACAATAAATTATTGAGAAAACCTATGTACCTAAAATCAGAAAACTGTCTTGAATGGGTACCTGTACCGAAACCACAAACATATCATTTTGTTATAAATAAGTCAGTTACCTCACTCTGTATATGCTACATGTAGGTACGTTTCATTAACTGGTTCGTTGTCAATACTAAGGACACAACACAATGTTATTTTTAACTAAAGGACAAATTAACAAAAAACCCATGATGGTATACAACTTGTTATCCACAGATCTGGATTTTCAATGTTAACTTTTTAAATCCTTGCACATATTTTAGTTAGTAAGAATATAATAACAGAAATAATAATTTTACTAAAAATGGTATAGTAAACATCTTCAGGTCCTAAAACATATAAGAAGTCGGTATTTTCAACACAGAATGAATTAAACTTTACATATTATGAATGTATATATTTATATAAATGACGACTGATGAGAATGCGTCACACTTGTCGTAAAAGATGGAATTCCATGCTCTTTTTATTATTTGGCAACACAAATCATCAGTATCACTTTTGTATTCTTTACAGTTTATGTGAGCTGTGAACATTTATTTTGAACGTAATGTCTGTGTATTTTTCGTTTTCAACTGTAATATTATTTATCTTGCGGTAAGAGGACTTAAAGAGTGTTTATGTGTCTTGTATCCAACAATTGCAATAAAAATATGATGCCATGATGATAACAATTTTCTCTACCGCATGATTTAGCGTACTTAAATAAAATTTAACAAATTTACTACAGCCGCAACACTGCGAACGCGTCAACTTTGTTTCTGAAAATAATAACAACTCTGGCATAGTGTTTATTGTTACAGAGGTTAGTTACAAAAACTAATCTAAATCTACGTAAACCTGGAATGATGAAATTGTTTACTATTATAGAGGTTAGTTACAAAAACTAACCAGTTTTAATTCGTCGAAAGGTAGAAAATAAATTAGTACTTACTAATTTACTTTCATATTTATTCCATACTAGGTGGTACCCACGAGTTCGTCTGCGTAATTGAAGTACTTCGAGTAGCCTTACTTGTCCCCTATTTTACCTTGAGGGCTAATTGATCAAAAACGCTGACGCATTGTTTATATCTTACAAAAGGTTTAAATATGAATTTCCAGATCCCTTGCTTGTGAAATGAATGGTTCTCCATACAAACTTTCATCTCGTATTTCACCCCCTTTAGGATTTATTTTTGTAACATAAATGTTCTTGTTCTTGTCAGAACTCTTCTAAGAACATAGATGACTGATGATGAACATAGATGTAGATGACTATCTCTATACCAAAATTTGGTTCAGCGGCTTAGGCATGAAAATGTAACAGACAATAAGAGTTACTTTCGTATATAACTAAAGAAAAGAAAAGCCTTTGGATGGATTTCGTACTTAAAGTAACAGTTATTAATATTAACATCATAAGTTGAATACGTGTCCGTGTTGAATTTTCAATCTACGTCTCGCTCTGATATAAACTCTCAATTCGCTCTTTAAAACAAATTCTATCAGAACATGTCAACATGGGCCATAGTTGGCGTGTTTGTATTTTCAGTTGTGTGGAATATATTCCACGTGATCCGTTTCAGATTTATTTCCAAAACAAATAATTCTCACTCGACCTGTAACTACGTGATCGTAACATAGGTATGTATTACATATGGAGAAATTAGTTGCTATGAGAGTAAACGCAGTGTGAACCTCTCTAATTTTAATTAATACTAACTTTGAATTTCATTTTGTCTCGTGCGTACGTTTAGTAAACAAATTAATTACACAAGACGCCAATCTCAAATTTGAGTCAAACTTTAATTCCCCTTCCGTATGTAGAACACTGGTTGTTGCATTAATACGATCTCCTTTACGAATGCGACGATATAATTTTGATATCTTTGAGCAAAATAGCAAATTATCACTGAAGGAAAACAACAACATTCCTAATTGGATTGGAATATTAATATATCCGCATTTTAGACGTATTAAAAAAAATCACACAACCTTTTTTGTACTTGTTTCTACATTCTTATTTACATGCTGGTATCGTATGTAAATCTTTTGCGCTTGTAAAACTTGTATCGGATAATAACGACAAAACGACAAAAAATTACAAGAGTATTTCGATCAAAGTGCAACTGTACCAAACTAGTTTTATATGAACTTCGGACCTATAATCAGGTTATTATTCTTTTCCTCTGGATCAAGTTCACTTGGTTTGAATGTCGTTTTGAGATCTATTTCTTTTAGTTATTTGATACATTTTTCAATATTTTATTTTAATTTAATTCCAGTGAAGTCTAATTTAACTTGACTGTGGATTAAGGCGACAGGAGCACGAATTACCCATTTGGAGTTCAATACCCAAACTAATATTTTAAACAGATTCGTAATAAAAATTTGACTATGCTGTATGTAGATCACTATACAAGAAAGAAAAAAACAAAGAGAGAGAAAGTATTGAAGCAAGTTAAAATTACCTTAACATTAAACCCTCTAAAAATTTATATAGCATCTTAGTTGAAAACCAACATGCCGTTACATCCGCCATCTTGTCTAAGACCATAGTAGATATATACTCAAACTAAACGAGTTCGTTTCGTTCACTAATGACACACGGCTTCAATTACGTCGCACATACAACGCAATTAGGGGGCCCATTACATTTGCAAACTTTTTCCACGAAATATTTCGGGAGCGAAGGCGTTACGCTAATACTAAATCATTTCTTCATCTTCTTCATTCTTTTCAAGAACGCAACTAATGTGTTTCCATCTGCTTTTGTATTTTCATCAAAAAGCTCTTTCCATATCTAATAACAGTGATATTTTTCAGCACACAAAACATTCACAATAAAACTAGAGACACGAAAGGGTATCACCGTCAGTATAAGCCGCTTTTGCCAAACAATCTACTTTTTCATTATCTACTATGCCACAGTGGAATAGAATCCACTGCAAGACTATATTTTTTTTAATGAGCAAGCAATTGATATATTATGTTAAGAATTATATAGACTATTGGGATACGGCGAAAATTCGACGTACGCCAAGCCAAATGGAATAAAGCGCTCTTGGAATTTGTAAACAGGTCACAGTTCGCAACGAATAGAGTATTTACACAAGATGACGCTTCCGCAATAGTTTATAGCTAATAACTCAATATGCATAATAGATAATGCCGAAAATATGTGACATATAGCATGGATTTGTAATTAAAAATCATAGACCCTCGCTCATTTCCCAGTATTTATCAGTAATTAATCTAAAAAATCCGTCATATTCAACAGAACATAAACGAATAAACGAACCTGCTGTCTTTCAACCTTAGTTTAGGTCCATGTAAAATTGGAATGTTGGGTCTAACAACTAGTAGCACATTAATATAACCATTACAAATATTTCGCGAAGACTGCTGCTAGCTTGCGTAGGCACATTCTGAAAATACCTTTATCCTACCAATCAAAACTGGTTTTTTTCCCAAAAATTGTCAGTGCATGACAAACTTAATTTATTTATTGATGATAATATTGGGTTGCAAAAAGCGTGCCAAAAGGCTTATAGATGACTCGGAGTTAGTTGAGGCGAAGCTGCAGAGACTTGAACATCGCCGTAAAGTTGCCTGCTTATCGGTATTCTACAGGATATATCACGTAGAATGTGCGATGGAATTGCATAATTTGATTCCGCCTTCCCCTTTCCATCATCAAACGACTAAACGTGGGCTGGGATTCCACCCCTATGTTGTGTACATTCCCAGGATTCGCACGCGTTTCGCTTCCACATTTATGTAGCGAGCGGCTAGACAGTGGCATTCCCTACTGCGGACGTATTTCCCGAACGCTATAACTTGGACCTTTTCAAGGCGAGAGTTCATAGGCATTATTTAGGTGTGCATGCTACATCGTCGACCTCATCATCAGTTTCCACTAGGTGAGATGGAGGTCAAATGCGCACTTCTTTTTCATAAAAAAAAATTGCTTTTCTCGAGAAAAATTGGTTTTGTACGCGAAGAAATAGTAGCGATTGCTCTCCGTAACGCGAATAGGTGTACATTTAATTCATTCCTATACAATTCTCATAGTATTATTTTGAACAACATTAAATTTTTAAGATGTAAACTAAACAATACATCATAAAGACTGTAGCCTAATCCATTCAGATTCGTATAATAGTAATATAAATCCATCTTAAACGTAAAGGGAGGACACTTCAATCCCAACCAGCTATAACTTTTAAAATATTCAATTTTTTTTACTAAAGTGTACTCAAATTAATACGCTTTTCCTAGAGAAGCCACAGTTCAACAAGTCACAGTTCTATTAATGTCCCATTAACTTTTAACCCTAAAGATGAAAGGCCTCTCAAAAAAAAACATTACTTACTTTGCGCCAGGTAAGTCCAGACGTAATTTAATTAAAAGTTGTGATAGTAAATTAATACCAATCTGCAATTCAACTAGATTACTAAACATGTCTCCATTTGAGATATACATTTATTTGTACAAAACGAAGTCGTCAGCTATTGCATAATTTGTATCTTAATTAATCTGTTTGCAAATATCAATCAAATAGTTATTTATTATGTAAAGCTGCAAAGTTGTTTGACGCGAGTGCTTGTATTGAAACCTGAGCAAGCGGAGGAAGCTAATATTGAATTGAATTTAAAAATAAATTACTGAGCGTAGCAAGGGTTTCAAGACACGAGACGCAAAACTACTTTGCTGCCGAGCGAAACACACAATTTTTTTTTTTGATTATAAGAAAAAGTTTATCTTCGGATGCGTTCTGAATTTACACCTCATCAATTTTTATTCTTGCTTGTACGTTTATCGCGTAGTTGAACGTGTCATCTTTTATATTTCATCGAAAGAAAAAGTTTGGTGCACCACAGTCTATCGTTAAGTTCGAATTTCAAAAACCTTTTCCACGCTAGAGTGCAAAAAACGCTTTTGGGCGCTGATTTCTAATGAGAAAGAAAGCCTTTCCGAGCTAGTAAGGTGAAAACTATATTAAATAACGAAGGGATTGGCGGATCACCCTGTGGTACATTTCAAAAAACTTCTCATTAATTTGAAAACATTCCAGATGCAGTATCATATTATTACAAACCGCTGCAACGGGAAATCTATCTAAAATTGTTAGAAAAGACCCAAATCAACATCATTACAGGCACTACCGGCATTGACAAAACAGCAAAACGTAGAACGATTATTAGGGTATCCGGTATCGGTACAGTAAAGTTATTATTTATATATAACTAAATTACACTTATTTATACTAGCTTATACTTACTTATATTATATAACTGCCTCCGTGGCCGAACGGTCACCATGCCGGTATGCCACGCAGAGGTACCAAGTTCGATTCCCGGGCCAGGAGAAATATTTATTTGTATGTATAATATATATAATAATACTTGTATGGCCTACATTTATTTCTTTCGTGAGTTTGGGTGTAATTTGTGGTTGTCTATGTGTGTGTCCATGGCACCAGCGACACAGGGTTTCCCTAGTGCTATGTTGAGTGTGTGCGTTATTATTATTATTTAAATTGGATTTGGATTTCGTGAAGCCAGAAATCATTTCCGAGAAAACATTCCTCTTTTCTTATGGGCACTAATCTGTTTTGCCTATGATCGCATGTAAGATTCTGGAAATTAGTGAAATTGGAGAAACAGCTGGAGAGAGATACGATCAGACTTAAGTATTGGTAATAAATAAATACCTTGTTTCTAGAAAATAGTTATGCAATTTAATAAATACAGTTTACCAGTATCAGGTTTTTTTTTATTATAGAATATGAAATATCATTATGGCCTGCGGACGTATCCTTCGACCTAATACTGTTATGTAAACGCAATAGGAGTTTCAATACTATACATTATTGGAGTAAAATGAGGTTCCGCGTCGACGTAAAACACAAGGCAGATCATTTGCAGTAGATCAGCTGTTTTATTTTTATCACCTTGAGCTTTAAGAACTTATCCATGCTCGAACAAATGCATTTGTCCCGAAATAAATTTTAGAGGTTATTGATTAACTCTCTTGTTATACTATAAAATGAGCTAAATGAGTAACTGTTATGAACAGGCGTGTAGCTTACCACCAGGCGCACGACTTGTTCGTCCCGTCACTTGATATTATATGTATAAAAAAATTGTAAAGAACAAATTCCACTCAGTGCAAAGTATACGCGACGCGTCATGTTTTTCACCTACAGTATATTCATCTCTATTTTCCCATTATTAAGGTACAAATTTGTGATATGCAGTCGAGCGGGTTCGCGCGTCACTTGAGCGCAGTGAGGCGTCACAAACCGACCACACTGTGGTCCGGGTGCACTAATGCGAGCGTTGTCGCGCGACGACTTGCGTCGCCAAGCGTTGTAGTTCAAAAACAGGACGCGACGCGACGCTTCGACTCTGCGCCAGTGTGAGTTGAGCCTATAACTGTAAGAATAACGTTAGTCGAAATAATGTCGTTGATTGCAAATGTACAATTGTTTTATAGTAGATTGATGAATCATATATTATTACACAATAAATTAAATTAATACCTGATTCCTAGCACATAATAAATACTACCGTACCTATGTGACCACTAGATGGCATTGTATTAAAAAAGTAATAGATGGCGTTATTTAAAATTTGTATAATGTTGAAATTGCAAGATTAGTTTAATTCGAAGGAACGTTTGACATCCAAATGTACATTTGTTTTATTGTAGAGCGTTAAAATAATTATTCACACATAGTAAATTAATGTATCGTCTATTTTAAGTATTTTTCAATGTAAAGAGTATTCATTTTGATTTAATTTTTTCACCAGCCAATCACCGGCCGTTTCCGTCACATTTCACCCGCTACTAAAAGGTAAAATCGAGTGGAGACACGGGAATGGCAGAATCGGCCGGCGCGGCGCACTATGGGGAGATTGAGTCATTTTCATGTCATAAATCTATAACTTCTAAGTTTTGAAAGATAATTACGTGATTTTTTTTGGATATTCTTGAATATATGTACTTTTCATTAATATACAATTTGTAGGTATTAACATATTTTTAAAAACTTAACTTTTTAAACCTTTTTTAAACTTAATATTTTTTAATAATTTAACTTAATAAAAAAGAAAGCAAAAGCAATTACAAAGTTCATATTACAAAATTGAAGACTATATGTGTCAGATAAAAATGTGTAGAAAGACGATATGGGTCTAGATTCTGCACAAATTTGATTCAAAGTGTATTCAGTAGCATATAAGTTTATTTGAAAAGAGCAATCGCTAGAGTTTTTTCTTCTCAGGAAAGGCAGCGTAGTGAAGCAGTAGCTTACAAAATGACATTTTCAAGTGCAATTTATTTTACTTATGGTATAAATGATTCTTTGACTTTGAATAACTATAGAAATATATGAACAAAAAATATATATAAACTAACATCGATCTTTAAGGAAAATAAACTATTTTTACTTACAAATAATAAAATTAAAAATCTTTGTATTAATAATTGTAACAAACTAGTGGAGTAATTTCACAAAAAATAATTGAATGTCAATTCAATAAAAATTAAAAAATTAGACATATTAAAGTAATTGTAATTAAAGAATTTAATTAAATGAAAAGCTTAAAGTATTTTAAAATTCACCTAGGAGCTCCAAAGCTTCATCTAGAAGCTCTATAGATTTCTTATTACAAGTTTTTCTAAGGCTAGTTATATAAGGGTCCGAAGTGTATAAACGTGTATGTAAGATGTCTTGATTAGTGGCTATTCTAGAGCATTTTTTGGCATGATGAAGTCTGAAATGTTTATAATCTTTGTTCCTTGACCTTGAGCATCTTCCAAAAGTTGTCCAATCGGTAAGACAGAATAATGCCGAATTACACTTTCCCCGTGAATTAAGACTTTATGCACAGAGGATGGCATATAATACCACTTATATTTGTTAATATATAGTTGCGTTGTCTCGAGTGCATATTGTCCAAATTTCGTGGCTTCAATAACTTTTCCGCTTGACATGACTTGAAGTATAACATAAAATCGTCGTATCAATCCCTCATCCACACCAGTAATTTCTGATGTACAAACATAATTTTGAAAAAATCTCCTAGCTGTATTGCCATCATTAGTATTTCCACTTACTTGCTTAGGTTTATCTATATTTAAACCAAGTTCTTCTCGAAACTTCCTTTGCACATAACTTTTCTTTTGTTTTTTCAAGTCATTGTTCTCTGTTGTTGTAGCAGACCATTTCTCAAAGTTCAGATTGTAAGATATATGTAAAATTAGTTCCATGAATCTGATCCAACAATGTGAAGTGGAAAGGCCATATTGATAGGAACCTTCGTCTACAGGTTTCTTTTGTACATTTTCTAAATTATTCACTCTCTCTCTGTAGGTCTTGCGCCACAAATGATGAAGTCTCTGACAAAACTTGAACCACTTTTCCATCAACCATTGTAAAAAATAATGTATGGGTGATTGCAACACCTTCACCATATTTGTTAATTAAGGTCGGAGTAAGAGTGGCTATTTGAGCATTAATTTCAGCAACTACCCTTGTAGTCTTCTCGGGTGTCTCTTTAGAAAATTCCATTGAAATCGGGCGACAAAATCATACTGATGATGGAACCGGATTTTCCCACACAGTTTCATTAGTATTACACAGCCCTATTTAGAATATAACATTAAGTGGGTTAAACCAACTTTGTGAACGCCATTGATTTTCAGGATTCCATTCCATTGGGTTTAGGTAACATGTATAGAAATTCTATATATGTTACCTAAATAATAACCACATTGTATACAATATAACATAAAAGCCATATCAACTAATAAAAATTACTCTTCGTTAGCGTAGTAAGAACAAAATTTCCTAAGTTCACGTTTTAATAGAACATAAACATATGTTACGCAAGGAAACCGCAAGTTTTTTTCCTTCTAATATAAATTAGTTAGTTTTCCTATGAAACAGCACTATTTATAAAGCATCGGCAAATTTCGGCAACAGTCAAAACTCTAATTGAACATTAAAGATAAGCAAAATTAGCATATCACGAGATGTACATAGCTGATGGGTATATTTACGAGAGCAGATTATATACATGTACTTCAGAAAAAAGAACATATTTTCAGCTTTCCAAAGTGGTATAACATTTGTATTATTACTATTGCTATGTGACTGTAAATTCATATTGAACAAATCACAAATTTAAAATTATCTTAAACATTTTTTCATTCCGCATATTTGGCTGCTCTATGCCATGAAATAGTATCATACAGAAGTTTAAGTGATATATATTTGTATAGATTGATCTTTTAGAGCTTTAATTTGAGGTATAACACATGTATCTCCGCAGACTTTTGAGGAAACCATTTATGGCATGGCTCTCTTAGGCGGTTCCCCATAGTGCGGCGCTCTGTTCTGTTGAAAGATTCCGAAAGGCAAGGCACAAAATTACTGTACTACTACTAATACTTACATAAGTGCTAATGTTTAACTAAGAATATGTGGTCAGTTACTGAAAAATAAAAGTAATATTTCCGGTCATCTTGGTATTATTTCACGCCCACGAAGAACACTGCAACACAATTAATTCTTTCATCCACTTCTCATAATAATTAGTTCGAAAGATGAATCAGGTTTAAACGGATTTTAATTGTCACACGATAAATTCACAGATAGCGATCGCGCTTGTTCGCTTTCCAAGTAACTAGTCACCACGTTCGAAGTAACAACTGACTCCGACATAATATTATACACAATTTGTTTCATGTACTTTGCATTATTTTTACTTTCATATTATAATAAAAGCATGCTTGAAATATGATGACTTTATTATACCACACGTACGATTTGTGTATGTATTGGTAATCCAAGTGGTATAGCACTTAACTAATGCTGAATTTCTGCAAACCTGTTTCAGTATATTTATTCTATGTAAGTATACGTTCAGTGTACAGTCTCAAGAAACACACGGAAAACGTCGAAATGATCAACGTATGTTTTGTACGTTAAAAATATTTTTGCCACGTTCCCGAATGTATTCAATTCTGTACGTGACTGATTTTTGTAAACTTGATTTAGTAAATACGACAACAATGATGGCGCTTATTCCTTGTGTTCAGTTTAATAGACCAAATAATTCCGGCCACATTTGAATTGAAGTATGAAAATCCCCAATCTTTGCTGTACTAATACAACATAATCACCATCTCATTTAAAAGTAAACACAGGATATTTATTACCTAATAGTGCGTACTGAATGGTCAGTATTTATTGTTAGGAATAATGATCCATTAACATTTACATTACTTCTATGGGTTGAACCATTTCGTGTCAATTACCTTAAATGAAGTTCATTCTAGGTAACTATTGACTCTGGGGATCTGGGATTTTAAAACAATGCGCTATTTTATCAAACCATTGCAAATGTATAATAGTTTATCCATTTTTTTTATAATACCAAGTGGCGGGATGAACAAGTTGTGCGCCTGGTGATAAGCGACGCGCCTGTTCATAACAATTGCAATGCCACTTAGAGCTTTAAATCGTAAAGATCTAAGGGGTACTGCCACTGCGCCCATCACCCTGAGACATAAGTTGCCAAGTCCCATATGCCTGTAATTTCACCAGCACCCTTACCCTTCAAAACCGAAACGCAGTAATGCTCACATTACTGCTTGGCAGCAGAAAAAGTTAAGGTGGCAGTACGTCCCAGGACGGACTCTTCCTCAAGGAGCTCTACTGCCACTAACATCCATTCATATATTTTCAAAGTGGAAAATATGATGGATAATTAGAAATGAATGCATAATTTTTTTTTTCTCCCAATAGCTTACAAAAGCAAATTTGCTTTTCCGACCCCAAGCTAAACGCGTCATGTAACGCAGATCTGCAAACAACTGATCAATCAAATGCAGTTGCATTTGTATCGCAACGTTTGAAAAGAAGCTCCGATGATGATCAAAATGAAATACTCGATAATACTCGACTTAAGGCAGGGCAAACATCGTTTATGTCGGCCTTGAAATCGGTTAAGGAGATTTAATGACACAAAATTCCAGGAGTCTGTAGAATTCATGTCTGCTAAAGATGATGAAGTTTTCGAACAAATGAAGCAAATTGAGAATAACAGGTTGGAAGATCGAAAGTACATTCAGCAATTGGAAGACAAAACTGATTATTTGGAAAAGCGATCTGGTTACTCGAGTGTGGAAATCAGAAATGTTCCGAAAGAAGAAAAAGAGTCGAAGCAGGACTTATTAACCACTGTTATGGATTTGGGAAAAACCGTAAATTTTGTAATCCGGCCTAATGACGTAAAAGACACTTTCCATACAAACAGCAAGCTGGTCCGATTCACTCCAACTATGATGCGCTCTATTGCTCGTTGGTAGACCCCGAGTTTGGACTTTTGGATCTTCGTAAGTGATCAAGTCTGCGCGCTATAAGTTAGTATAGGAAGGATGCACATGTCCATCAGCTTCTTTTTCAGAGATATAGGGAGACTACCCCTCATAAGATCTTTCATGGACCAATAACTTGTGCCAGAATTCTTAAAGAAAGAAAAATATCGTGACACCACCACCATAAGTAATAATAATGAGATCGTTCATAATCTCCCAACAAGTACAAATTGTAAGCAAATGATGGAACATATGTTTAAATAAAGGAGACTACTCTGTTTAGAAACGCATTCAAGGAAACTTCTAATTAGCAAAATACGAAGTTCTTTTATTGAAACTCTTTTCATTACAGTTCATTATTTGATTTTAAATTCGGAACTTAATTGTGTCTATAAACATATTTTATTTACCTCCACGCGTCGAGGTGCGACGTTTCGGACGTAATGCAACGTCCATGGTCGCGAAGGGACTATGTGTACAGAACTATTACAAAAATTTTCAGTTCGATAGCGAGTACCATAGACATTGGAATGTTCAGAACTAAAAAGAGCACCTTTGTGCTATCGTTTATGATACTATAAGTACAATAGTTGAAAATAGCGTTACTTGCCCACCACCTGACTGATTCACCTAGATGGAACACGGGCATTACTTCTTCCCGTGGTTCACCTTTTACGTATAAAATAGAAATACTCAAACTATTAAAACGTTAAATGTTAAAACATTAACAGTTTGATGCTGGCTATTATAATATTTATCGTTTAAAAAAAGTTATGCATAACTTGCAGTTTGATACACAGATATTCTTCTTTATGTTTATTGCGTGACATTTATTAACATTATTATCTAACTTAACTAAGCCACAAATTTTACAATACTTATAAAACTTGTATATCGTTGGTTAAACTCGAAAATGAAAGAAAATAAAATTGTCTCTAGCATTTCTAGACATCAACAATAATATTTTCTAAACTTGTTATTATTGCCCCCTATTCTCGGAATAAAATTAAGTTCTTCACTACTCAATTTATTATTTTTTTTAATTTAATTTATTCGTATTTTAGTCGTTTAGGGAACAACTGCCATACATTATAAAATTCTGTTCGTCAAATTGTCAATTAATAAGACAATAGTGTGCCTTATTTCAGGGTGACCTAGGTGCAGTTTTTTGAAATTTGAGTAGACAGAAAAAAGGTCGCTATTTAGTCGGTTCTAGTCGCAAAAATAACTAGATTTAGTCGGTCCGCCGTTCAAAACTTATAAAGGTGTTTTACTGTCCACGCTGGAACAAGCTTATTCCAGCGGCACCATTTCTCAATCTCGAGAATCACAATACGTAGCTTAGATCTGAAAATGTCGTGATTTAGTCGGTTCTAGTCGCGAAATTTTAGAATTAGTCGCCCCTTTGTTTAGATGATACAACCGATTTACTGTTTTAAGGTTATACCTGTGCTAGTCTCGGAGCTCACGTATAAATTTTGCATAATATACAGAATTTGTTGTTTATTTTTTGAAATACATGCTATTTGAAAGTTTTAATAATGTTTAGTTTTTAATGCAAGGAAATTAGCAAAAAATATACGTAGGAAATGAAACTATTTTTCCGGATTTAAATCGCGTATATATGTTTTTTCAAACGAAACGACGTTTCGGGCCCTTTACAGGTCTCATGGCCACGGTTAACCTGTAGAGGGCCCGAAACGTCGGTTTGCTTTGCTTTAATGCCTAACTAGGTACAGTTACATACACTGCTTTATCTATACACATATTATAAGCTCTCTGTGATGTGTTCAGGAACCGCATGTTACGGCTGGCGAAATGGCGGCAAATAAAAACTTTTCTCGCGCATGTCACTCAATCTAATTTAATTCATAGACAAACTAGATTCGGCCCAACTATCATATCGGTCCTTAGACTATGGAAACTAAAGGACATGTTACGTTGACATATATAAATCAGACGTTATATGTATATGATGCATTTCGACGTCGAAAACATAAACATGTTATTGTCTTTGTTTAACTATTACGTGCCGTCTTAAGCCAAAAGAGATAGCATTACATTGGTTTGTGTCAAACACGGGAATCGAAAATACGTAACGTCATCTTATATCCCAACCGTGTCCATTTCGCAGTACACGAGGTACATGATACCGTTATCAAAGGGAAGTACATCAAATGTCAAAAGAAAATGTTTTTCCAAATGTACTATTGAATTATTCGCATGTATTATAATTAAATTGGACAAAAATATTGACAGTGAGTATAATTAGGTAATAATAAAAATGCGACACTGCAGCATTAAGGGACGCGGCTTTAGAAAAAGTGCAAATCAATCGAATGTTACATTGCACAGGCATGTGTTGTTTTTTTGTCTATAAATCACACAATAGCCCAAATATTTCATGTAATTAGACTTATTTAAGTAGTTTATTTATAAATCTTGCCAAATTTTGCTTTTGTTACTTTAGATTGCCTGTCTATTTGTATATTTTGATGATTGTTGTTAACGATTATTTTGAGATAGTGTTGATCTTGTAAGCATACATATTATCGATATTCTGTTAATAAAACAATTCACTACGAGGTTTTTATTGTTTTAATTGATTTTTACAACTACTTCCATTATTTCTGTGTTAAAATTGCTTGATAGATTCATTTGCTTAAGAAAGCCCGGGAATTAACGTGAATACTAGAATCCGCAGAAACCTGAATAGACTTGTACTTGACAGTTAGTTAAAAGACGTTATGTAAATATGTACTAAAATATAGGTTAAAGGCGTACCTCTTAAAGTAATTTTTATATTTTATTTAGTAAGCACAATTAATACAATATAATGTTATATATCAGTAAAGTAGGTATAATTAAGTAAGAATGCGCATGTCGCCAAGAAACTGCACAGCAGTTTGGTGACTTTTACTATATAAGTTACCAGTTGTAATCTTGAATATAAATTTTTATAAGTTTAAAAATGTGTGTTGACATTTATAATAATATACCACTCGAGATTAAATTATTAGACTTGTGTTTGTTTAGGTATACTTTGGTTACAGTAAACTAAAGAAAAAAAAAACAGTTTCAACATTCAAGCCATACATTTGCATGTCGATAATGACTTATCGATAGATTATGGTACAACACTAAAAAAATCCGCCATTTGTAACTTTTAAATTTTGGTTATGTGCACGTTGATTCTGTAGTAAGCTCCTTTTTTATTTTTTTTTCCATCCTCTAAGTATCGTTCGATATCAAGTAATGTGTGAAATCCGTCAAAATTGTTTGCTATTGACATTTCATTTCGAATAAAACTTCATCTCGACTGATATTTGAATTGAGGTCGAATCAAATTGTTTTGTTCTTCAGAGATGTTCGAAATTTGAATGTAATAATAATATCGAATTTGATGTTATTATGAAGCATTATGGAAATTTCCATCCTTTATTGCTAGGAAGCAATAATAACATTTTCACAGATAAGAAATTTGTTCTAACAAAACAGTTTATCTTTATGCAGGTCGTAATATGCAGTTTTTGAACACATCATAGAGGGTTTATGATATGTGTGTGGATAAAAGTAATTATATCAATGATACAATCGTTAAAAAGTTTTAGACATAAAGACTACAATTGGACTGAAACATTACACTAAAATGTACTTTAATTTTGCTTTTTTCTTTCTTTTCGTAAAGCTTAAAAACTTATCTGCTCTTAATTAACATTGTAATTATTTTTTAAATAACTTATTATTACGTGTGCGTAGTAAAAGAAAAATCGCATACGTAATTGTAAAACTCATCGCAATTCTGCGATGTTCCTAGTATATAATGCGTCAATAGTCCTCGTATATTATCTGTTTAATCGAAGCGTATCAATAAGTTACCATCTTATAAGTATAATTAAAGTTCACTATACATTTACGTATTTACTCAAATATTTATCAATTACGTAAATTCTAAAATTCTTGTCTCAGTTTCATAGATCAAAACAATTCTGTTTTTTATGAACATCAGTAAAATACCTAAATACTGAAAGATTTTCTAATCCCAATAGTTTTTCCTACAAATACACATGTTCTTATCATAATATTAATTGCATACTGGTATGCAATGCGTAAGTCTTTCATATTAGGAAATGAAACTATTTTTCCGGATTTAAATCGCGTATATTAGGTGATCAAATGAGTTCTTGAAGTGAAGTTCGATCACTATTATGTGAGTCGCTTCATTCGAAGATATAATATATAACCAGGTAGTTTCCTTAACTTGCTAGGCAACACCGCAC
>NW_020653726.1:10482182-10519376 GCF_003589595.1 Hyposmocoma kahamanoa
AATACTTACTTAGAAACATAAACAGAATATTTGAATTTTTGAAAAAAAATTGCATGTTATTTATATATGATATATTTATTATTTATATATTTATATATGATAATATTTCATATGTTTTTAAATTCCATATTTTTTCAATATCACCCGTCTGTGGATCACACTGAATCAAATATAATTTACATTTATAACAATATGATAACAAGTACGACGCGCACTCATGCAACAAATTAATTTCCGTACTTGTTAAAAGTTGTTTTCGCTTCAAGTATTTTTTATTCACATACTTGCTCTGTCAATTAACTAAATTTTATTTTCTTACTAGGATTTTAGGCATTCAAATATTTTAACAAGATTTTTCGTAGAGACGTAATTTGTTTCGTATTTAATTAGGTACCTATCTACAAAAAATAACATGTGACACATGGAGTGCGTTTTTTGTAGCTTAGGAAATAATTAATTATTTCAAATAACAAATAAGCAGAATATCTCATTATAACAAATGATTACTATCCAATTCTGTTACAAACGAGAACTGTCATGATTCATTATCATCAAGAGTCAATCCTGGCTCCATTGTGTTTGCCGCGTAATGTAGAAAAATGCAATGTCATTTGTCCCAAGCAACGCTACTTATTTTTATTAACCAAATGTGAAAAGCCTTGTCTAGAATACAATCTGCAATTATGTTAATCATACATCTAAAAAGATTTCAGTAAGTTCGACTGACTTACTAGGATCACATCAGAATATTCTTTTATATCAACACGCAAAAGAGAGCGGTGTTTGCGTATCTGTGTGTATGTGTCCATATGTGTCTGTAGCATCATAGCATTTTAGTAGTAGTAGAGCTCCTTGTGAAAGAGTTCATCCGGGGAAGTTCTGCTGTATCTTACCTATCTCTGCCGCCAAACAGTAATGTGAGATTGGTAAGGATGCTGGTTAAATTACAGGCACTTAGGACTTGTCAACTTACTAACTTACGTATGTTTTAGGGCGCAGTGGCAGTGCAACTGTTACTATCACTGTAATTTAAAGCACGGAGTGGCACTGCAACTGTTATGGACAGCGTTACTATCACTTGATATTTATTGGTTCACAAACAGAGTTATCGCGAAACATACGTACAAAAAAGCATACTATCGAATTAAGCACCTCTTTCTTTTTTGAAATCGGTTAAATCCTCGACTCCTTAACGCACAACAACAGAATTTGCTCATTGAGTTGGTTTCCGGTCTGAAGATGTAATAGGAACTGCCTCCGCGGGCGAACGGTTACCGTGCTAGACTGCCACGCCGAGATCCCGGGTTCGATTCCCGGGAAGGGAGAAATATTTGTATGGCCTACATTATTTATCTCGAGTGTAGGTGTAATTTGTATTGGGTAGTCTGCCTCTGTACATGGCCATGCCACGCGCGATACAGGGTTTCCCTAGTGCGGGGCTATGAATGTGTATGTTGAAAAAAATGAAAAAAGAAATTAAATACCAGAATACCACGCCAATTACCCGGTCTTAAACTAGGGAAACCCCTGTACTATGAGTACGAGACCAACAGAATTCACTCTGGGGCACTACCCAGAACACCCATCCAGATCAGAATCAATTTGGAAAAGTTCACGTCCCAAATTGGTCCCCCAACGGAAACCGAACCCGCAACCTCCTCCACAGTATAAACTGTTGAGCTATCGAGGTTGTCGAATCTCGGTGATGATGATGGAATAAAAAATTGGACACGCGAGCTCTAACTTCATAATAATCTTAGAATAATAACGCATAGAAACCTAGCCCGCACACGCTAAGTGAGGCAAGTTAGAGGGTTCCAAACGCGTCCCAGGAGCGCGCGGGCTGTTAGTGCTCAAGGTCATATTGCACCGCGAACAGCTCCAAAATTTTTTGCTAAAAATGACGAAATGTGCGGTAAATGGGTGTAACAATACAACAGACAAACAAAATAGACACTAACATCGCATTCCACAAGTAAGTAATGCGTTTCAACTCATATTTTTATGTAAATATTCACTAAAACAGAAAAATAATTTCGCGGCAACAAGATACGAAAGTGTTGCAAAGTAACGAATTTTTTTTCTCCCTATTTTGCTATTCTGTATCAAAATAATTATATTACGTAAATTTTAGTGGTGCCTGTAATTTCGATTTATTTGCGCATTTTGAACTAATATTTACTCGAATAAACATTAAATGTTTTCGTTAACTCCTGTAAGTGATTGGGACACTTAATTATTTTATAATACTTTTAACGGCTCTGCGTTCATGCTTTATTGAATAATTATTTATATTAATTTTATTTGAATTGGAGCACATATTGCAACAAATTTACAGTATATATTTGTTTCTACTATAGTGTTGGCACCACCAGTACAACTTTGATAGCTTATTATATGTCTTTCTTTTCGTAACTCAAGCGAAATATTTTATATTAAAATATTTTATTTTCTTAAAAGGGGAGCATTCTTAAGCGATTTTTTAATCTATTTTAACAGTTATTTTCTTTAATGTTTGCTTATGGCATTTTCGGTTTTAGGTTTCGAATATGGCACTTATTTCTAAATCCAAGATGGCGGACACGAGTTTTCAAATAAATGCAATATGGGTATCATTTTCGAGGTGTTTGGGAATGTTCAATACAAATATGGGACTCATTTCTAAATCCAAGATGGCAAACACGACAGTTCAAACAAAAGCAATATTCGTAATGAGCACTCCCAAATACCTCGAAAACGATACCCAACTTGCCATTATTTGAAAAATCGTGCCCGCCATCTTGGATTTACAAATGAGTGCCATATTCGTAATGAGCACCCCCAAGTACTTCGAAAATGATACCCATATTGCATTTATTTGAAAACTCGTGTCCGCCATCTTGGATTTAGAAATGAGTGCCATATTCGTAATGAGCATCCCCAAATACCTCGAAAATGATACCCATATTGCATTTTTTTGAAAAAATCGTGCCCGCCATCTTGGATTTAGAAATGAGTGCCATATTCGTAATGAGCACCCCCAAGTACCTCGAAAATGATACCCATATTGCATTTTTTCGAAAAAATCGTGCCCGCCATCTTGGATTTAGAAATGAGTGTCATATTCGTAATGAGCACCCCCAAGTACCTCGAAAATGATACCCATATTGCATTTTTTTGAAAAATCGTGCCCGGTCTTGGATGTAGAAATGAGTGCCATATTCGTCATGAGCACCCCCAAGTACCTCGAAAATGATACCCATATTGCATTTATTTCAAAACTCGTGTCCGCCATCTTGGATTTAGAAATGAGTGCCATATTCGTAATGAGCATCCCCAAATACCTCGAAAAGGATACCCATATAGCATATTTTGAAAAATCGTGTCCGCCATCTTGGATTTACAAATAAGTGCTATATTCGTTTTTCATCGACAAAACCGAGCATATCTGTAGGCACCTGATCGACAATGTCGGGCAAATCTGTAGGCACCTTTAACTTAATGATGAGTTAAGCAAGATACAATTTCCCCACTTTTGAGGGAAATGTTATTCCATGGCATCATTATTTGTATATTTGTGTGCGTGCCGACGAGCGTAGTTACAAGTTGCTTACGCCTACATGAATTTGGTTTTTGCCTCACTTGTGACAGTTCGTTTGATATGAAACTATCATTCTATGCGTTATTATTCTAAGATAATAATATAAATAATAATAATAACGCACACACCCATAGCCCTCCATTAGGAAAACCCTGTATCGCGAGTGCAATGGAAACATACATAGACAACCACAAATTATACCCAAACTCACGAGATAAACAAATGTAGACCATATAAATATTTCTCTCGGCCCAGGAATCGAAAACCTCTCAGAGAAAAGTTTAAGGAGACTGGTATCATGACTGTGGCATCACAGTACATTTACTCAAATATTTTGTATACCCGTAAAAATATACAGAATTTCGTTAAGAACGAAGATATCCATCCATAATGTTAACCTTAGAACTAAGTCCAAACTCCCATGAGTTACAGAGGTACCTTAGTTAAACGATTATTTTACGGGAAACTATATACGATTCCGGAGCATATATATTAAGATTACCATTTCCAAAGTTTAAAACTTACATTCAAAGTATTTTAATTGAAGAGTCATATTACAAAATTATAGACTACGTGTTAGATGTTAGATGTTAGTGTGTGGAAAGTGTGTCTAGATTCCACACAAATATGATTCAACGTGTATTCTGTAGCATTTAAGTTTATATGAAAAGAGCAATCCCTAGAGTTTCTGGCTCATTCTTGTCAGGGGAGTCACCATAGAAACGAGTAATAGCTTAAAAAATGACGTTTTCAAACATTTTCAAATGTAAAAATTGTACCTATGTTGGATTGATCTCGACGAGTACTTGATGGAGAAATGGCGGTCAGGATCTGGTGACGGAACATGAGGTAGTCGGTTATAGGATAATTTTTATCAAACGTGGACTCCATAGTTGTTCATTGAATTTGATTCAACGAGTAATTTCGTGATAGATTGAGACCAGTAAATTTTGCGATTTTTTGTAAGGAAATTAACTAGCTAATTGAACACTTGGGTATTAGTTTCTTGGGATTTACACTTTATGCTATTGCTACTTTGTTATGCACCTAGGTATCTTACCTATTCTGTTTTTAATTCACTAGTTTTAATTCTCTATTATATTTACTTCGCGATTACCCGACGCGCTTTAAGGTCAAAAATATGATGATGATATTTTAAGGAAACCAGGAGTGAAAAATAACCAAAACAAAGGAATGTTAAATATCTGTAATTTTAAAGTTATGGCAACTATCTGTAATTTTATCTTTTTACCTACAATTTTAACAATAAAACTTAATACTAAAGCAAAACAGCGCTGTAAATGAATAATAAATGAATTTGATTACAACGATTGCGTACTCACACTAATTATTCAAACTTAACTAAAACCTCACAATTTTATAACGATGGAGCTTCGGTGCGCCGATAGAAGAAGGCCTGCTGCCTGGAGCTGCGCGTGTTAGTTATAGTGACCGTTCAAAGGTGCGGTGACGGAGAAGGGGTTTTGCATATAATATTATACATTTTTACGGAGTTTTTGTGTAGGAGAGATTTTATTTAAGTTTTACTAATTGATGGCACGAGGAATAATTTATTTTTTATTTACAGAGGTCAATTCACCAGTTAATTTAACGTTTTTTTTTTTTAATGTAACCTAACCAAAGAGATTCAATTCGATTCGCACAAAAACTTAAGTTATAGTATATCGAAATAACTGAGAGATTTTACGCCAAGACCTTTATGCTTCATTTTCCGGATTTCATATAAATAGCTTGAATGGAAAACAAATAAAGGAGTCTAAGATAAATAGTCATACGACGTTTTCCATTTCATGTGTCGTAGGCAACTTTGGCGTAAAATATTTACTTCTGAGTTTTACATAAGGATAAGTCGAGAATTTAATGACTCACCCGAGTTCAAATATTAATGGAAGCACAATTCTTTTGTAACGAACTATGTTTATTTCGCTTTGGCGTGGGTTTTTACCCTTTTTATCTTGTTGCTTGAACTTGTCTTGAACTTATCTTTTTCTCTTAATATTTAATTTTTATCAAAGTCAAAGTCAAATAATCTTTATTTCATATGTAAGCAAATTATACTTGAAATCGTCATAGTTTTTAATTAAACTCCCTCAGTGGCCGAACGGCTACCATTCCGTACTGCCACGCAGAGGTCCTGCGTTCGATTCTCGGGCCGGGATAAATATTTGTATGGCCTACAATTATTTCTCTCGTGAGTTTGTGTGTAATTTATGGTTGTCTATGTGTGTGTCCATGGCACCCGCGACACAGGGTTTCCCTAGTGCGAGGGTAAGTTGAGTGTGTGCGTTAAAAAAAAAATTAAACTCTACTGCTCATTCGTAAAGCAGATTCCAAATTCCAGAAGCTCTGAGGAGTTGCTCTTTGTAAATATACATTTGATACATTTGTCATTACAATATTTAATTTAAACATCTTAGATCAAGAATACCTGATAGAACTAAACGGGTCACTACCAAGGATTTTTGTCATCCCAGTTGCGTACTGGGATTTATATGGGACATTATATAATAACCTTTATAAAGTTTTTGTTTCACAATAGTTTTAAGCCTCGAATCTTATTATAGAAGCGTATACATTGCCCCTTAAATGAATTTGAGACATTACGAAGACGACTGTCAAGAACAACTAGAAGAATCTGCCATACGAATGAGCAGTAGAGTTTAATTTTTTTTTTTAACGCACACACTCAACTTAGCCTCGCACTAGGGAAACCCTGTGTCGCGGGTGCCATGGAATGGATGGATGTAAATATGGATGGATATCTTCGTTCTTAACGAAATTCTGTATATTTTTACGGGTATACAAAATATTTGAGTAAATGTACTGTGATGCCACAGTCATGATACCAGTCTCCTCAAACTTTTCTCTGAGAGGTTTTCGATTTCTAAGCCGAGAGAAATATTTATATGGTCTACATTTGTTTATCTCGTGAGTTTGGGTATAATTTGTGGTTTATCTAATAATAATATTTATTCACCAAGACACATCACGCAACATTTAGCATGTCAATACGTGGCTCTTTATTGATCCTTATCGATAAATGTACATATTCATTTAGTATTAGAATTAAGTCGCAATACACTATTTGATCGAATCATATACGTTTAGAGTATACGAACCTGAATAACAAGTTTTCAGTCTACTAAAGCTTATTTATAATCTTTTAAATTTATTTTTTGTTATTTCATTAGTCGATTTTGTTGAATAATACCAGCAAGTAAAAACGTAACGGAAGTAGCGTACAAGGACGGTCACTTGAAATCTATTAGTAATTAAACATGATCAAAGTTCGAATTTTAGTATGTTAATGTATACTTACAATACCATAGTTACTTACTTTTTTTTTAATTCAATCTCGCCATTTAACTTTCAGTCTATTTTATTTGTATAATATACAGGTAAGGTACAATAAAAGCTTAAATACTAGAAATTAAATTATATGAATAAGTTTGGGTCCCCGCGGCAAGATGCCTAAATAGGTAATAGGTCCTGGTACGCATTACTTTTTGTCAAATGCCTGTCGTAAAACAGGGAGTTTTGTTTATAACACATAAGTGCGCATTTGACCTCCATGTCACCTGATGGCAAGTGACGATGAGGTCGACGATGGAGCATGCACACCTAAATAACGCCTATTCATTCTCGTCTTGAAAAGGCCCAAGTTTTAAATTTCAGGGAATAAATCTGCAAGCAGGGAATTCCACTCCATAGTCTCACACATTACATAACGACAACTGCTAAGTCAGCATCGGGTCAGTTTTCTGAACAAAATCTGTTCTTTGAAAAGTTTCCTAACTCAGCAATCTGCACAAAGTGTTACTCTTCTATCACTAAAGTACTTCAGACTACTTCGTCCTACGGCCATCGAATTGAAATGCACGACCTTAAAAGTAGATTTACAAGAGCTAACCAAGAGTAAACCCATAATCTCTGTTTCCCAGGAAATAGCTTGTTTTTCCAACTTTCTATCTGTGCGTATCCAAATTGACGCTACGCAAATCCTATAAATATGTACGCACAATATTATATGAAATAGTTACTCTGTCACAAATATAAATTGATTGACTAACTAACAGGAAAGGACTATAAATGTATTTTATAGATCTAGGATACATCTGGCAAAAAATAAGATATGAAAAGATGAAAGGAAGTCGTTACTCGTATATTGTGAACATATTTATCCAAACAGTTTTATCTAATTATCATAGTACATGATACGCGTCGTTAAAATTTATTCAAGTGTTAATTTTGTATTTCATTATGTGACCCGTGACCATCCCGTGACAATCACTCTTTACGTCATTTATTTAAGTCCAAATATGTTCGTACGTACGTCTGTCGAGCAAAATGTACGATTAATTGCAAATTAAAGAAAAAAGCAATTACGAAATACTTCTATTCAGCTTTATAACCAGCTTACGATAGTTAATGTAATTACTAGAGTAACTACTAAGATTGTCTGGTCTTACCATCTATAAATAAGTTTCTACATATGAATAGTTTCAAAACAGAATAATAGTAGAACCAAATCAAAACATACAAAGTGAAATTCACAAAGTTTTTCTTGTAAATGACGAACGGAACTTACATAAGAACGTTTGACTTGGCAACGTTTGGATAGATCTTGTAGATGCAGTTCTCGATTTTTGTTCAAGAAATTTCACAGATTATGAGTTTGTTTGTTTCTACAAGCAACTTCCGTTGAGTGTTGTAAACCAAGTATGACTCTACTCGTATTATTATAAACTGTGAGTAAATGAGAATAATAATAATAATAATAACGCACACACTTAACATAGCCCCGCACTAGGGAAACCCTGTGTCGCGGGTGCCATGGACGCGCACATAGATAACCACAAATTATACCCAAACCCACGAGAGAAATAAATGTAGGTCATACAAATATTTCTCCCGGCCCGGGAATTGAACCTGGGGCCTCTGCGTGGCAATCCGGCATGGTAACTGTTCGGCCACGGAGGCAGTTAAAGAATAGCTTGTATTTATACCAAAGTACATAAATTTTTAGTAATAATTTTTACTAGGACTTATCACATTTTCACCTGATGGTAAATGTAGACGTGAGCATAATTGAAATCAATGATATTGATAATCTACTGGTGGGCCTATACAAACAAGAAGACTCAAATTCCCATCCATCCCAGCGGTTTCAAAAGCTTTGCACTAGACTAGTGCTGCTCCGGACACAAAGTACCGGACAGCGCTGTTTCTAAATCCAGTGAACAAAATTAAAGAAAACATGTCTAATAAAAACGTCTTTTAAAAATTGCGCCCAAGAAAAGTCTAAAAAATATGTACATATGTTGATGTCGAAAAAGTTTGTGATCACTGTCATGCTATATCGAAAAGCAGAAAAAGCCATTAATTTAGTTTCATGTATACATGCTTTAAACAAAGGCATAAATATATCTTCAAACTGTTCCACAAACTGGAAAAAGTCGCTAGATGTACACCAACTTATTGTGAATGTATTCGTGACTATGGCTACAGAACTGACTCCCAAAGTTTCTTCGCTAAATTCACATTAGTACATTAGTACCTCGTAGACTCAATCAAACAAACAATGTTAAATTAATATGAACTTGAAAATTCACACTAACTAACAATGATGTTGACATGTGTTTTAGTGTGCAGTAATATAGTAATTATTTATACATATATGTAATTACAAAACAACTTTAAATTATCTAATGCAAATTTTTTTACAGTGAAATCGCTGTCTCTGCCTCGAGCCACTTTATATGTGTATATACTTACACACATATATTATATAATATATAGTGTTTTGTGTGTACATGCTGAACAACGGTGAAAAGAATTTGCCGGATTTTATGCAATGTGTGAGTACTATTGATGCTATAGTTAAGGAATATTGTGTCGAAGCAGTGTACTTATTAGGCGATTTTAATGCGCACCCGCGTGAGCTATTTTGTAACGAATTATTAAGTTTCTGCGCCGATCGAGGTTGGATCTGTGCAGACTTGACTAAGTTAGGCATTGACTTTGACACTCATACGTATCTAGGTGAAATGCACCCTGGGTGTAAGCGATGGTTAGATCACTGCGTAACCACAGCAGCCGGGTGGGAATCTGTAGTAGATGTTTATGTCGATTATAACGTTTATTGCTCTGATCATTACCCTTTAATTGTGAAATGTAATATTAATGTAATAAAACCTAAGATACGTGGTAATAATTTCGTATTGCAAAATAAACAAACAGTGTGGGGTGAGAGAACATCCCTAGAAACTGAGAAATATTTGTATAAATGTAACGAGTTACTGAAGTCGATTGATTTTCCTGAGGAACTTAAAGAATGTTGTGACAAATCCTGTATACATAACTTAGATCATCAAAAAATCCTTGATGACCTGTACCACAGTATAATAAATGCATTATGTGAGGCATCAATATACAGCAAAGTCGTCACGATTGGTTCTGGGAAAAGAAATATCATAGGCTGGAACAAGCACGTTAGTAGGGCCCACAGGGAGGCTAGGCTTTGTTTCCAGAATTGGGTTCTGTGTGGGAAACCTACAGCAGGGTATGCATTTGATGCGATGTGCGCTAGTCGAAAAATATTTAAATCTAGACTAAGGTGGGTGCAACAGCATCAACAACAAACCAAAATGGATTTACTAGCCACGCATCACGGGAATAAAGATTTTCGTAATTTCTGGAAACTTACCAAAAAAGGGGAGGCAAGGCCTGGACTCTCTGTTAGTGTGAGTGGTATCTCGGACGCCAGGGGCATTGCTAACATGTTTGGTGAGAATTTTAGTGTAAAATCGACTATTAGTGGGGGCGGCGAGCTGCTAGTGTGCGACGATGAGTCCGGCCAAGACGCTCATGTGTGTTTTAGTGCTGAGGATATTGAAGGAGATGAAAAGGGGAAAGTCTCCCGGTCACGACTATTTAAGTGTCGAGCATTTGCAGTTTGCCGGGCCACACTTGCCTAGACTGTTATCAATGCTCTTTAACCTCTGCATTGGCCATTCATATTTATCTATGAATATGACGAAAACAGTAGTTATTCCCATCGTCAAAAATAAAACCGGTGATATTTCGGATAAGTCGAACTATAGACCTATTTCTCTGGCAACGATTATTGCTAGAGTACTTGACAGCCTACTCAGCACGCAATTGGACAAGTGTTTGCAGTTACATGACGCACAGTTCGGTTTTCGGGCCGGCCTATCTACTGAGAGCGCGATCATTTGTCTAAAACACGCTGTTGAGTATTACACTCGTCGAAAAACTCCTGTATATGCGTGTTTTCTAGATCTCTCTAAAGCATTTGACCTTGTCAATTATGATCTACTTTGGAAGAAGCTTGACAGGGTCAAATTTCCCAGAGAGCTTACGCGTGTATTTAGGAGTTGGTACGCGAGCCAGAGAAATAGTGTCCGGTGGGGAGACGTTTTGTCTGATGAGTATGGTCTCGAGTGTGGAGTGAGGCAGGGCGGACTTTCCTCACCAAAACTATTTAATTTGTATGTAGATGCCCTAATAGATGAGCTCAGCAACATGCATATCGGATGCCATGTAGATAGGGTCTGCTTTAATAACATAAGTTATGCCGACGACATGGTGCTGCTGAGCCCATCTGTTGGCGGCTTAAGAATCCTCCTAGAAATATGTGAATCGTATGCTGCGAAGCATAATCTTGTATATAATGTGCATAAAAGCGAATACATGGTCTTTAAGGCAGGTAGTAGGTGCCCATCACATGTCCCTCCCATATTTCTTAACGGTCAACAACTGAAAAGGGTGACGTCATTTAAATATCTAGGGCACATGGTAACCGACGATCTGCGTGATGACGCGGATATCGAGAGGGAGCGCAGAGCATTGGCCATGAGATCGAACATGATAGCGCGCAGGTTCAGCAGATGTACAGCTCAAGTAAAAATAACATTATTTAAAGCGTACTGTACATCGTTGTATTCTTGCAGTCTATGGAGCAGGTTCGCACAACGATCTCACGATGCTTTGCGGGTCCAATACAACGACACATTTAGGGTGCTTTTACGTCCTCCACGACGCTGTAGCGCTTCCGGAATGTTCGCGGTCGCAAATGTCGACGGATTCGGCGCGACGTTGCGCACGCGCTGCAACGCGTCGATGCGCAGGATGCGCGCCAGCCGTCACAGACTCCTGTCTGTTGTAGCTGACAAGTGGGACAGTGGCCTATTAAGGCACTGGTCTTCTCTCCATTTAAGTTTAGGTACTAACATAGTTATTATTTAAAGTTCGTTTTTGTAATACTAACACCCTATGGATCAACGTTGTCCGAAATAAATGCATTTTATTTTATCTTTTTTATTTTATTATACGTCGTCGTGCGCATGATGGTAAGCTACACCCTGTCCATAACAGTTGCAGTGCCAATCAGAGTTTTAAATCGCAACGATCTGAAAGGCACTGCCACTGCGCCTCTCGCCCTAAGACATAACTAGACAAGTCCCATGTGCGTGTAATTTCACGAGCACCCTTACCCTTCAAAACCTGAACACAGTAATGTTGTCATTACGCGGCAGAAATAGTAAGGTGGCAGTACTTCCAAGGACGAACTCTTTCACAAGCTGAAGAGCTCTACAGCTACTAATTGTCCTACTACTACTACTATTTACATGTATACCCCATACACAAACACTTAGAAATAGGTAGAAAGGTAAATGTTTTGGTCTCGGCAAAAAGCAGTCATATAAAATTGAGGACAACACGTACATTCACAACAAGCCATGTGGAAATTGAAGCCAATTTTCTTCTGATTTCCCTTGTCGGTTGGTGATAAATAAAAACTAATTTCATAAGGAGCCTTCTACAACTCGAATAACACGAAATTCGTTATATTCAGTAAGATCTTACAGTTTTCCACTTTATACAAGAAAAATGTCTGGGTCTCCAGTTAATTAAATAAATACAATTAACTTCGTTCAGACCTATAATACAGCAATTCAGTTTCCAATGAGAAAACTAATTTAAAGTTATGTTACTGTAACTTTCAAGTGTGAAATGCATAATCAGACGAATTAGGAATACGCTATACTCATTAAAACACAACAAATGCATTCCGATCGTAGCGTTTCTAATACATGTACAATTATTTTTTTATTTGTATAATTTTACTTTATTTCAACTGCCATATCAACATTTTCAATTGCGACGCATAAAAAGCTACCATACGTTACATACGATATTCAAAAGAATTTCTTGTAGACGGATTAAAATAATATTTGCGGGGTTGCCACTTTTCATAAAATTTTATGCAGTAGGTAACACAGACCACATAAATACTAGTAAGTAGGTAATGAAGTTGTTACATGTACATAGATTTACAAATTTTAATTTTTATTTGTAAATATAATATGTACATGTATTTACGGACAGGTAATGAACCATTACTAGGAACATTCTTTGCCTGTACTGATCCGCCTGGGTATTTCTAGTTCTACCTACCACAAATCAGCTCGGTTGTATTCCTGTCGTGCCACAGTGTGTCTATAAGAAGTTATATGGTGACTATAGCTTTAGCTTTGTCGTATTCTCTTTACTCCAGAAAATAAGTATTGTATAAAGCATTCAGTGAAAGCTTTTATATTATAGTTGAAGAGTTGGGAAACATAGATACTAATGGAAACATTGCGATATACTTTGAGTTTTCGATGTGTAGAAATTAAAGCAGTAGGCTTCTTGAGAAAGAGTTCGTCCAGAGGAGTACTGCCATTTTACCTATTTCGGCTGGCAAACAGTAATGTGAACATTACCATGTTCCAGTTTTAAGGGTGCTGGTGAAATTACTCTTGTCAACTTATGTGTCAAGGTGACGGGCGCATTGGCAGTGTCCGTCAAATCTTTTCGATTTAAAGGTCTGAATGGCAGTGCCAGATGTGTCGCTTACCACCAGGCGCACGACTTGTCCATCCCGCCACTTGGTATCATAAAAAAATACACGATTATGGAGTACTACTAGCAGTCTTATCACACATGGGATAAATTATAATTTATAAGGGTTCGATTTAAACTACAGATAAATTGGAAATTTTTGAAACTGCTAGACACAGGCCTCCCCCAAAGTTCGCCACAACGACCAGTTGTCGGTTCACCTTGTTCACTGTTTGCCCACCAGAGCTCTTTGGCCGCATCGACTATCTGTTCTGCAAGTAATGTGCCCCGCCCACAGCCACTTAAGTTTTGCAATTCCATGGGTTATGTCGGTTACTTTGGTTATTAGGCGGATATTCTCATTTCTGATTTGATCTCACTGTGAAACTCCGAACATGGCTCTCTCCATTGCCTTTTGGGTAACCTTAAACCTTCCTATAAGGCCCAAAGTGGGTGACTATATCTCACACAGTGCTGTAAGTTATCACGGGCAATACACACTGGTCAAATACTTTTGCCTTGAGACACTGGTATTTTAGACAAGAAGATTTGACGTAGCTCGCCGAACGCCGCGCCGCCCCAGTCGAATCGCGTGCGGTTCTCGATCTCGACCTCGTTCTCGAAGTTAGACTTTCCTAACTGGATATCCTAGGTATAAATAATCGCAACAACTTTGAATGTAAAGTTTCCGATGGAATTCATGGAAGTATATATATATTATATATTCTATATATATTCATAAATATTCGACATGATCGTCTTATCCATGTTTATTTTAAGACCAACTCGTTCAGAGGCTCTACTAATGTCCCCCATGGAAGTTTAAAATGTTTAAATTATATTTCAAAATTTGTGAACACCCGAAATGTTGATAGACCATAAAATACAAACTATATTGAAATATAAATGATGAAATTATGAGATGAAATATTGAAAGAATTGTGTTAAAATATAAGTTTCAACTTGTTTGCGTCGATAAATAGAAGGCGCGCATGGTAACTATGTATTAAAGGCATGTTTTAAATGATCATTTTAAATTTGCAAAAGCAACAGGCAAAAAAATGTAAACGGTCATTTTTTTCAATGATTGATTCACTTTCTCTGAGATATATAAATAACGCAAATATCTATAGACAGCGGTTAACATTTTCAGAACTGACTTTTTGCTTTTTCTTATAAAATATCTTCTGTTTTGACTTCGTTAAATATATGTATATAGTCTGTTACACACTCCGCCACAGCTCACACGAACGAACGCGTTTTAGAATTAAATTTAGTAGAGGTTTACCTCTACTGTGTTAAGTCTCACTTTTTAGTTGAGTATGCGCACTTAAACTTAACTAAGCGCTGTCTCTTCTTAAATTGAGATAGAAATAATATTATGAAAATGAAATGTAAATGTCGCAACGGTTCATCAATCAATGTCCAGTCCAGAATCCACGAACATGAATAAAATTTTTGCTCCAACTTTTTTCACAATTTTCAGCATGACTAGACGAATGACGAATGTACACTCAACAACACTGGGCTTTACATTTTGGACTTCGTAGCGTGTTGTAGTACTCAATACTTTATTGCATAACATAATATTACATATCGCATACAATAATATTTGTATAACATTATTGTATGCGATATGTAATGTTAGTAGTAGGCATAGAGTTGAATGGATGTGTCATCGTACCTGTTTGTTTTGTACTTGAGTTATATAATTTTGCGATATTTGGTTCGTTACATACGTATGTAGTTATTATGTACTCAGTAACTTAAAACAAATTAGTATTTTGGTACCACGAGCGTACTACGTTCTCGCAAACATTTTTTTTATTTTTATATACCAAGTGACGGGACGAACAAGTCGTGATCCTGGTGGTAAGCGTCTATTCCTAACAGTTCCAATGCCATTCAGAGCTTTATATCGCAAAGAAGTTATGGGTACTGTCACTGCGCCCGTCACCCTGTGACTTAAGTTGACATATCCCATGTGCCTGTAATTTCATAGTAATTAATGCTCACATTACTGCTTGGGAGCAGAAATAGGTACATGCTAAATAAACAATGCATGAAACATGTGAACAGAGTGAGGTGTAAGTCGTAAATTCAAAACAATATTTAAATAATTACTAAACTAAATATAAACATTAACAAAATCCAGACTCAAATATTTTAATTAATTAAAAACAATCGGCTGAAGCAAAAATATTTACAATGTAAAAAAATTTGGTATACATTTTTGTAATGATGAATATTTAATACGATTCAAAAATTATGAGGTGTCGCTTACGGCGTTGAAAGCCAAAAAACCCAATACAAACACTTACAACAGACACTTACAATCTATAACTAAAGAATTTCGTCGACTAGTAGCTCAGTTGGCAGACAGTCGCCACAGTATAGCGTAGCGTAGGTTTTAACCCGTCAAGTCGAAGGATTTATCTTTGTGTTAGATCTTGGTATTAATAATTAAGATTACTTAATTAAACACACGACATAAGTATACGCGTATGCTCATGAGCTAATGCTCTTATAGTTTACTGTTACGTCTAAACAACTCGACAAGCATTTTCTTTCCTAAAACTAATTTCCGGTTGCAGCAGTGAATAAAGGACACTGGTCAAGACCCGAGTTCCCTCACAATAATTGTTTGCTTCGTTATTCCCAATGTGTTGCTACGATTCGTAGCGGTGTGAATCCTGAAAGAATGAAAGCCTGAATATTCACTTCATGCACTCTCCACCTAACTATATGCTTCTTCGGGTCCATTCTAGAGACGTTTCATTACAAAAATGGTCATATTTGAGTGTCCTCTTCCAGTGTCGATTGACCACGTTACGGGTGGGTGAAGGTCAGTAAAAACCAAAAATAATGTATAAGAAACGATAATAATTTTTATAGATAAAAAACTCAAAGTATACCGCAATGTTTCCTTATAAAAATGTAATGACAGTCAACTATAATATAAAAGCTTTCACTGAATACTTTATACACTACTTATTTTCTAGAGTAAGGAGAATAAGGAAAGCTCCATTGTCACCGTAACTTCTTATAAACATAACTTTATCTATACAAGTTATCTTTATTCCAAGAGGCATAGAAATAACCTTTTTTATATTTTATTTTGTTATGTTAAACCGAAATGAAATGTGTATTTATTCACGTCCATAACACAAACCAAAACAAAACAGAAGGTAAATAATGAAATTGTTAACGATGTCTGCGTGAGTTTAACAACTTCAACCCGAAGGCAAAAAAGAGAAGATATATGAAATTAAAGACAATTATGGACCCCCGTTGGGCACAGACAGTCGTTACTACAGCGAATGAGCAAAAGGCGGTGGCCATTTTCTTAGCATGATACGCCTAGGTGAACTCCACTAGAAAAGTTAACTGATTTATTTTTGTTCAAGGAGATGGACTCTAAAATAATCGCTTTTAAAACTTCGATATCTATACGGTTTTACGGATCTAAAATAGTATTTTATGCAAACGTTACATGCCGACTGGCTTAAGTAATATATACGAATACAATATTTCTTCTACGAGTAAATAAAATAATGAAACACAACTTATATTTCATGTATATTTTGTTAACAACCCATGACACCAAACAGACGCTACAAAATAAAAAACCAAAGAGATAGAAGAGAATGGTCAAGTACCGCTTATATTTTAACCAATCAATTATATTTAAAAAAAAATTTTTTTGGTCCTATTGAAAAACCTTTAGAACAATTTAACCAATCAGAAGGCAGTAGAGCGTTTGAGTAACGTCATATTTGATATTTAAGGTGACGTGACGTGATGAAGACGGGGACGAAACAAGAAAGGGACGGGAAAGGACGCGTTTGTAATGATAAATATAATAATATACGTTCAGTGACGGTGACCAGCAGCAAACGTTCTAGTGCTGTAGATTATAAAATTTTACGTCGATATAATTTATTTCATGGATTTCGTATTATTTTTATGACGTCCATGGGATACAGGCACTTTTGGCGTATGATCTCATAATAATAAATTCTAATATTATATCTTTTTCTAATGAAGAATGAGCAATTATTGCGATTACCTTAGATGAAAAAGCGGCTGTTACAGGGAAATGAAGGAGATGGTCTGTTCGCCTTACGTGGCAAAAAAGGGAGGAGATGGTGAAAATCGTACTCTTTATAAACAGGTTATTGATGACGAAACCCAATTTTACACTTATTTCCGAATAAGAAAAAAAATACAGTCGAGTTGTGGAAATCATTATCGTCGCTGGAAAGCGATAATGCTGTAAAACTCAAAAACTCAACTTTTTACAGGAGCCAAAACAAAAATTGCAAAAACGAAAAAAAAAACATAACTCCGAAACGGTTCCAGTTTTTTGTGCCAAATTTAGCAAATAAACCTATAAAAAATAGGACTTCTTAACAATAAACTCGGATTTGAAATAGTCATACTCGTAATGACGATTATGTGGGTTACGACAATTTGATTTTCAGATTTTAACCCCAAAGAATGCTGTAACTTTCAAGTTAATATATATGGAGGTGCGACTAACGCCGTCAATTTACGGTATTCTAAGAGTGAAGTAAATGAATTAGAGCTCCTTAACACATTTTGGTCTTTAAATGTTAACTTCTTGAAGATGTACGAAATTCAATACTGCTACTGTAAGAGTATTTTTTAAACCAAAGCAGGTAACATTAAAATGGTGTTAGTGAAAATCACGTGCAATTTACATGGCTTTATAATGTTTATTATTAAAAAGAACCACTATTTGTAAAAAAGACTTTGGTCACAATGAGTACAATGAAACAAATCGAATTATAATATTGGAGATTTAACACAATAAAATAAAATCATTGACACTTTGTGTGTCATATTCGGACATTCGTGTGTCATCGTCGCCAATACTTGAATACTATGTTTTTATGTAACGATATTAACAATAGTGCCCGTCCTGTTCGGGCCGATACAAATCATGTTACACATGCCTTTATTTAGCAAAAATATGACGTTCTTTGTTTAAAACTATATAATAAGCGTTATAATAATATATGTATAATATAATAACTATAATAGTTACTACAGTTCTGTACACAGAACTGCAATGAAATTTTTCAGTTCAGTAAAACTAAAAAGAGCGCCTTTGTGATATAGTTTATGAAATTATAATTGAC
Organism: Hyposmocoma kahamanoa; assembly: GCF_003589595.1. Taxonomy (NCBI): domain Eukaryota; kingdom Metazoa; phylum Arthropoda; class Insecta; order Lepidoptera; family Cosmopterigidae; genus Hyposmocoma; species Hyposmocoma kahamanoa. The sequence continues at coordinate 10,500,855 of NW_020653726.1, forward strand.
AGATTAAAGTACAGGAGTAGAAAAATAATTCAAAGAGTTCATTCATGTATTATTAGTACATTATTGCAGAGGCCGGGAAGTAAGGGATTGCTGGACTAGTATGAGTTGCAAGGACGAGCGCTAGCGAGGTCTTGTATATTAATACGAGTCAAGTAATGCCCGTTCCCGCCGAGCATGTATATAATTTTTCTCAAACAATGCGAGGAAATAATAAAAGACTAAAGGGAGGAAAATGTATACTAGAAAAAGTAAAAAAATATGAACTAACTTTAAAATTTGTACAATTGCTAAAAGAAAATTTTATAGTTTTTCCAGGCACATTTATAGTATCGAGTTCTTAGGTTTTCGCGATTGTTACACATAGGCAATGAAACTATTTTTACCGGATTTGAATCGCGTATATTTGTTTTTTCAAACAAACCGACATTTCGGGCCCTTTACAGGTCTCATGATCACGGTTGACTGAGGTGGTACAGTCTTCAACCAGTTATGTCTAATATTAATGCAAACTACCCTATTTTTTCACTATAGTTACAATAGTTATTAATTAAATACCTTATTTTTAATTTTTCAAAGAAAACTTTTAAAATTATGTTTTACAACTTATTTTATCGAATGAATTTTTATTAAGTTCAATTTATTATTGATTAATAATAGAAATTAGAGTAAACTAAAACATATAAATATAAAACAATAAAATAAAACATTAGTACTGCAGTCTTATGTCTGTTTGGGATTTTTCATCAGAAGAAATACTGGATCCCAAACTTTGGTACAGACAAACCATCTTCCCTGTTGAAATTAGGATGTTTTTAATTTAAATGACCTCATGGACAATTCAATGGACATTTAAAAAACAACAAAAAAATAAACAAACAGTTAAATAATCAATAGTTCGCTATGAAAACATATTCCATCTTTTTTTATTTTTGTTTCTGGGAACAACTTTTACAATGTTTAAAGGGGGACTAAATGACATTTTTAAACATAAAATAACTAATCACTCGTGACGTGCAAATAATGCGACGCTGCGCTTAGTACTGACGCGAGTTTGTATTCGCTTTTGAATTTGTATTTGCTTTGGTGGCTTCACGTTCGTGTTCGGCGCGCTCCATCTGCGTTGTTTTGTAATCTGAGCATTATTATATCTTTTTGCTTTACGTGTTTCACTGAGTCCAGAAACGCCGGGATCCAGGCTTGCCCCAACGAAAATTCTCCGTCCGACCCCAAAATTCAAAGGAGCTGGGATAATATTCTGTGCAAAAATGACTTTAAATGACTTAATGAATCATTGCACCCCAATAGACCGAGCGCGACTAGAAGCGGCGTCCAGGTGGGAATCTGGCAACTAGTGACCAGACACGCTTTCCCCTCTACCAGTAGCGGTACCTTCCTGAGCGTCAAGACCATTCTCATAGCTGCAGGCCTCCGCCTTGATGTCCCAGTTTGCTCCCTTCATTGGTGTCCTTGCGGCAAAGATGTAAGTGCTCTGGGTCACCACGGTCTTTCCTGCCAGCTGATCGCCGGCCGTATCTCCCGGCATGCAGCCCTCAATGACATCATCCCCCGGGTCTTAGCCACTGTTAACATGCCCGCTATTCTCGAGCCAAGCGGCATGTCGCCAACAGATGGCAAACGTCCGGACGTAATGACTCTCATCCCTTGGAGTATGGGCCGGGCACTGGTGTGGGACGTCACATGTGCCGACACACTTGCACCATCCCATCTCCAGCACACCAGCAAGAGGCCTGGCTCCGCAGCTGAGCTGGCGGAAAGAATAAAAAGTAGTAAGTACCAGCGCCACCGACTACCTATTTACAGCCTTTGGAGTCGAAACCCTTGGCCCGTGGGGTTCCAGTGCCCTTCATCTGTACATAATTTTATCGAAAAAATTAATTGACTGTCTGGGAAACCCAAGGGCTGCTACCTTGCCCAGCGCATTAGCATAGCAATACAAAGGGGGAACGCTGCCAGCATCTTGGGCACCTTGCCGCGGGGATATTGCCCTAGTGGATATTTTTATTATTTGGATATTTTTTCATATAATTTAAAAATCCTAGTTTTACTTTCTAGTAGTTAAGTTTTTATTCTGTTTTTTACCTTACCTGTATTATCGTAATTAAATACTATATTAGCCAGTATATCCCAAATACCTAAGAAGTGGTTATTGTTTTTTCTTTAAAATGAATTATTTTCGTTCTTTTTAAGTTTTTGTATCTACATGTCGACCACAAATGAACGAATTTTTCGCATTTTTTGTAGTTTAATGTTTTGCATTCACTTCAATAGATAGGCTGAATAGAATGACTAACTGTTACACTTTTTTAAATTTTAATTTATTTTTCAGAGCATTTCTTTTTGATAAAGTTTAAGCGTCTTGAATATATAAAAGTATGATAACCAACTATTTTAATATATGTGTATAAAGTAAATTTTAAAATAGTATAATTTGTTATAGTATGTATCTAATGTAAATTATTGCTATTCATGTGCAAAAGGACTAAATTTAACTAAAATTGCAAGTTTTTTAAAATTATAACATTTTTTTGACCATTTCTCTGGATGGCTGGTTTCATAAAAAAAAATATAAATAAAATTTTATTTAAAATTAATTTCCAGCAAATGCTCAGCTTTTGCCACCAACTTTGATGCGAGCTCTACATTTACGAATAAAGATTCTTTTGAGCAGACACGTAAGCGGCTGCACGGACATGGCTGCATGATTATTCTAATGACCTTACTGTACACTATTTCTTTAAGATAGCCCCAATAAAAAATCCAGTGGATATGGCCCAGTGAACTCGGAGGCCATAGACGGTCAATCCTTCTGTTTGGGTATATTGTATTGAAGTATGCACGAACAGGTATATGACTTATAGTCCCTGTACACGATTTGTTCTCATACGCCTATGGCTTTTCTTGTTGATTTCAGTTTTGATATTTATTTGGTAGGAGGCATCAAAAATATTGGGGTTTGAAGTGAGTTTTAGGGTATTTTTTTAATAAAGATTTTAAGTAAATTGTGGAGATATCAAAATTTTAAATATACAGCCGATAGAGCTGCACAAGCAGAAAATTGTGCAACAACTGTATTATAACTCATTTTCATTATTTCGACCTTTACGCCAATTGAATCCAAAGGTGTCGACATATTAAGTATGAGTCATACATGTTGTTTCTATAAAGAAAAAATATTGGCTTTATTTGACATGAAAAATACATAAACATCAAACAAAACAAAACAAAATTAATAAAAATAAATAAATAAAGTCAAAATAAATAAAAAACAGATCCTTATAAAAGTTTTGTTCGGCACACTTTTTACTATTTTCACGAGTTACGTTTTAAATTACCGCAGTTATAGAAGAAAACGGGAAGAAGTCTGCGTCTCTTTCCGCCAAATTACTACACAGGTCTTTGTGATGCGACTTTCGTATACACAAAACGATCGGACTGCCTTCAACATTGAGCGAGACTCGTGATAGGACTGGCGCTGATGAACAACCAGGCGCATATCGAGCGTCGTCGCTGAGGTGGCCACGGGACTTGGTAGTTCATCATAGGACTATGTCAACTATACCGTAAACGATATCTAATTATACTTTTTGTTGGCTACGAAAAGATCTATGTTTTTGTCACGTTCTTCCATGACGAATATCTCTTTATTAGATTTTGTAAGGCGGTAACCGTTCGCCGTATACGCTCTGCAATCAAATCGAAGAACGTTGGTCCAATATGTGACTTCCTACTTTGCACTTTGCCACCAGATCGCAACAGGTCCTATCAGCTGCAGATGTGTTCGTATCGTAGAATATACCATTCCAACAGTCTTTAAAACTCCCGATCGCGTCCATGAACACCTCCACGGATTCCGACGATTCGACTGAGTCTAACGGCTTGGCGAAGAATCAGGAGGCGCATGTTGCGAATTTTTCATGTGTCGTATTCAATGCTTGAGATGGAGCATTTTCGAATCCGAATAGAAACATACACCCACTTAGTCCGAACAATTTTATCAGTGAATATTCACTCAGTGTCGCCCCACCGTTGGAGAGCCATTTTAACGAGGTAAAATAAAATAAATCAGTTGGTAGAGCACTTTGGGTATTTATAGTATTATAAAACGGGCAAGTACTACAACTTAAAAAGTAAACACACAGAATGGGACTCAAACAAGAGTAAACGGCGGACTGTTTATTATTAATTAAGCGCGCGATTTCGTTTTCGCGCTTAAATCAAAAGTTACTGCAACTCATTTCATTATGTCCATATCTTCATCGTAGTAATGTTCTATTTGGTAAAACATGTTTGATGGCGAGAAGCACTTGTAGTAGTAGAGATCCTTGTGAAAGAGTTCGTCCAGGGAAGCACTTCCACCTTACCTATTTCTGTCGCTAAGCAGTAATGTAAGCAATACTAATAACTAATAACTAATGTAATAATTACTGTTTGGAAGGGTAAGGGTGCTGGTGAAATTACAGGCACATGGGGCTTGTCACCTAACTGATGTCTCAGGGTGACGGGCGCAGTAGCAGTGCCCCTTAGATCTTTGCTATTTAAAGCTATGAATATGCGTGTCGTTTACCACCAGGCACACGACTGGTTCGTCCCGTCCCTTGATATTATAAAAAAGGCACCATCTGCACACAAAAAAACTAATTATCTATGTCACTCGAAAATGGGTGGTTCTCGCGATGTCACTCGCTTGCGGCTGGAATATGGGGTTGACAACGCAAAATATTATTATTTTGATAACAATGTATAAATCTGGATTCAGATTTATCGAATACTTAAACTACTTACGCACTTGAACAAGACAGAACAAAAAGAATTTTTTTAAACCCTAGGCAATAAGTTATTATATTACCTTTACTTAAACTTGCGTCCTTGATGGTTGAAAACTTGACAAAAGAATTGTTGCTGATTATAACAAATGCGCCGTGTGTTTTTGGCCTAACGACTGTACATATTTTATTAATTACTCTACACGCAGACGCTGAATATTTTATTTCATCAATTAATATTATGTGTTCAATCACAAATGCAAACCATCTCTGACGACTCGTAATTTACGGCTAAAACTTAATTTGTTTGTTAGACGAAGTTGTACTTGAGTTTGTGTAATTTTAACCGACTTCAAAATAAGGAAGAGGTTCCCAATTCGTCAGTATTTTTTTCTTTTTTTTTGTATGTATGTTACGCGACAACTCTGATTGTGATTTGTGAAATTGTGTGTGTGACTTTGATGATTCTTTTTTTGTTGGAAAGAGGGTACCACAGTAGTAGTGGTCGCATTTAAATTTGAAGAAAATATTCCACCTATGAGGGTGACAAAGTCGACCGGTTTCGCGCACTTTCCGGTAACCGATTTCAATAAAACTTGGCAAATAGATGTAATTCCACGAACTTTTGAGGTCTGTTTTTTAGTACTCTGTACCTAAGTACAGAGTACTAAAAAATTAGATTATTGCCACTATAATAGAATTAGATTATTGCCACTATAATTTGCAATATACTCATATATACATTGTTTATCTATTTATATCAGTTTATTTTTATTAATCTCGAATTTATACTTTGCTTCTGTCGAATGTTGTTTTTGGCAATCAATACCTATCTTATTTTTACTTATTTTCCTCGACGGCGTCGTAAATTAGAAATAACTTTTCATGTATCGAGTTCTTGGAGTTTCGCGATTATAACACATTGTAAATTTAATTATTTTTGCGGATCTACATCACTTATATTTTTTTAAAACAGAAATATTTTACAGCTCTCGTGGTCACAGGTGACTGAGATGGAATAATGCTTTTTATACTCTAAAAAATTTCATTAAGAAATTTGCGAAGTAGAACCTCCAGTTCATTATTAAAACCCCGCCAGGTGCGAAAAGAACTCACAACTTTACGTGACCCCTAATTACTTTGTCTTTCAAAAATTATTCATTTTGAGGACTGATAATGCTATCTCAGTCGCTGAGTACTGGTTGGTTCTTACAAATATAAACATCAGAGTCGACACGCCAAGAAGAAGAATTCCTTATATCTGGAACATCTACAAATATTTGAAAATTTGTTTCCTTTTCACAGAAAATGTTAGACTGGCATATTTTTCTGAAAAGCGCTAAATGTTTTTAACATACTTTTTAATTCGGGTTGTCTGAATTTTCGGTTTATACACTTCAAAGAGAAGGGGAATTTTCATGCAAATTTTTATCCATAAGTCACAACATTAAACCTAAATTATTAGAAAATTTGTAGAATGCTGTAAACAAGCCCTTTCAAGTGAAAATCTACTTAGCCTTATTGCTTCATTATAGATTTCCATTAGAGAACGGAAAACATAAGGATGTTTAGCGCCTGTTTCAATAAAAATAAAACATTTTCACAATTCTTTTCCGTAGTATAAATGAAGATAATCAAGATTTATTTAACTGCGCCAAATTTGAAGTCAATATTATTGCCATAGAACGCTTAGTATAAAACATAACAATATTTACCCTATATCAAACCCAAAAGGAAATGGCATAATTTTGAATTATAATTAAGATTTCTGTAACTTGATAAGTTAATTGTCTCTTATTTAACTATGGTTTTATGGTTATACATAAAACACAGATACGAATTCATTCGTTGGATCATATTTTATATCGAGCGTGTATTTGAAATATCAAACTATGTTTCAAGACCAATCATACTTTTAAATGTATAAAGTCAAAATGTTTATTGCATTCATGTGTTACTGCACGTTGTATTGCCGTGACCCTATTAGAGTGCCAAGATTAAAAATATAATCATTGAGTAAAAAGAACGTAACACAAAAATAAAAAATATTACGACTTTTGCTGCTATATCTACAGGAGTAGGTTATTCTGCAAGATTGTCTTTTATGCTATAATAACTCTTTTTTAAAAGGAGGAGGTTCTCAATTCGGCTGAATGTTTTTGTTGTTTACGATAACTTGGCATTTGTGAACCGATTTTGATGATTATTTTTTTGTTGGAAAGAGGTACCTCGGTAGTGGTCCTATTTAAATTTGAAGAAAATATTTCACCTCTACGGGTAGCAAAGTAGGAGATGAATCCGGTTTCGCACACTTTCCGGTAACCGATTTCAATAAAACTTAACAAATAGATGTAATTCCACGAACTTTTGAGATCGGTTTTTTATTAACGAATGAGCTGTAAGATGTATTTGGAGAATATATTGTACTATACCCATTGACTTACAAATAAAATACCTTTGAAATTTCCTTGAGGATTCTGTTATAAATTTTAATAGCCATTAAAAACAAAAAAAATGTACATTAACAAAATGAATTAATATTAATAATAATAACGCACACACTGAACATAGCCCCGCACTAAGGGAATCCTGTATCGCGGGTGCTATGGACACACACACATAGACAACCACAAATTTCATCCAAAATATGTAGGCTATACAAATATTTCTCCCGGCCCGGGAATCGAACCTGGGACCTCAGTGTGACAGTCTGGCATGGTTACCGTTCAGCCGCAGAAGCAGTTAAGTGGGAAAAACTATTCAAAATCTTAAACTAATACTAAACTAACTAATGAATCACAATCACCATTTTAGAGAGTCTAAAAAAAGGAACAAGGGAGAAAAAGATCATTTACCACACTTACTTTCGTAAACGAAAATTAACAACAATCACACATTTGCTTTGTTCTCAACGAAAAGGCCCACGAAAGAGTCGTCAAACACGTAACCAATAAAGTAGGAACGTGAAGCTTTCGCAAGAGAATGATTTAGGTACACGTTATTACTTTGGCGGTAGTAGAAGCACATAAATTGTCAAGGGAAGACATCCATTCTCACCCGTCGGCTTCATTAGAAGTTTATCAAGGCTTAAGTAAAGTGAATAAGTAGTATCTTCTAAATTAGATTAGCATTTCAATGTCAGCTTATTGTTGAATCTTACTAGAGTTAATTAGTATAAAGTTTTCTTCGAAAATCGAAACTAGTGTTGTCGTTTTAATCTGTTTAAATAGGACTTCAACTTAAAGATACAAATTTTATTTCAAATGAAATGAAAAAAATGAAAAAAAACCTATAAAGGCATGTGCGGTCCTTATTTAAAACTAGAGCGCTATAGTATTTTGAGGATTCTTTAAAGTCGAATACGGTTTTTTTATGATCCGAAATGAACGGACGAACAAATCGTGTGCGTGGTTGTAAGCAACACTGTCCATAATAAAACTGCAGTGCCTCTCAGAGGTTTAAATAACAAAGATCTGAAGGGCACTGCCTCTACGCCCGTCACCCTGAGAGATAAGTTGACAAGTCCCATGTGCCTGTAATTTCACCAGCACCTTTACCTTTCAAAACCTCAACGCAGGAATGCTCTCATTAGGCTCAACTCACACTGGCGCAGAGTCGAAGCGTCGCGACGCGTCATGTTTTTCGCCTATAGCATATTCACCTATATTTTCCCATTATTCAGGTACAAATGTGTGTTTGGCAAATATGGACTCGAGCGGCTTCGCGCGTCGACGCGCGTCTACGCTTGGTAGCACTCGAGCGGCTTCGCGCGTCGACGTGCGTCCCCGCGCGTCACTTGGGCGCCGTGAGGCGTCAGACGCCGACCAAGCTGTGATCCCGGCGCACTAATGCAAGTGTCGTCGCGAGTCGTCGCGCGTCGCCAGGTGGTGTAGTTATAAAACAGGACGCGACGCGACGCTTCGACTCTGCGCCAGTGTGAGTTGAGCCATCGACTCTAAGCCAGTGTGAGTTGAGCCTTACCGCTTGGCGGCAGAAATACGTAAGGTGGCAGTACTACCCTGGACGAACTCTTTCACAAGGAGCTCTACTGGAACTAAAACCGTGGTTAGGCCTAAATAATATTACGAGATTTTAAGACCTATTTGTGTAATGATTGCATACTAAAGAATACTGAATGCATACATAATACTTTTTCTACGACTAAATTAAATTAATGGCCACTACCAATATTTGAAGATTATTTTTGTTAACAATCCACGATAACAAAGTCAAACGAATGCCAAACAAACGCTACAAAACAAAAAAAAAACCAAAGAAACAAAATAGCAGTGTCCATGATTGACCAAGTACTGCTTATATTTTAACTAATCTCGAGGCAGCAGAGCGTTTTAATAGCGTCATATTTGATATTATATATTGATTTTGCATAGTTCTTTTATACCAAACGGTTACGTCTTTGTGCCTGTTATGTAACATTTTGAGATATTAATTAATAAAGTAATTTGAATTTTAATATTTTTACAAATAAAATGACGCTATTCTGTTCACGAACACACTAAGACGCGTTTAAGAAAGGTTTCAGGAGACTCTTTCAATTAGCAAAAATACGATGTTCTTTTTTTAAAATTCTTTATAGTTTTGTGTACAGAACTATAATATTACAATTATATTACAATTAAGAATTATAGTTATTATATTTCTACTGAAATAGTGGTTATAGTTCTGTGTATAAGAATTATAGACAATAGAATTTTTGGTTCAGAACTAAAAAAAGCGCTTTTGTGATATGGTTTATGAAATCATAATTGACAGATCTGAGATGACAGATTAAAGCACAGGTAGAAAAAAATCAGTTTTGGAACGAATAATTAGGGTCAGCCATGGTTCAGCAAGCAAAGTTTTACTGCCACTATGGCCGAACGGTTACCATGCTGGACTGCCACACAGGGGTCATGGATTCGATTCCGGGGCCGGGAGAAACATTTGTATGGCCTACATTAATTTGTCTTTTGAGTTTGAGTGTGCTTTGTGGTTGCCTATGTGTATGTCAATGACACCCGCGATACAGGATTTTCTTAGTGCGGGGCTATGACTGTATACGTTATTATGACAGACATATATCTAGATAGACGCCGCAAGTGTACGTACTTCGCGTGCCCAAAGTAAGTGAAATTCACTAACTTGCCGCTGCTACACTTCAGAACGCGCTCGACTGTTATCGTAGATAAACACCATGTGAAAACGCGAAAAATGCATAATTGTGCCATTATGAACTGCAAAAGCGCCGTAACTGTGGGTTAACGTGTAAACAGGGACGTTTCCTTCCACGGGCAAGCGATTTTGTAATCAGAAGATGCATAATTTATTTTAAAAACAATTATTTTGGTTTTGTATGAATTTCGAGAAAACAAATATGCAACTCAGTGTATGCTTCATGATTTCTAATACATTGCGGCTTTTACTTGGTGCGATATATTTGTGATCCTTTGTTAATACGCCACGAATGTCGAACGAACGCACTTTTGCATAATGCATTCAGTTTCTGTGGTACGGATGCTTGTACATTTTTTGGCCAAATTTAACATTTAGTTATGTATACGTTAGGCAACACTGTTCTCTATTGTGACCAATTTCGAAAACAAACGGACGAAAATGATTATGACCTTAGCAATATAATAAAAATATTCTATAATTCTTTTGTCATAACGTTTAGTAACTTTTCATTTTTTTTTTTCAAATTTGTAGTATCTGTAATTTCGATAATTTTTGCAGCACCTTGCCTCGAATGTCCGAATATAGTGAGCAAATAATTACTTATTAATTATTACTATTATTTAATTATTACGAGTAATACAAAAAAATATACAATGCAAAGAATTAACAGTTGGCTGTCTTTACGAAAACCGGAGTTGATCATACGTATGAGTTCGTTGCTTTCGAGGAGGAAGGTGGTCTAGTTTAGTATTAATATTTCACGACTACTTGTAATCAACGAATACTTGAATCGATTAATTGAATGGAATACGTGTATTCCGTTCAAACAATCGATTTAGCGCGGAATGAGGTTTCCCATCACTAAATAGTTGTTGTGACGTCATGGTGGATACATAATATAATAATATATAAAATATGACACGCTCGGTTTTCATACAAGTTCCTGTACTTGCGTGTCTATCTAGATATATGTCTGTGGTTATTATTATTATTATAGTTTAATTTTGTATGCGCTCGTTGGCGCGCGCATGAAGGACCAAGTTATTGTTTCTCAAACTTTCATTTTACATGCGGATACTATTATATATACTTTTATAGTAAGCTTTTATGTGCCGAATTTGTCTATTGTCATAAATACGGTTAGTAACTGAATTATGGACCTTTTTGTTACGACTTTATACAAAAGCTGAATAACAAAAGTTAAAGAAAGTTTAGTTACTTGAGATCCTCGTAGATCAGAACACAAGTACATTCCCATTAATTGAGTTAACAATGTGAAAGACCTACTTTCATTTCACGGACATCTTTGAAATAAACAGACGTGACATGTAGACCGTGTAGTAAAAAGAAAAGTATTAGTTAATGCAGGAAACTACATCTCGTAAAATGAGATGGGCAGTTATAGGGGTGTTGTTTACCGACTGGCAAGGCCTCAAAATAAGTAATTATTCTACCGGAACAAAATTGATATCCCTTTCCTATTGCTACAGTTACTGTAAATTGGCAGAATACTTAGCGAAATTAAGACATGCTAATATTAAAAATGCTCTTTCCTGTCCTAATATTTTATCCTAAAATAGCTTAGTGGAAGATACCGTTGTTTCTCAATTGAGAGGTCAGCGATTCGATTTGCTGTGGCGGCATAAATTTATTATATACCCATGACTTAAATTTCTTAGTAAAGTATATTTGTGGATATTAAGTAGCAATACTAAGCGTCGTGATAAAACATACACGTCGAAGAATGCTCAAAAAATTTGTGAGGTCCCCAATACCCAACGCGGCAAACTGTGGCCCAAATCTTTGGAGGAGGCCTATTAGACGTACGTATGGCAAACGATGATAATGATGACTGCTGTATCTGCCTATTATAATAATAATAATAACGCACACTCAAAGCCCCGCTCTATGAAAATCCTGTATTGCGATTGCCATGGACACACTAATCAACCAAAAATTACACCCAAAACTCACGAGAGAAATTTTAGGCCATGTAAATATTTCTCCCGGCCCGGGCAAGGAACGGCCACGCAGAGGCGGAACCTCTGCGTGTCTGATCAGCATAGTAACTGTTTCGCGACTTAGGCAGTTATTAATCTGTATCATAGTTTTCCAAAGTGGTCCCTACACCCACTGGGCGCTGAAAAGTCCTAGGGGGTAGGGGCCCCGGAAACAATTGGGGGCGTTGACGCTGTCCAGGAGGTGCTACCGCATTTGAAAAGAAAAACCTGAATTATCTATATAAATTGCAAATATAATACTTTTCTCCATGTATTTTTTTGTGTTAAGATAATATAAAAAATACATGTTTTCAATTTTTTTTGTGGTGGTGGGCGTTGAAATTTTATTATATTGCCTAAGTGGGCGATGAGCTAAAAAGTTTGGAATTTGATAAAAATTTTCTAGAAAAACATGCTACTGTGTAATTACGCCACATTTAGCTTATTCTGATATCGGTACTAACATGGTACTAACAATACTGTTGTATGTTGGCATCATAGATATCGTCATTAAATTGTAAGAATTAACAAAATATTACAATGCCAACATATCTATGGTTGCCATTGTATTTTTTATGCACAATAAAGATTATTTTACTAATTCTTTGAAAATTTTACTCTACGACATTTGCACAGCGTTCAAAATTTCCAGTTAAATAACAACAAATTGATATGTAGCTAAATGGTAGCTAAGAATATCCGGTTACTCATTTACTTGTAGGTACTTGTGACTTTTGAATCAAAGGAGTTTTTGTATAGTTATATGGATCTGGGCCATCTTTTTGGACACTTGTTTAAAATATGTGGATTATGAATTATTCTTAGAGAATACAAATATACGTAGACTACAAAGAACTAAACCTTTTCAGCTAGTATAGTTAAGTTATAGTGAATAAAATAAATAGTAGTGCCAGTGTTAATTAGATTATGAACACATGGATAAAGTGTATTCTCCTTAACTAAAATTAGAAGATAGTTTGTCAATGTCAATTTCTTTAACGTATAAATAGGTTATTTTTATTTTAGGAAATTATGTTAAATTAAAATTGCTTATCAGTCCTGTAAAAAGGCTTGATTGTGATTAGTATTAAGGTTTTGTTTTGTTTTGTAAGGAATTTAAAAAAGAATTATTCTTTAGTTTAGTATTCAGTACGTCAATCTACAAGAATTATTTCTATGACTTCTTTATAAAATACAAGGCCAGTGCAATGGCAACACAAATCTTTGTTAAGTTTACATGGATTCGCTCTGGACCTTTTGGAGGGAAAAGTGTCGTTTTTATTTTGACTTTCAATTATTTTGTGAAATCTAGTTTAAAGTGGAATAGGATAGTGCTACTGTGCCTTAATCGAAGATTAAAACGCGAAATTATACGAATCTCAAACTAAAATACCCGTATCGACCCGTTCTAAGGAATCCCGAGTCAATCCAAGCACGCCGCCTCAAATTGCCTATCCTCCTTGTGGCGGCCATATTTACAGAAAAACTTATTTTTATGTTTTCGGCTGAAGGACTTTGTTTCCATGGCCAGCAATAAATTAAAAAAAAAAATCAAGTTTACATTGACTAAAAGGTATCGATTAGGTACAGCACGAGAAGTTCAAAGGCCAAGGTTGTTAGAAATAAACAATCACTCAAGCGCATCGAAAACTCAGCGAAACAAACCCCACAAGATTGTAACGTGATCTGTTTTTGTTTTTTTTTATGTTTTATTTTGTTGTGTACTGCAATTCCTAATTATGATTTAGTCATTGCTCAACTAAGTAAGGTTTTATCATCTGCTTGAAAATACAATATACAATTAATTCTGTGCAGTACATAGACCTCTGTGTGTAGTAGATACGCAAGTATATTTTTAAAATAAATAATTACAATATGATCACAATTGCGACTGCTGCACATTTGCCTCTTTAATAGAAGGTCATAACAGATTATTGAAAATGTAACTCTGACACGAACACAGCAAGATGTTGATGTCCGTCTCATAGATTTAGCTACTACGATAACTACCAACGGAAGAAGTGGGGTGACCTTGTCCATAACCGGAAACAATACAACTGACTAACTCAAGTCTACGTTAACGTAACTGTGGTATGCAATGGTTAGCGATTTACCTGGTCTAATTTGTATCATTAATTTGTAACAATTAAAAGCAAAATAAGAAGAAATACGAAACAGTGGTTTGGGGTGCATAAATGGAGCCTTCCCTCGTGACGCTGTTGTAGGTACTAGATCTGTGTCGGTCGATCATTTTTGATGACCCGGGTCGATCATGACCCATGTGATGGGGGTCAAATAATTCGAACATATGTTCGATTTTTAGCGGGTCACCCGTCTTTCATGATACTTCCCTATGGCGTTTAAAAAAGTCAAATTGTACAATTAGCTTTTATTCTTTCCTGCTGGTGGGTAATGTGTCTATAGTTGTAAACCACACTCAGGACGCTAAAATTTCTTTGTAGGCAAAGTAACTGTGTTACAAAACAAAAGAAACGTAATAAAAAAGTAATGAACATTCAAAACTACTAATTTATTATTCATTAGTATTTTAATATTAGTTAGTGCACTCATAAATAAACACAACATACCGAAAAACCGATTAAACTTACAAAATTACCATGTAATGGACACTACGCCATGGAGCAATTAGGATGCATGATTGATAGACTCATTGATCCGTTGATAAGTTGACTCGTTGATCGATTGCTTGACTTTTTGATTTGACCGAACGAAGGTTCTATCGAACAAATGTTTGACCAAAACGAAAAGAGAGAAGGCGAACCGTGTCGTGAGTGAGGACTTCACGTGAGAGTGAACGAGACAACAATAATATTTTGAATTGTTGAATCTCTAAAATTATAGCGATAAAGTCGAATATTGCGCGCATGACCCACGTAGCTCTAAAATGATCGGGTTATTTAGAAGCTAGTAACCCGGATCATCGGGTCACACGTCCTGTTAGAATCATTTTGATTCGATCGATCACGATCGACACACGTCTAGTAGGTACTGTACTTTTCGTATACTTCGGCGAATACCTTACGCCGATTGCCAAATACTTTCACCACGATGGCAAGCATTATACTGTATGCCATCGACACGATAACAAGAAGAAGTGGTTTAAAAACCCACCAAGTAATAGTGTAAAAATAATAAATCATAATCGTAACAAAACTAGTGGAGTTATTTCACAAAAAATCTCAATAAATATATTTGATCGAAAAGCGACATCTGCGTCAGTTGTGATTCCTGTAAAGTTATCGGCTGCGGCGAGAAGGTTATTCAAAAGTCTCTCTCTGGATATAGTGACATTAGTAGATTTGTCACCGCTAGTGAGCGGCGACAAAGATACCGAAAGCCAGTACAAAGATCTATAACAAAAGCTCTGTAATTGGACCCGTAACAGTTGGTAAAGTGTAATGTTACGGTGCAGCGTGGATGTGGGTTAGGATCCCACCGGGTTGACGGAATTTTTCTGTGTGTTCGATCTTTCTATTCATAATCATAACAAACCTAGTCCCTAGAAATCTCAACAAAAAGATATATTTTTTTATTATTTACAATAACCTTTATTAATATAATATCCATTTGATATTCCTCAAAATCCCTAGTTCTAAAATGTTGCTTTTAGTCACAAATATATTGTATAAGTTCTATAAACACTGTGATTTGCTATGCACAAAATAGTCATTTTAAAACCAAAGTCAATATTATAGTTGTTCCAAAACGCGCAAGCAAAGTTGGCTATTAAGTAGCATATATTTTTTTTATTCCTAATACCGATCTTATAAAAAAATTGTTACTTGGCCTCATAAGTGAGATAAAAACTCGGTATACTGTGCATAGTGTTGAAAGATATTAGAAAGAATTGACCAATTCTGAGTACATTTGTTATACATCGTTAAAAAATTGAAGTAAGAAATGCAATGTGTGAAGGAGCTAGTAAAAGCACTGAAATCAATCGAAGAGTGTGTCACAAATGCTGAAAACTCAACCAGACACAATCTAATAATATTTGTAGTAGCAGTAGAGCTCCTTGTGAAAAAATCTTCCAGGGAAATACCTTACCTATTTCTGCCGCCAAGCGGGAATGTGAGCATTATTGTGTTCCGGTTTTGAAGGGTAAAGGTGCTGGTGAAATTACAGGCTCATGGAACTTGTCACCTTATGTTTCAAGGTGACGGCCGCGGTGGCAGTACCCCAGATCTGTCCGATCTTTACTATGTCTACACATTGCCACTCTATAGTGGCACCGCAGCTGCTATATAAGATAAGATAAGATAAGATAAATTTATTTCAATATTACTTAATCTAATACAATTATAATGAAAACAATGTAATTGAAGATAAAATATTAAAATAAACAGTAATAAACAAAACAAAAAAAAAATCTAAATTATATAAAATAATCATGGTAAAATTAAACATTTTAATCTTAGTGCCTAATAGTGCAATTGCGATGCCTAATCTAAGTACATGTGTACCTGTATTTTAGGCATAATAGTGCATTTTTCATAACAAAGCTTAAAAAAAAAATAAAGATTTTATAAATTTAACAAATAAAAGATAAGTAGTTATAAGTCGTTACAATTTATAAAAGATAAGTAGTTAAACATTACATATTATATAAATATAAATTATGAAATAACTTCCAACAAGTCCTCGGTATCATTGTAGGTTTTACTCTTAAGCCAAAATTTGACGGTCTTTTTACATTCAGTTTTATTCATATGAAAATAATGCAAAGTAGAATTTATTTATTTTTTCGTATATATACATATTGGCGATTCTCAAGACAGCAAATTATTGCGTGTGCAAGCCTCTACAATATTTTACAATATTTTTTATACACAAATATTTTTTTACGTTGTTCATACTTTTATCTAAAGGTATTTTTAAGATTTTAGCTCTGCTTCTTAATTATCATACTTATTTTATTTTTCAAACTTATTTTCTCCAATTACCGTAGCCTTTCCGGACGCTACCTTTGTTTGCAAAATTACTTCTCATTTTAGTCCGGAATGGATTACACCTATGCCATTGAAGATCCTGGTTGGCGAAATACTGCTTGTGTAATCACATAAAAGTATAACCCGATGTATATTTTGTGCCACACGCTGCCTCTCTGCGCTATGTGTATAATGAGATAGTTTACGTTTTGTCCTACAAAATATTCCACAAATATTATTGGGAATTTTGAGCCACGTGAATTGAGAACGGCGTATCGCCCGAAAGTACATAAGAAACTCAGAATTTCCAGTAATATTATAAGTACTCAGATAAAAACTAATTAACGTCTTCACATCCGGTTTAATTTGATCAAAAGTTTCCATATATAAAATTTAAATATGTAATGAATGATACTTATGCCATTAATGGTTGTCTGCTCCAAGGCTATTTCAATGTGGTTAGGTTATAAAATCAAGTTGATTTATAAATTCCTTTATCTTCTGAGTTAAGCGACGTGGCTACACAAGTAAATAAGTATAAATATTTTACGATGCCTACACAATTAATGCACACTTTTTACAATCGATACATTGAAATAAAATAATTTATCGTTTTGAAACAAAGTTTTAACGTTGACTTCTATTTTACATTTAAATGTTTTTAAACATAATTCTTAAATAATAACTTTAGTAAAATTACTCTCAAAATCGTAGAATATTTTTACAAATATTGTCGAAACAAAATGTAAGCAAAATGTACTCAGTAACAGCAATGAATAATTCTTCATGTTATAAGAGGCTGTAACAAAACAAATCTCTTTTGATAAACAAAATCTCTTTGAAACCAAGCTCGAATTTTCATAACAGCGCAGCAGTATTGAAAACAGCAAACAAACAATCTGAAGACAGAAAACCCAAAATCAAGTCATGTGTGAGTACAATTCATGTCTGCGAGAACTCATAGGGATTCAATGACGAAGAAAAGGCTATTGTTATTCTTACCATTGTATTCACACTTTTCCAAGTATAGGTATGAAATGGGTTAATTATTTGAAATAATATTTGATTTATTCGCAGCTTTTAAAATAAAATGCTGTAGTGCACTGTTGGGTTCTTCTGACAACACCTACAGTTAATTTACATTTACTTTTATAGATAGTAAAAATATCATTTAACACGGAAATAACTTCGACACTAATATTATTACTATAAAACATATTTATAGTAATATAAATTCAGACGAGAAGTTAAGCGTACCTTGTGTGACTAATTTTTAATTTAGTGTTATAACTAATAAATAATACATTATTACAGAGACTAGCAACTTGATTTTGATTGCCTCTCGAGATCTGAAACTGCGTCTTTTCCGATTCCAGGCATATAATATTGCGGATAAGGGATTGCCAGACGAGTCTGAGTTACAAAACCGAGAGCAGCGAGATGTTATTATAGAGTCAGGCAATCCCCATTCCCGCCGAGGTATATCTATAATATAGTGCTCATCTCAAACAATGCGAGGAAATAATACATAACTAAAGAATGATAGAGAATGTATAATAGAAAAAAATTAAATCCGGAAACTATATTTCCGGATTTAAATATTTGTTTTTTCAA
>NW_020653726.1:10519386-10554601 GCF_003589595.1 Hyposmocoma kahamanoa
GAAATAAACAAATATACGCGAAATATACGCGTTGAAAAAACAAATATACGCTAAATATACGCGTTGAAAAAAACAAATACACGCGATTTAAGCCCGGAAAAATAGTTTCATTTCCTTAATCTCGTTCATGTTACCGCCTTTTATTAAATATGTGGTGCAGTGTATTCGTGCACCATAATTAAATGCAAAATATGTAGACAATCAATGACTTCAATCTACAGACAAGAACATTCACAGCAACTGCATGTTCCACACAAAACACTATCAATAGTGATATGTTTTCTTTCAGTGTTGAATTTTGTCAAAGAATATCGGAACCGTAGTAGGTACCGTGGACAGACGTGACAATCTATACCTATTGGATATGAGCTAGACAGGCAGATAATATTGAGTGTTTACGAATGATATTTATCCAAAGTTCTTAAGTGTAATTAATTACTAAAATTAAGTTTACACTTAATTTTAGTAATTAATTACACTTACGTGTAATTAACGTAAAACCTTGCGGAAAAGCAAAGATTTAACACAAGTGATTGAATAACTTAATACAAGTACACAGATATCGTTGAACCTAGTCTTTTAAAACGTAGTGCTTAAATTCTCTTTGGTCTTTTACATATTTTTTTATTTATATGGTAACCTTAGTAACTAGAAGTTTGCTAGAAGATGTCGGTTCGAATTCGGCCGGATAGGAGGATTTTTTTCTAAGTGTTCGATCTTTGTATTAATAATTATAACAAACTAGTGGAGTAATTTCACGTAAAAAATAATCGAATATCAATTCAATAAAAATTTAGATTTATTAAATTATAGAGTGAAATTTTGTATTTATTTAGCGATTATCAAATATTATAATGCACAAATGTATTATTTATTACTTATAAAATGCAAAAATCACAACATTACTTACCGAATCAATGTGAATCATTTAGAACTTGAGATTTATGTTCACACAATTAGTCAAATAGCGAAATGTGAGCAACACACCGATGTAAATTGATTTTCCAAAAGGTCCTCTTTGAAAATCCCCTTCGCATCTGCGTCTGTCGTCTTGAATGTTTGAAAACCAAAAAAATTTCACTGTTGTGCGGTATCACTGCACAACAATGAAACACAGCGTGTGTATGGATTGCACCATCTAGTACGCTAGTACATGGATATCGTTGTAAACAATATTTTTTAATTCTCGTAATAACTGATGCTGCGCAGATGCTAGTGAACATTTGGCTGTATGACATATATTTATAAGCTTAGAGCAGCGGTCAGTAATTTTAATACTTATTTAAAAAAAGAGGAGTCGCACGCACCGTATCCAACTATATTTGTAGGACCTTTATTTTTAAAGCAATGCAAACATTTCTGAGCATATCTGAAAAGAACTGTTTTGTCAAACATTATTTGCACAATTAAACGATGCCAAACAATTAACGGACATTTTTTACTGAAACTTGACGTTTGTCAATGTATCAAAACAAGTAAGAAAGGAAAAGTCTTAATTAAGTTTTAAGGTTAACGCGTTGGCTTTATGGCGATATTAGAAATCCTTTGTCGAAGGTCAGCTATTGACATAACATAAACTTTTATGTTATACTTACAAGTCTAGTCTGATCAAAAGAAATTTTCCGGTCGCACTAAAGACTTGTCGTTTTGTTTTCCAGAAAACTATATTAAATATTATTTTATCACGTAATATTTAGTACAGATAGCTGTTCTGGTATATTGGATGGTAAAATACACACTATCTACTTTTTCTCCTATATATATATTTCTTCTTGTATATGTGTGTGTGTGTGCGTGTGTCTGTGTGCGTGTGTGTGAACAGTACTCATTGTTCGCGCACTACAGATAACATATGTATGTGTGATCGTACACCTTTATACATCGACTCAAATTGCGAACACTGATGTCGTAAACCTATGTCGTTCCGCCGGTAAATGGAATGATCCATTCTTAGCAGAGACCCCAATGAAGGCAATTTCGATGCGCCGCCACACGCTTTCCGCGTTTTCATACTACTCTGCATAGACAGCGTTTTTGGCGTTTGACTCAACCAGCCTTCAGGTCTAAGGCCTCGAAATGAACCATTACTTTGTAGTCCTAACATCATTCTTGTCAAGCATTCCAGTGAAGGAAAAGGTTGAAGCGGATCTTCTCGAACGTCAAATCGATAAAGAAAAAAAAATCGATAAAGCTCTCTCAAAAGTTAATGCAATTTCAGAGTACTCTTAAAATCATTTCGAAAAATGACGAAATATTAGAAAAGGGTTAGAAAACGTACCAATAATGTTTTGTCCTCTTGATGCGAAAGACGACTACATAATGGCTAGAAATGCAAAAATCCGTCTGACGGCAAATCACCTTGGTATCCACTGCCAATAGCTCTCGATTGGTCTATTTTAGAAAACTCACACTCACCCAAGGCACTATTAACTTTTTGAGCCCCGTATAAAGTCTGTGTAAACGGGCTGATGGGTTCTGGGGGCCTACCACAGAACCTGGCGGAATAAGGTCCACAGTTAATAGTGTAACCAAGTAGTGTGCCAAGAGGTTGTACCGAGTGATTTAATAAAACAACTTGTTGAATCCGTGTATAAAATTTGTGCATTTTCCTAGAAAGCAAATAAATTTACTTGCTGTATTGTTTAGGGTTACTTAGCATAGTATCTGAAAATGATCTGTAATAAAAACAAAGCGGATTAAAATCCGCCCAGTGGTATTTAAGTGATGGGGAAACAAGTTTTAGTTTTTATTAATTCGTCGTATATAGTGTACTAAGTTAACAGTAGCCACGTGGTCAGCATGAATATGACTGCCGTCACCGATCGCAGCCCATTGTCATATTACTATATTACTATATTATACTGACGGTTTTTTATATTAGACAGGTATGTTAATTTAATAAAAATACATCCAAAATGTAATTAATCCATCGAAATTTGGATGGATTAATTACGTTTTGAATGTATTTTTATAAAATTACTCATCTCGTTGTACCGTATAATTTTGGAAATTTCGACGTCGCAATTCGTATTGATTTTGTTAGATAAGCTACGTGTTATTATTTATTTCTATATATCACATCTTACGTAAATGTCAAAAATAAAATATGGGGATATAAACCAATCTTTATCAAATTCATCAAAGGTTTTGAATGTTAGCGAAGGTTGCCAAAGCTTCGAATTATGTATTTTTTTAAATTAATATTAAGTGTCGGGACGAACAAGTCGTGCACCTGATGGTAAGCTACACGCCTGTCCATAACAGTTGCAGTGCCACTCAGAGCCTTAAATCGCAAAGATCTGAGGGGCACTGCCACAGCGCCCGGTCACCCTGAGACATAAAGTTGACAAGTCCCATGTGCCTGTAATTTCACCAGCACCCTTACCCTTCTAAACCGAAACGCAGTAATTATTTCATAGCGTAGATATTCATTGTCAAAATTTTATAAAAAACAGCTGCGGTTTTTTGCTATTTCTATAGATATGAAAGAAATCATAACAAATATCATACCGCAGAAGAATACCCATATCATCAACGCGATAAGGTAATATACATTCGGTTGAATTTATCTTATTTATCAACATTATTCACACTGCGCTATTACTATATAACGCTCTGACACATTAATTTCAAAAATTTATTAATACAAGCAGTCGCTTGTTACTGAATTACTTTTCCAACTCCTCTGAAAATGAGTTCTTTCAAATGTTTCAGAAAATAACTAATACTTTGCAGCATTGAAGGTGGGAGAAATAAATCGGCTCTAGAAACATTTTTTGAGATTGTTATGAAGTTTCGAAAGATAATTTTCGTTTTATAATTAGTGTTTAAAAATAAATCAGTTTAACAGTCGATGGAGCCAAGCTTCACGAAAGAAGCCTTTTTGAGGGTTAACAGTGATTGGTTGGATCAAGAGTTTTCTGTTATTTTGTCAACGACCATCGATTCCACTCCATCTACTTCAACTGGAAAACGAGGAAAACCATGTATGTCTTATGAAAATTCTTCAGAAACTAGAAGAAGAATCAAGAGTCTAAATCAGATATCCGAAATAATAACAAATATGTTTTCATGTTTTTTGTCTCGTATTTTTATTTTTTTTTATTTTATATTATTTTAACCAAAAACTATAATCACATTTAATTTATTTTGAGAATAAAGAATTATCGTAACACGGCGTTTCAATTTAAAAAAAAATGAATATTGAGTAGCTTTTACCAGAGAGATTTAAGATTTTGCAATTTTTTTCTCTCTCAACTACGGATAGTTAAATAAAAATGTACTTATATGCGTCCACAACCGTCATAATTCCTAGAATGTACAAAAAAAACGAAAGGTGTATCTCGAAAAACAAAAAAGTTACATATTTTTGATCCGTAACTGACCTAAATTTCCCATAGCGCTGTTCCTGCTTTTTTTTAATATCAAGTAACAAGATGAACAAGTCATGCGCCTGCTGTTAAACTACACGCCTGTCCATAATAATTGTAGTGTCACTCAAAGCTTTAAATCATAAAGATCTGAAAGACACTGCTATGGTCCCCGCACCCTAAGACATAAATCCCATCCCAACTAGCACACAAGCTGTAATAACAAGCCGTACAACAGCCAGTTAGAAGTTCTTAATAATGGCATAGGCTGCATTTACAAGTTCTACAGTAGCTGTATAAGCAGCTACAGCGCCGCTGTACCCCCAAAATGGGCACCGATTTATACGCTATGGGTCCTACAGAGGTCGTAAATGTGTGTTATTACGAAGATACAATGTTTCTATGCGCGCGGTTAATGTCCTCATTTAATCACATTGCAAAGATTTTAGAACACTGCTACTGCGCCCATCACCCTGAGATATAAGTTGGCAAGTATAGTGTGCCTGTAATTTCACCAGTAGCCTTACACTTCAAAACTGAAACGCAGTAGGTAATGCTCATATTATTGCTTGGCGTCAGAAATAGTTTAGGTGGCAATATTTCCCTGGACGAACTTTTCACAAAGAGCTCTACGAGCTAACACCTCGCCCATACCTTACATATTTTCTAAAATACCCTTTAATTATAACAAACTATTCCCAAGCATTATGATAATAGAAGTTATCTAAAATGAATGTAGACTATCTCGCTCTGCGCTTACCTACATGAGTCATTTTCACTAAAGCCTTAATTTGTCATTATGTTAAGTAAGCCTAAAGTTTATTTTTATCCGGTTCCTGGTTGGTAAACTTCAACATTATTTTATTATTTTTATTTCCTATCCATCATCACTAGTATGTTAATAAGATAATCAACCGTTATATACGGTTATAGACAAGTATTCTTTTAAGAATGTATCATGCCGTCTCTTCTTCTTCTTCCTGTCCTTATCCCACACTGGGGTTGGCACAACATTATATTTTTCTTCCACTCTCCCCTATCAGCCGTCATTTCCATACTCACACCATTCTCATCCATGTCATCATGTCTTCGGTACATGGAGATAATTAAACTATAATAACCGACGTGATACCAAAATATATTGTTTTCGAAATATTTCAAAACTCCATTCATAAGCGTATATAATTGCAGTTTAAGTTATTGATCAGATATAATATTTTCGGGCGTGATAACTTTCACCTTGCGTTGCAGAATCAAGACGGTGGCCTTTTTGGAGTCCCTATTAATATAATGCACACATATCGTAATTTATGTATGTAGGCCTAGTACGGTAACCACAGCATACATTACGTCAATCATTTTCTAACATAGTTATTCGCTTTCATCTAATAAGCGAGAACATGTATAAAAATTAAAGGTATTCAAATTAATATAGATGTTACCTTGAAATGATGTACATAGTATTGAAACGAAGAGGTAAGTTTCACGTTTAACATAGGACCATCATTCCTGCTTTTTACTTTCGCTACATAACAGGATACATTTGCGTATTCGTGTTTGCTCGAATAGTTCGCGCGAAGTAGATACAATTAAAATTGGTATGTTCAGTAGCAAAGTCGTAAAATTGATTACCAACTGTTTTTATGTTATGCATAATATAAACGTGTTACAATGTCTGCTAATGGAGATGCTAGTATAATACATTGCGAATTGTTGTCTGTACAATTGTCTTGTAATCGCTCGTAGTGTGCGACTTGTTATTGCAATGAACAAACATTTCAAATAACGTCTGTAAGATTTGATGCACATATTAACGTACCGTAAATATTATGATCGACAAAAACACATTTTCATTTATTTTTTAGTAAAACGATTGGTTTTACTATACAAAATGCCTCGAGGACGCTTTATGGCGCCTACGTTGTGGAGAGAGGACGGTCCTACATTTCTAATTACATTTTGTTACGCAGTGATTTGCACTGTGACCTATTTTTGTATCAGCAACTATGTTATTTTCTAAAATATTTGTGGTTTATCTTTTGTCATATCATCAACGACAATCTGAAACAATCAACGTCAAATTCATATTCAATGTTACACTTCATATTGTCACAAACAGCATCGTTATTGTTTAGCTTTGGGTAGCTGTGTTATGCTATTATTTATATTCCTGAATACCTTTAATAGATAATTGTGAATAATTGTTTTATAACACAACCTAGGAGATAAAAGACAATGTTTACTTTATATGTATGTACTTCCATTTTAATTAAATCAAGGGACATTTCAGGGCAAACATTTCACAAATGTCTTTGCGAATGAACCCGAGAATTCGAGAAAATTAGTCCTCAGAAAATATTCTATAGAAATATTTTCCGTTTAATTGACACATAATTAATAATTGCAGTGCCACTCAATAAAGTAGGCTTATATAACAGAGATATATCGCACTGCTATTACAATAGTGTTGCAACTCAAAATATATGAAATTTAATATTATATCATTACTTTTTACATTATTAACTGCCTCCGTGGCCGAACGGCTACCATGCCGGACTGCCACGCAGAGGTCCCAGGTTCGATTCCCGGGCCGGGAGAAATGTTTGTATGGCGTACATTTATTTCTCTCGTGAGTTTGGGTGTAATTTGTGGTTGTCTATGTGTATCCATGGCACCCGCGACACAGGGTTTCCCTAGTGCGGGGCTATGTTGAGTGTGTGCGTTATTTATTTATTATTTATTATTTATTTTATTTACTGAACGTAATTTTTTTTATTCTCTACACGTCAAAAAACCGTCGATAGAATATTGTAAGAAATATCAAATGATATCATATTAACTAAAAATGAGACACACTTTATGTGAGCTAGTTCTGGCCAAAATAATCCTTATTCCAAAATATTAAATTATTTATTCCAAACTACAACATACATAAATTTTAATTATTTTTTTGGGGAAGTTAGCAATTCGTTAATTCGTAAAAAGTCCACTTTTTTAGTTAATTCACTATTATATTAACAGTGCGATATAATGGACTTTTTTGTCCGCCAAACTGTCCATTCTCGATCGAAAACATTTAGTATGGGATTGCACAGTACAAAAAAGTCCGCAGTCCGAACGAGAATTACCGTTAGGCCGTGATGGGTCGTTCTGGTGATATGGTGGGTATGATTTCTATAATAATAAAATGTTGCTGTTTCTGCTATCTTTGGCCTAAAAATACATCAATAACCAATTTTATTATAAAAATACTTGCTCTGAATCATTAGATTTCTACAAAAGATTGTAAAACGAAACGAAACGTAAAATGTCATTCAATCTTGAAGAGAACGACCTAGATGGAGGATAAGAGCGGTGTCTTATAAATTTAATTCCGCTGTTCCCGTACTTACATTTGCTTAATCTCATCTTTGACTTTCATTTCATCTTTAGGTCTCATTGAAAAATAATTGAACCTAAGCACACGCGAAGATACCTAAAAACTAAACTAAACCCTAAACTTAATTGAAATTGCTCGCTTTTTCCATTTCTTTTTAAGTATTGTCTTTTAATTTGTTAATTAAATTACGCCTTAAAATAGACTATAGACGCTATGACAGACAAGAAGTATAATTAGTAAAGTGAAAAATAAGTAGTAAAGTTTTACGTGACTTATGCTAATCAGATGAGGGAGTAATTAAATTTTGCAACCAAATACGTTCCAGCTATTGAATTACTAACACACTGTTTAGATTACAGAGTTACTTGGCAATGCAGAAGTGACAAACAACTTAATTAAGACTAAATAGATGTAAACAAATTTTGCATTTTCTGAATGATAGGTATACTACCTGAATATCATTAAGATCAATGTGAACTCGACCCCTTAGATAACCCCGATCACTTAAAAAGAACATATATGTACCGCCTGGTGGTATGCGACGCGCCAATCCATAAAATCGATGTAACAAATTTTCAAAAAGGTTCTGTTTCTGGTTTAACAGTGTTGGTTTCTGTTTAATGGAGCAGCATATGTGAAGAAAAGAGTAGATATACCCCCGACTCTGTGCTTTTGTAGCTGTCACAGTGCTATTTACATAGCTGCCCATCTCGCAAATGTACACATTTCTAGGTTCTTTGTCATCAGTTTGTAGAATTATGATTGAAATATACTATACATTATAGTTTTATGCTATAATGCGCAAAAAGACTGTCTCGATGCTCTGCAGGTTGCGGGCCAGTCGCACTCCATCTTGATGACTGTGGCGGCATAAGACTGGCCATGCGCCATTTTGCCCAAGTGGTAATCAGCAGGAATTAACTTTTCCTGTTGTTCAGGTTACTAAGCAATTTGACCATTTACTACTATTGATTTGTGGTATGAACGAATTAAATAATATATATGTGTGTGTGTTTCCTGTGTGGGGTATTAATTTATTCATAAATCAGACTATATTATATAATGCAATGCGATGAACATATTATATAATGAATACAATAATATAATGTTCCCTTTTTGTCTTTAAATAAAGAGAAACCCGAAATTGTTACGTTTTCTGTATGATACGCAAATTTGAACTTTTTCCTGACCACAAAAGGAGTCTTACAGCGAAATAAAGTTTTTTCATGTTCTTATATTACGACCAATTAGAAAATGATATTAGCAACCCAGAAACAAATCGTGTTACGTGATGAGTCTTACATCTGACGGCCACCGCCACTACGCTATTAATACCGAGACGTAAAGTTGACAAATTACATGTGCCTATAGTTTTACCATATAGTTCCTTCCTTGTCCACATCTTCCATCATTTTCCATCAGGTAAGATTGTGGACAAACGTAAACCTATCTCTTCTAAAAAAAAAACTTATTAACACAGAGACAAACACTTCAATGCATTGTTATGAAGTGCCTAATTAGACTTGAAATTAACTCGTGTCACCATATCGGTAGATAGTATTCCTAACAACATATGGCATTTTCTACAATACTTCATTTGATTCAAACAACTTCTTTTATAACTTGTCGGACAACCCCACCAATACCTGGTCTCAACCTATGGATTTCCCTGTACCCATAATACAGGGAATTATTCATAACCAATAAGTCCGGATTTCACCCAGAACAATAGAAGTTCGGTCACTCTTTAACCGACTCCAAAAAAGGAGGAGGTTCTCAATACGTCTGTACTTTTTTATGTATGTTACCAGATTACTCCTGCATTCGTAAACCGATTTTGATGATTCTTTTTTGTTGTAAAAAAGGTACCTCATTATTGGTCCCATTAAAATTATGTTTTGTATGGGACCAAAAATAAATTATAATGAAGAAAATATGCCGCCTGTGAGGATGGCAAACTTGGCGATGAATCCTGTTTCGCGCACTTTCCGGAGACCGATTTCAATACAACTTGGCAAATAGACGTAATTCCACAGATTTTTTGAGGTCGGGTCTTTTATAAAAAGTTATAATTATATTACTAGCACTTTAAGTTTTTTATCAGGCTTTACGTTTTTGACGAAGAAGATTTTTTGTGTCAATTTTAAAGTCATTACCCAATGTTTTTTTTTTTCTATCCAAAAATCCTATAAGTTTATTTCTTCTTATTATAATTACAACGTCATAAGTCCAATGGAGCTGGAAAATGCCCGCAATATTTAGTTTGGTAAAAGACAACACTCACTCCTTAGCTAGGCCCGAAACAGAGGACAATTTACCAAATAAAAGCGTAAAAGCTTTCACTAATCCTAACATAATGGATTCCTGTTTTTTTTAAACGCATTAGAAATGAATGTTTATTTACTCTTTTAGTTTTTTACATTTTGATGTTGGTTTAGAACAAAAACATTTATGAGTCGCCTTTTCTAAAAATACCAAAACCTTTACTTAACTAGTATATAACTTAAATACGAGTTGTTTTCATATCGAGTCAACTTATTTTCCGTTTGTTACTATTCAATACCCAATAAGGTAGGACCTATATGTTTTATTACATAAATCACTTAAACATGCTGAAGATAGATCTAAATTAGTTTTTGATATGTATATAACACCAGAATATATTAGAGTTTCTTGCTCGTTATGCTCAGGGGAAGGTGTCTTACGAATGAAGAGTAGAATTCAATCAATGTGATGATTTCAAATGTAATTTCCTTGCGATTGAATTAAAGATTATTTGACTTTGACTTTGGCTACTATTACACTAATACGTAAGGAATTTTCTTCTTATTTTTTAATGCCTGTAATCATTTTTTTCTGAATTTTGGTTTTTTTTTAACATTTGACCATTAATTGAAATCTATTTTGCTACGTTATAATTGGAAGCGTTGTAGATCAATAACTAAATTTTTTATTAGAATACTATCATAGAATACGTCATAAAAAAACTAATTTACGAAAAGTTATATATGGTACATATGTATACAGAACAAACAAACGGCTTCTAACTGAAAGAAACATTGTTTCACTCGTTTTCGTCGTAGCAAGTGGGTCTCCGCTTACCTTATTAGAAAATATGACAAACGTGACAATAAGTATAATATATTTATTTTATTTAAAATATGGTGTCCGTACAATACAATACAACTATTACTTTTCGGTCAATGTTATGTGCAAAATCTTTAATTTAAATACTTTATTTAATTTTTCCTTGTACGCTTGCCATAAAATTTTCCGTCCTTCGGGATAGGATCTAATTTGACACACTGCCAGGTCTTAGATTGTAATTTTTCTTAAATTGTTTTATTGTCTGACATTTTTTCACGAGAAATCGTTATAACGGTGGCCATTTTGAAACTCTATAGATCACCGCATTGTGCTTTTTTAATACTGTGGCTGTCTCTATATAAATTTGATAGCACTAGCTTAGAACTATGACGAAATGTAATAATAAACCGATTTTTTTTTTGTTATTCGTGGTTTCAAATTCATTCAAATAATGCATATTATATGAACTTTTAATATAGTTAAATTATATATTTATGTTCGGTATATACATGATTAAATAGAAGTTTTCAACAAGAATTTTGAGACAAGCTATATGTTTTACAAAACGTGTTAGAGCACGTCGTACAAGCTTTACAAAGTTAATTAAACAACTACTCATAAGTACCTACGACAGTACTGTGGAAGTTAATGTTTTTGTTTTTGTACATTTGATTGCATCCTGTTGTCTCAAAACTGGTATAAATGATTACTCGTTGTTTTAATGTTTTAGCAGTAAGGTTTAATAAAATTAACTTTTTGCTGGCATATAATATTTTTAATTTATCTGAGCGTCAAACCGGATTTTTTATTAGTCATGTTTGTACAAATGTTCGTAATGCTTAAAATTGTGGTAAACAAAATTACTAGAAAATGTACCCTAAAAATATTGCAATCACCTTTTACTCTGGTATTCTAACTTCTAAATTTAAATATTAAAAGATATTTTCAAATTCTAATTATACAAAACAGTATTTTTAACAGGGTTTCATTTATGATTACCGCATTGTAAACCTCAATTTGGGTATACATTTAAAGAAGGGTTAAATATTGTGTAGTAATATAATATGTAACTGAAAAGTTATAATAACAAGAAACCATCAAAGAAAAACATTATACAAATTACAGCAACATCAGTACAAACTTAACTACCGTATGCGGAAATAAAAATAAGTAGAACTCTTCATATGTAGCTAATTTGACAAAGTGAAACATTAATGAAAATTTTTAAAACTCTGTCTTAGGAAACCATAACTTTTTAGAATACTTTATTATGCATTTGATTTCACGGTAGTCAATTGATTAATTTATGAAATTGTTGGGTAAAACCCAACGTTAAATACAGAGTTGCTCATTCAAAATTATTAACCACACGAATTGTATTTGATCAACACAAAATTTATGGAAATTCGAAAATAAAATTCTTGATTAATAATTTTATTAGTGGCTTCAATTTTTCAATGTCATGGACACATACTGTCCCAAACAACTTTCGGACTCTCTCGGGACACCACATACACAAGGAAAGCGCCAAAAATGCAAATAGATTTTATTACTAGGTACCACAATGTTAACATAGAATATTTTTTGACTTACTTTGAAAAATAATGTCGCTGCGGCCGTCTTCGCCCTCCAAAAGTTTTGGGAACATCCACAAAGTTTTCAACTCACACTGTGGCATCCTTCGAATATGAATATTTAACTACACTTTCAGTATTCTAGTTAGTAAAACTTGTTAATATCAAGTTCATAGATGAACGAGTACAGATAAACATTGAGACAGAACTAGCGGTTTCATGACACGCGCTTTCAAGAACCCTGAAACGACGACGGGCAAGCGTGACGGGCAAACCGCTACTGAACTTTACGCGTTGCTTTTGCCCTCAACTCCACACACATCTAAGGTCAATGTCGATTACCTGCCCGATCATCCACTTTAACGCTGCCTCGGTAATTAACAATTCCTAATTCAAAACCGGCTTGAATCGGAATACTTGATTGGTCAACAAATCTGGAACTATATTTGTGACCCAATCACATGCGCTACCGGCATACCTTGCTAGCTTGGTTTTACGAAATCGGGTGCTCAATCCAATGCCAGTGTACAATATATTTTTTACTTTATTAATTAAGGTGCTATTTTACACTATCGACGTATTAAACTCGCTGGTAATCGTTTCACTTTACGCCTAAGGGTTATTCAAACTGAAACAGATCCATTGACTTAATTTACTCGAAACTAATTAATGATTGTAGAGTATTCGCTCTGTAAATTTCGACACGGTTGGATTCATTTAGAATCATTTGCAGAGGTTACGATTCATTTATACGTTTGCTATAAATGTATGTTATGTATATATATATATATATATATATATAACAAACAAACGCCCGTAGAAAGATGGCTATTTGCGAAGCCTATGGCGAGTAAACAAACAAATAAAACCAATTTAGTTCTAAAAAAATCTCGGACGAAGATAGGTGACGGAAACGAATAATAAAAACAAACAACAATATATAAATTATATGACGATTAGCTGAACCTCTGAAGCTGTTTTCTATGTTTATGAATTCGTTTTCTTTATTTCACCTACGTCATTTGCCTACGTCATTTCACGTAGGAAATAATCCATTTAACTTATGTTGCTTATACTTAGTTTTCTTTGCACAAATACCCACTAATTAATAGTTTAGATTATTGTATGTTAGGGAGAAAACTAGTATATATGTTATATTAAAAAGGACTTGTCAGAGCGCTTACTTCCCATATCGGTTTCGTGCCCTCAACAAATAAACGTGACTATACAGGGCGTGTCACGGTTGTAAGCCAAATATTGTACATAAGATACTTTGCTTCATAGAAACATTATTTTAATTAATAAAGTAAATAATACTGCATTCAAAGACTTTTATAACTATTAGACTATTACTTGCCTCATCTAGGAATCTAACAGCCCAAATGTGAAAAAACACAAAGTATTTTTATGATGCTGATCGAAAGGGTAAACTATAAATAATAATTCCTTATAACATATGTTCGATTCCCAGATGAGGCAAGCAACTTTATAAAAGTATTTGTATGCAATATTACTTTTAAAAATAAAATAATTTCTCCTTTAATCAAATATCCTATCTACAGTATTTAAAGAATCTTCCCTGTGTCGCACAGTTTTGGGACACCTGTAGGCCTAGCACGATAGGGTGCGACTCGCGCGAAAGCGACGTAGAAGTGCGTGTGATATCTGATATATCACGCTTTATGTTGCACTAGCACAAGTCACGTTCTATCGTACTAGCCCTATTGTAGGTATATCAATATACATCAAACCTCCAAATCCTTGAGTTCTGAATCGACTGTGTACATACATAAATATTAATCGATTATGTAGATAACTTTTTCTTCTAAATTATAATTTTTACATCCAATCGTGGTATGAAAAAGGTTGCTTGTAAAAAACATAAATTTGTTGTAAGCGTCGTGATGAAATATGCACGTCAAGGAAGGTTAAGCGTGAAAGTTAAATGAAGGGAAGCATGGCAGATTATGACCTAAACCCTTATATTAGAAGATATCCGTCTGCAGTAGGGAGTCGCATAATGGGTGTTCACGACCACAACGTCCATTCCTACTAATAGGGACTTTTTTTAATAACATCTAGTGACGGGACGAACAAGTCGTGCGCCTGATGGTAAGCTACACGCCTGTCCATAACAGTTGTAGTGCACTCGGGGCTTTAAATCGCAAAGATCTGAGGGGCACTACCGCTGCGCCCGTCACCCGACATAACTTGACAAGTCCACGTGTCTGTAATTTCACCAGAGCACCCTTACCCTT
The DNA here is from genome assembly GCF_003589595.1 of Hyposmocoma kahamanoa. Lineage (NCBI taxonomy): Eukaryota > Metazoa > Arthropoda > Insecta > Lepidoptera > Cosmopterigidae > Hyposmocoma > Hyposmocoma kahamanoa. Next base: position 10,534,055 of record NW_020653726.1, read on the forward strand.
CAAAACCGGAACACATTACTGCTTTGCGGCAGAAATAGGTACGATGGCAGTATTACCCTGGACGAGCTCTTTCACAAAGAGCTCTTCTGCTACTGTACACGAGGTGTCGCGCAAGGAGACATTATTTTATTTTCAAAAGTCGATGATACTGCGTACCAGTACTTTTATAAAGTTGTTTGCCTAATCTGGGAATCGAACATATGTTAATAGGAATTAATAATTATAGTTTACACTTTCGATCGGTATCATAAAAATATTTTATATTTTGCTTCATGGAGACCAATGATATTAATATTATATACGAAAACATTACTTTATTTTTAAAAGTAAAGTATTATTTACTTTTAAAAATAAAATAATATAAGTAGTAATTGCAAGTACGCTGTAGCATTCAAAGATTTATAAAAAATGGCTTGCCTCATTGGGAACCGTTCCCGACCAAATGTAAAAAAAAAATAGTTTTATGACGCTGATCGAAATGGTCGACCGATCTGATCGAAATTAATCCCTATAATTATATGGATAAGTTCTTTTTAAGTGACATAGTATCTTAAATTATAGGAATACCGGTCAATTATGCAATATAATCAAAAAAGAAACATTTATTTTTTATAATTCGGTTTACTAAAATACTTTTTATTTTGATTTACTAATATGGAAAGTTATTACTTTATGTAATATCAAAAATCAAAAAGAAAGCAACTTAAATAATATTAAAAAGAAAGGAACTTAAAATGCCGATGTAATATGTACGGTATTTGCAATTAATTTATCACATGTCCAAAATGTGTTCCATCTTTATATGCAAATTGTTGATTCCATAAGTTCGGTGCTTGTATAGAGACACCCTACACTATCTAAATACGTAAAACTAAAAGGTCTATATGCTCCATTTTGAGTTAAAAGAAATAATGTTTGGTGACTAAATTACGATTATTTAATTGAATGTATCATTTGTTAAAATTTACATGAATAATTAGTCACTTAATTTACTGAATCAATCAATAATGTTAGTGTGGTGGTGAATTAAAATGTTATAATTTAGTGAATAATGAACTCGGTTGCCACATGTGTCAATAAATATAATTTGTTTTTATTTCTGTCATTGTTAGACCATTTCAATACATTCACCACCTTTCACCATTGGTGATAACAAATTCATGGATAAAGTACCTACTTTTATTTCTTTTTATAATAAATGAATATTTGATAATCGTAACGTTTGACTTTTTGTGAAACAACTCCACTAGTTTGAACATTTTTGAATGTTCGATTTTTGTATTCATAATCATTTCTCGTTTTTTTCTTCGTTTTTTCGTGTTTTCTTCGTTTCTCAGAAAGTATTTAATAGTAATAATAATTGTTTATTACAGAACGTAGACTATAACAGAAAAATACAATTCATAATCAATCAAAACAGCAAGTACCAATGTAATGAAAAACCAACTAATAAAAGTCACACAAAAAATAAATTGAAAGAAAAAAATAAAATACAATGTAACATCTGACTTGAATTCTTAGATACATGTATGGGTTAGTTAATAATATACAAAACAAATAATAACAAAGACATAAAAGTCTTCAACATTACATTCTCCGCTGGTGAGCCTCAGAGCGAGGTCTTCTCTCGTCTCCTTTTTTCAATATTTATCAACTCCCTTACTGACTTACTTTTACTTTTACTTGGTCACCTCATATCGCTGAGGTCAGTAGAAAGGTATTTACTGCCTCTGGTTCATTACGAGGGAAAATTTGCTTCCTATGAAGGCCGAAGTTGAACTTGCGCAATCTATGCACTTACTTGTACTGGGTTATGCTGATATCTGTATCATTGACCTCAATGAGGATCTATTAAACAAACTCCAGTGTTTACAGAATCTTTGCATCAGTTTCATATCCGGATTGCGCAAGTTCGATCATGTGTCTGAACATAAGAAAACGCTTCAGTAGCACCCCATCAAGCTGCGTCGTGAGGAGCACGTTCTCAGCTTTGTCTGCTCTATGAACCTCGCACTCCTCCATACCTTAAGGAACGTTTTCACTTCCTCGGTGCGTATCACAACCATGAAATAAGGTCTCAAATGGATAACGTACTGAAGGTCAGAGTATTTCGAAAACTCCTTTACTGTTTAGGCTGCATAATTATGGAACGAATTCTCTTCTGAGATCCGACATTCCAAGTCGCTTCCTATTTTTAACACTGGATTGCGTAAGTATTTCGTAGCAGGGTCTTAGTCTGTTATTTAATGTGGTTATTTATTATTTGATAATATTATAATGTAACTTTTTATTAGTGAGCTTAAATTTTTGCCATTGGCACACTACGTCTCCCTCTCTGTTTAGTTCATCTCTGCCTCTAAGGCTGTCTGGATGAGATCGCTTTAAGCGATAAGGCTGCCCTTGCCCACATTAATGTGTGTGTGTGAGCAATAAAGGTATCTATGTATCTACTCGTATATACATTTTTCTATACATATTTATTGTCAAATTTGAAATAATAAAAATAAGAACTAAAACCGCTATAATTGCTAAACTGTGCATTTTATATTAATATCGTTTTTCACTGATCAAAGCAAACAAATTCTGTAGTATTTCATATATCATTCTGATTCTTCGACTGTTTATATGTACTGCATTTCAAAGATGTTCAACAAAATTCTTAATTTTCAAAAACGGTTAATTAAAAGTAACATTGTAAACATAATGCTTACTTTTAGAACTTTGCACAAGACTGTTGACGACAGCGATAGAAGAAGATTAACTGAGGGTGACGTGACGTATTGTAAATACCGTTTTGTCACCCTAATTGGATGGAAGTTCATTGGGAAATTCCAAAATCCAAATTTTTCCGCATTCAAATTTAAAACGAAAGCGTCTGTAAAAATGGAGCGATCTACATGTATTTACTGGATAAGTATATCTTATTTTATGTTAGGCATGTCTTAGCTTTGTAGTTAGCACCTGAAACTTATTTTCAAAACAATTTGGAAAAGTTTTTACTAGTAAAAGTGCCAATTATCAATTCCGCAACACACTAATTGGAAGAATAAAATTAAAATACGTTAAGAGCAACACTTCCATAGACGATTGTATACGCCTTTTTACACCACCCGCCAGCTGAGATAATACAAGCCTTCAAGAGCAAGTACGTGACCGTTTTATAAATTTCAAGCAATTCTCAAATCGCAATTAGAATTATGACAGGGGATGTCCTCTAATTCATCATAATATACAAGTAAGTCACATACACAACTCTGATGTAATATATGGTTGAAGAAATTGTTAATTCTTGAAATAGTTTTTTGATCTCCTTCTTCTACTTACTACATAGTTTTATAGTCATTTTTTGAGTATATTGAATAATTGTTTACCTGCAAAACGTGACGATAGAGACTGAAAGTATTCCGACATAGGCTGAAATAAAGCGTAGTGGTGAAATAGAACGATAAAATATAACATATTCACTTAAACGAATAGCCAATTCGAGTGCTGTTGTCTCCTGAGGCTCTGTCAGCGTTGGCTATCTCATACAATGTGAGCAGCGTTTATTATTAGCACTGTAGTTTTAAGTTACCTAAGAGTCGTATCATATTATTTGAGTATGTGATAACGCAATAGGATCCTTTACGCACTTAAGTAATGTGACGTAGCCAACGCTAATTTAATGTTGTACCGTAGCCCCCAATATAGAACAATCTTTATGGCATATAGTCACGTAAATCACCCTATTGTTCGTTTTTTTTTTTGGTGATTTATAATCTAAAAGAAAATATTCGACCTTCATAAGGTTGTGCCAAAGTTTGTAGCATTGTATTTAAGTGCACCTATATATGGATTGCTTGCACTGTTCTGAGCTATTTTTAAGATAGCAGTGAAAAGATCATTATTTCCAACCGATTTCAAAAGAAGGAGGAGGTTGCCAATTCGACGGTATGTTTTTTTTGTATATATGTTACGCGATAACTCTATTTTGATAATTCTTTTTTTGTTGGAAAGAGGCTACCTCGGTAACATTCCACGTTTAAAGATCGTCCATTTTTCGTTCATATGATTGGAATTAGTTACTTAGTAGTACTTTTATTAGCAGTAGAGCTCATTGTGAAAGAGTTCGTCCAGGGAAGTACTCCCACCTTACCTATTTCTGCCGCCGAGCAATAATGTGAGCAATACTGCGTTCCGGTTTTGATGGATAAGGGTGCTGGTGAATTTACAACAGGCACAGGATGTCTCAGGATAGGGCGCAGCACAGTGCCCCTCTGACCTTTGCGATTTAGAGCTCTGAGGGGCACTGCAGCTATCTGTCTGAATGCCTATTCATGACAGTTGCAGTGTGGCTTACCATCATTAATTCGTCCCATCGCTTGAAGTCGCAAAAAAATTTAATCAATGATGAAATTATAGTGATACAAAATAGTTTTTTAAGTGACTGTTATATAAAGAAAGGCATTAACATACGAGTGAGGTTTATGAAACGAGCCGACAGGCGAGTTTTATAACAACATCTCACGAGTATTTTAATGCCTAATCATGTACAGTTACGTACACTGCTTTATCTACACACATATTATAAGCTCTCTGTGATGTGTTCTGGAACCGCATGTTAAGACTGGAGAAATGGCGGCAAATAAAAACTTTTCTCACGCACGTCACACAACCGTAGTTTTTATTTTTAATTCATGGACAAACTAGAATCGGCCCCAATATCATATCGTTCGATATGAAGTAACGTATGAAATTGTCAAAATTGTTTGCTAGTGACACTTCATTTCGAATAAAACTTCATCTCGACTGATATTAGAACTGAGGTCAAATCAAATTGTTTTGTTTTTCAGAGATGTTCGAAATTTTAATGCAATAATAACATCGAATTCGTTGATAGGAAGCAATAATAACATTTTCACAGATCAGAAATTTGTTCTAACAAAACAGTTTACCTGTATGCTGGTCGTAATTTGCGGTTTTTGAAAATATTATTATGGAGAGTTTATGATATGTGTGTAGATAAATTATAATAATTAGTTTTTATCAATGACATAATAAATAAAACATCCTTGAAATATTTTCAAATCGATTTGGCATTTGACTGGTATTGTGTAATTTGAGTAGATATTTACAAAAATGTTCAAGTTTTTTCATCCAGAAAAACTTTTACTTTTAGGAGTTCTTTCTTTCGTTTCTTATTACTACTATATGTATATCGCACTAGTACCATATAACTAAATAGATTAATTGTACTGGGCTACAAACATTGTATTTAGTTTATTTTAATTCTGTTATTACATATAATAAGCAGCCTTTGGAGTTTTGTAATTTGATGGACGAATGACATTTACATAGATAATGTAATTTACGAACGAAACTTTGGTAAATGAAGCTAATAGAACCTCAACGTTTGAACACGGATTAACTTTCACTACACACCGAGTTCTTAGGTTTTCGCGATTGTTACACATCTTCGTTTGCATCAATATTAGACATAACTGGTTGAAGACTGTACCACCTCAGTCAACCGTGACCATGGGACCTGTAAAGGGCCCGAAACGTCGGTTTGTTTGAAAAAACAAATATACGCGATTTAAATTCGGAAAAATAGTTTCATTTCCTATTTCACTACACACGTCAAATTATCCAAAAGATGCGAAGGTTCAATTAAAGTTTAATGAATAACATTTACAGGAGTTTTTTCATTATGAAAATAGATAATATACTTAGCGAAGTAAGTTAATCTGCACTCTACAGTACCCTTAGACGGTTTATGTTGGAGAATGAACTTTAAGACCATATATTACGGAGAATGTGTAAGGGAATTGCACGATTTAAAACCGCCTTCCCTTTTCCATCATCAAGGGACTTCACTTAGACTGGGTTCCATCCCTATGTTGTGGGTATTCCAACGATTCGCACGAAGCGTTTTGTTTCCACGAGAGTGAATAGCAGCAGCTTTGTAGGATTAAAGCTCCTTGTGAAAGAGTTCTTCCAGGAAAGTACTGCCACCTTATCTATTTCTGCCACCACGCAGTAATGTGAGCATTACTACGTTCGATTTTGAAGGGTAAGGGTGCTAGTGACATTACAGGCACATGAGACTTGTCAACTTCAGTCTTAGGGTGATGGGCGCAGCGGCAGTACCCCTCAGATCTTTGCAATTTTAAGCTCCGAATAGCGCTGCAACTGTTATGGACAGGCGTGCCGCTGACTATCAGACTACTTGTTCGTCCCGTCACTTGGTATCATAAGAAAGGCATTATTTAGGTGTGCATGCTCCATTAAGGTCAAATGTGCAGTTATTTTTAATTTAAAAAAAATATATAATTCTGTACCCCATAATGCAGTAATTGATATGACTATGATTAAAGAACGCACATTTTTAATGGTGACTGGCAATTCGCTATGAATAACGAATCTTGACTCCAGTTAAAAGTTAAAGGTACTTTGGTACGCAAAATAGGTAGCAACATAGTTGTAGATTTTAAAATATTGGTTATTATTTACCAAGGTACTTTAAACCCTACCTCATTGCGGAACATTATAATATTGAAAGACATTGAGGGACATAGTTTTAAAATATAATGACAATACTATTTCTGCACGCATGGACAAACGTCTTCAGTAATACATGTTCCGAACATTAATGTGCCAATTCTTTAAAACGACTGTACTAAAATTTATTTTATTACGTACTTTAAAATGGCTGGCCTAAATGGGCAAACGTTGCGCTAAAGAGATTTATATTTTATTATATTATAGAGAAACTATCACGCTCTACCATTCTGTTAATCCATTCTGTTGATCCATAACGGTTGTTTCACATGTATACGAAGGTTTGTTGGATAATTTTTGGATTATGTTTTCCTTGAACATTGTCGCAATTTATGAATAACATTGTAAACTAAACCTTATAAATGTAACCTTAAAGTAAATTCACCTGTATTGTGAACACTCAATATTCATGATTAACCCAAGAACAATGTAAATTCATAAATTATGCTTTGGGAATATTCCGAGTTGAAACAATAGCGATAAAAACCAAATGTTTCTATTGATGACTAACTTGCTCGTAACTTCCATACCAATTTACAGCTATAAAATTTTAAACGACCTCTACTATGACCATTGGCTCACGATTTTTGTATATTGAATAAAACATCAATTTATGTGTAATTTTATAATTAAATCAAGGATAGTGTGATTATCATAAGCGCATTAGTTTACTAAACATAGGGCCAGTTCAGATGACAAGCGTTACACGCGCGTTCAGCATGAGTTTTGCTAAGGGTGCGCACAGATCCGCCGAATGCGCCGCGAACGCGCTGTATGTGCGCTACGCGCGCGCTGCACGCGTGCGGCATGCGTGCAGTCAAATACATGTTAAGATATGTCGCACGCGAGCAGCACGCGAACGGCACGCGAACGGCACGCGAACAGATCGCACTACGGAAGGCACATGCGCACCTCGCGAGCCTTTCGCAAACAGGCGCATTTGCGGCGCATTCGCCAGATTAGTACGCACCCTAACGCGCTTATACAATTATATAAATTTTAAACGCGCTTCACCGCGCGCGTCTGAACGTGACCACCTATAATTACTTATTAATAAAATTCGTAAAGCAAAATGAGTTTGCGCGTTAGCAAAATGCGCGTATGTCGCTTGTCATTTGAACCGGCCGGCCAAATGCTTAGAAGCAAAAAAAATATTTTGTTTTCAATTCCTTATTCCGCTTTATGGACACAAGTAACATACAGGGTGGAAATTTGTAATGCCACCTGGAGGGAAAATACTCTAAATACTGGAGATAGAAATTTTTACTTAAAGGAAACATTCCTTTATTTTTTAAAAGAAATAAAACGCATTCATAGATTTTCGAAAATTTCTAGCAACACGCGGGAATCGAACCCGCTTTAATCTGAAAAAAATGCACCCATGCAATCAATTTATTTACATACAATTTTAAAATAGATTGTTTCTAAAATAACTTAAAGCAGATAAAAAAAATTAAGGTTTTTGTAAACCCACTCACGTTGTTGCTTAAGTATATTATATAAGTAGTGTCATGTTACTTGAGAAATATTTCCTTTCCTTTGGTGTAAGCCAGGTTTCAAAGGCCGTAAATACCCAGCTATAACCATGGTTACCTACTATATCTGCATTATTACATACGAATACAAAATACGCTATTTAAATTTCGTTTATAAATAAACTCACAACAGAAAAATTGTAGACGTTAACAGAATTTTAAATAATAATAAATAATACGAGAAGATCGCAGAGAACTCAATACAAATAATTTAATATAAGTAGTTTAATTTAATTAATAATAATAAGACACTAAATTGAATAATATATTAAAATTAAATTCACCAGATTTGAAAATAATTAGCCGTTTAATGTTCAATAAATATATACTATTAAATATAGCATCAGCACTTCAAGAACAACTTGAGTAATATAGAACTTACTTAATCGGTAACTATTAAATAGGAATCTTATAAGAAATCAGCTTATAAGAAACGAATCAAATAATAATGAAGCATAAACAAATTAACAAATTTTGATTTCCATACGTTAAAAGAAATATTTTCGACAAAAAAAATTAAGACGTTGCTTTGAAACTTGTACAACGGTTTATTTCCGACCTTTGAAAAATTTAAAAAAAATATGAATGTATATTACGTCTAACAGACGATCGTATAGCGAGTGAATAAGAATTCAAATTGGAGTAGGGTCGTTGGTGTAGTGACGCCGCGTGCCGCTCGATGTCACACGTAGGTGCGCGAACAAAGCCATTTATACATCTCACTGCTGAGCACGGGTCTCATGCGAGAGTTTAGACCATAACCCGTCACGCTTACGCAATGCGGGTTGGGGACTTCACACGTTTTCAGAGTGTTGTGAATCTTCTTCGACGTGCAGGTTTCATCACGATATTTTCCTTCACCGAAAAGGTCAAAGTAAATTTCGCACACCAATTTCGAGAAACTCAAAGGTATGATCCCAAATTCTGCATGAGAGGTGGTAGGTGAAACCATTAGGCTACTACAGCTTTCTACGACAGGTAAAATGAGTACAATGAAATTAACAACTGTATGATAAAAATAGGTTTATAAATTAAATTTTCAAATACTTTCACGACCTCAGTGGGCAAACGGTTTGCACTGTGGACGCTAGACGAGATGGACACTGATCGAGACCCCCAATTCGATTTCCAGTAGGACCAATTTGGGAAATGAACTTTTCTAAATTGGTTGCGGTCTTCTGGGTAGTGCTCCGAAGTACTCTGGTATTCATGGTACAGGGACTTCCCTGATTTGGGTCCAGGTACGTATTGGTTGGCATTTTATTATTCTTTTTGTTTTTTATAATAACGCGCACACACTCATAGCCCCGCACTAGAGAAACCCTGTTTCACGGGTGTCATGGACATACACATAGTCACCCACAAATTAAATCCAAACTCACTAGAAAAATAAATGTAGGCCATACAAATATTTTTCCCGGCCCGGGAATTGAACCCGAGACCTCTGTGTCCAATCCAGCATGGTAACCGTTCGGCCACGGAGGCTTAGGAGTTATTATATTAATAAAATGTCATATTATATCAATGGTCCTTTAAAGTGTCCTTCCCTCACACGTACAAAAGTAACTCATTCAACTTCAAACGTTTAATAAACAACAACAAACAAAGTTAAATTTAGACAATGATTTGCTGCACGTCATTGTTTTCAACTACCGTTATCGACAACCATTAGCCATTATTAAATCTCATGACAGGTATTTTTGTTCTTTACCAAATTCATGACCTCTACGAAACATCATAATCATTCAAACCATCCCAAGGGTACGGGGAACAAACATAATGCTTGTCATTTTGTATCACGACTAGTATACGATCACAAATAGTAGACTATAGGTAAATTTGATTTTTTATACGTGCATATAAATTTTTCGCCACTTTTTTATAATCGTGTCAATAAAACGCCGTTTTCAGTATATTGTGAATCCTACGATCATTTCGAATTGAAGTAAATGTTAACCGTTTATGATGTATTAAAAATTCGAAATAAAATTAACTATTATAGATATATTTTTTTAATGATATTAATAAGTGACGGCACCAACAAGTCGTGCGTCTGGTGTTAAACAACATGCCTGTCCATTGCAGTTGCAGTGCTGCTTAGAACTTTAAAAGCAAAGGTCTAAGGGACACTACCGCTGCGTCTGTCACCCTGAGAGATAAATTTACAAGGCACATGTGCCTGTATCACCAGCACCCTCCAACACCGGAAGGCTGTAAAAGGCTCACATTACTGCTTGGCGGCGGAAACAGGTAAGGTGGCAGGGTACTTCCTTGCACGAACTCTTTCACAAGGAACTCTACTGCTACTAAAACTAAATTTAATAGTTTAAACTCCATATCACAGACCAAAAGCTAGATACTGAATGTAAATCGTAACGTTAAACGTTTTTATAAAAATAAAAAGGTTTATTTACCCGAATACCCTTTAAAGCAAATAACAGAATAAATGATTTTTATTTTTCAAACCTTCCCCGGTAAAAGGTAAAACGGGGTATGACTTTTTGTAAGAAATCCCAATCCTATAGCTTGCTAACCTTAAACTTGAAATGAACGCTTTTTAACCGCCTAGAAAAGGAGGAGGTTCTCAATTCGACTATATTTTTTTTGTATGTATGTTCCGCGATAACTCATTTGTGAACCGATTTCGATGATTCTTTTTTGTTTAAAAGATGGTACCTCAGATGTGATTTCATTTAAATTTGAAGAAAATATTCCGCCTCTAAGGGTGGCAAACTAGGAAATGAATGACTTTTGAGGTCGGTTTTTTTAGTACTGAGTACTGAGATTATGATGATTCTTTTTTTTGTTGGAAAGAGGGTATATCAGTAATGGACCCATTTAAAGGAGAATGGGCAAAATACAAGGGCCTTGGACCTGGAAGCGGCCACTTCAAAAACATAGTTTTTATAATTCTTTATGTTACGACAAACAATACTTAGTATGGAGTCAGAGTCGTATTTTGTGTGTAAAAAAAGTTATGACCAATACAATTGTCCAAGTAATAAATGAACACGTGTTACATTTTTGACAAATATTCCTTTGTCTACTGGATATTTCTATAAAATAAAACAATGCTTTGTGGAGTCATGCCGCCGGGACCTAAACTAGCCCCCCCCCCCCCTCCCTCCTACCCTCTTATGTGCACGTGCATCCAGGTGCATGCGTGTTTAATTAACTTAGTTTAGTTGTTTGTTGACTTGCTTCACTAACAACTGTTCTGTGCTGTCGATTCTTTGCTGATCCTCATAAGACCTTGATTACTGTTTACCGGACTACTGATTTTGCTTTGCGATTTGTATCGGTGTTGATTCTTGGATAACAACTAGGCTTGATCTTGGACATTCTTGTTTAGTAAAGTGGTGTGTGCGTGACTGAAATGGAAACTTGCATTACATGTCACGTTTCAGTTCGAAACAGAAGACGTTATTCTCTCTCACAAGAAGTTCTTGATGCTAATCCATTTTTAATGGATTATATTGGTGACCGCGTGGATCCTAATCCTATATTTGAAAATAGAAGAAACTACATCTGTCGCCCTTGCTGGCAAAGAGCTGAACGTGCTCAATCAAGAAACCAACCACAAGAATCGGCTCGTAATGAAATCTCGACAGATCAGGTCCCTGTTTCTATACCTAATTATTACCGTCTGCCAAACACTGCTTCACGTTGTTTGTTTCCGGGATGTGAATCAGAAACGCACTTGAGGATTCCACATCGCATTAAAACTAAAGTTTTTTGTGATCACAATATATACATACCTGACGAGGCTAGAATATGCCCAGAACATATACGATCAAACCATTGGGAGATATTAATTGGTTCGCCTATTTTATTAAATTCATTTACCATAGAACAAGTCACGGATGTATTTGAAATGGTTAAGAGATCTTTACAAAAGTCTGCACATTTTAATTTCGAAAATATCGAAAATATTGATGCTGATGAATTATTTTTCTGGACTGGAGTTACACCGGCGCAGTTTCAACAAATTATAGAAGAGACACCTTTATTGACTCAAAGGTGTAAACGACCTAAAGTTGCTCTGGGCATCTACCTTAGTAAGCTAAGAACGGGAGAGTCAAATACAAAACTGTCTGATCTTTTTAATATATCTCGACGCACCTTTGAGCGCTTATTAAAACAATCAAGAGAATGTTTAAGCAACGATTTTGTAACGCGTCACCTCGGAATTGACCATATTACGAGAGGAGAAGTAGAGAGGAGAAACCTTTTAATACCTAATGCTATTTTTGGGAATCCAGAATCTGAAGAAGATAGAAGATTAATCTTTATATTTGATGGCACGTACATTTATATACAAAAGAGTTCTAATTTTTCATTCCAACGTCTTACATACAGCTTACATAAGTTTCAAAACTTGCTAAAACCATTTATTATTACGTGTAGTGACGGATACATAATTGACGTAGTTGGACCTTTTGCGGCAACAACATCTGACTCAACTATTATGACACAATTAATGTCAGAAGACTCGGTATTTCATTGGTTTTTTAAAGCAGGGGATGTATTTATCTTGGACAGGGGTTTTAGGGATTTATTACCAGTTATTGAATCTTGTGGTTACACAGCTCATATGCCAGCGTCAAAGCAAAACAATGAAACGCAGCTCTCAACTAGTCAAGCAAACAAGTCGCGGCTTGTTACAATTTGTCGATGGGTAATTGAAGCCATTAACGGGCGTTTTAAAAGAGATTTTAAATTGTTACGGCAGAAGTATTTTAATAGGGCCGTATCACACATGTTCCAAGATTTTAAAAATGCCGCAGCCATTCTTAATGCTTTTCGGGAACCTTTTACCGATGGACCTTACGCAAATGATATATTAAATGAAATTCATTTGAAAATTAATGTAGACAACTTACTGGCCGACTACGTCATTAATAACAATTTAAATAGGCACCGTGTGAGCTTTGTTTCTATATCAGCTGATTATTTAACTATAAATGATTTTCCACAATTAGAAGAAAGAGATTTAATACTGTTTGCTTTAGGTAGTTATCAAATAAAGCTTGCTCGGTCGTATTGTAGCGAGCACTTACGAGATGGAGTGTACTTTATAGAAGTTATGGAAGATGAATCTATAGATATTCCGCAAATGCATGTAACTGGAGATTGCTATCTTTTGAGAGGACGTATTCAATCAAGACACACCAGAGCACGAGTATATTATGTATATATAGTAGTAAATAGGGAAGGCGTTGGAAGAGCGCGCATAATACAACACTATTATACGTGCCTTACTGGTAGACGGACCTTGGGTTGCTGTGCTCACGTCATGTCGATTGTATGGTATTTAGGGTGGGCACGGCACCAAGGAGCTCTTAATCTTCCAGCATCATATTTAGATGAAGTGATAATAGACGAAGTAAATGAGTTTTGAAACAATATATTTTATTTTATTTCATATCTTTTATATTCCCTAAAAAATATTATAACAAGAAATACTGGACCAGATTCCAAAATTGTGTCATAATTCCACAGCTCACAGAACCCTTTTAAACTTAAGACACCATTTGGGTAATCATTTTTAACATACACACCACACAAACAAAATTCCAGACAGAAGTTCAAATATTAAGTATCTACATTAAAAAATAAACATTATTCAAGATATTTCGAAAACTTGATGACTTACGTATTGGTGCCCATAATATTTTTTGATCGTATTAATGATATCTATTGATTGAAAGTAGTTTTTGAAGTGGCCGCTCCCAGGTCCATTTTGCCCATTCTCCTTTGAAGAAAATATTCCACCTCTAAGGTGGCAAAGTAGGGGATGAATCCGGTTTCGCGCACTTTCCCGTAACCGATTTCAATAAAACTTGACAAATAGATAAATTCTACGAACTTTTGAGATCGGTGTTTTGAGAACTCTGTACTGAGATTATTTAAATTAGTCATTAAAGTTAATAGAAAAATACTCTAAATACACTTTAAACCGAGCTTTATGTTTTATTATAGCTATTTTCGTTTTGATCTACTCTTGACTTCACCAAATACCGTTTATATTCACATATAATAAGGAACATACTACATAAAAGATTATAGTAACTAATTTGACACTTCCAAAAAAGGGGACATAATTTAGTTCCGAATATCTACTTACTTATTTTCCTTACAAAGTTGATATAAATAGTAACTTTTTCATGCTCTTCCAACTTTGAGCCATAATTTTATCATCTTTTCATAAGGAAAATAAATCATCCAAAAAAATGTAACCAAAACAAACCGCTGTATCTTCCGCAAATATATCGTGCCTCGTATTCAATAAGTCAAATAAGCAGGATAATGGACAGGAATCGGCAATAAAATGCGACCTTGGTTTAACAAATAAAAGCCATGGTAGCGACCGACCTGCCTCCAGAAAATAGCCAATATACTCTAATATGTCTAATATGAATATAGTTAAATCCGTTTGTCCGTTGTTTTGTTTTTTCTAAGCCGTATAAACATTTAGTAGCAGTAGAGCTCCTTGTGAAAGAGTTCATCCAGGGAAGTACTCCCACCTTACCTATTCCTGCCGCCAAGCAGTAATATAAGCATCACCTATTACGTTTCGGTTTTCAAGGGTAAGGGTGCTGGTGAAATTACAGGCACATGAGACTTCTTAACTTGTGTCTCGGAGTAACGCGCGCAGTGGCAGTGCCGCTAAGATCTTTGGAATTGGAAGTTCTGAGTGGCACTGCAACTGTAATGGATAAGCGTGTCGCTTACCACCAGGCACACGACTTGTTCATCTCGTCACTGGTTTTATAAAAAGAAAAAAAAACATTATTTGTTTACTACGTCGAACTACTCGTATATTATATCTAAATCAGCCGTGGTAGCCTAACGGAGTGAGAGACGTCTCAAGTTGCTGTTGTTGACAGGCGTGTAGCTTACCATCAGGCGCACCACTTGTTAGTCCCATCACTTGATATTATTAGAAAAAAAAAGTCGGTTGTAGTTTCGAACCCGGGTTTACACCACTTAGTTTTTAACCGACTTCAAAAAAAGGAGGAGGTTCTCAATTCGCCTTTATTTTTTTATGTATGTTACGCGATAACTCCGGTATTTGTGAACCGATTTTCATGATACTTTTTTTGTTGGAAAGAGGGTACCTCCATAGTGGTTCCATTTAATTTTGAAGAAAATCATCCACCTCTAAGGGCTGTTCACGCATGAAGATTCATTGTTATAATAGCGCCTAAATTTTATTATAAGGAGCAATTATTTTAATGGTTGATTTTCCTATTCTCCAATTCAAAGCGTTTTTCTTTCAATATTGTTTGAGTACTGAAAACCGATTTTTTCGGAATTCATGTGCCAAATTTAATTTGAAATTTACCATAAGTTTTAAGACGAAGAAAACGTAAGGAATAATTTTAATGATTCGTCTGAAATTCCCAATGCTCATTGGGCCCTCGTGGGAACTACAGCCCAAACCCTCTCACTGTGAGAAGAGGCATATGCCAAGCAATGGGACTATATTTAACTAAGTATATGTCGAGCTGTAGCTATACAAGTGGTTAATAATAATTCGACATGTGGTGATTTTCACTCATCATGACACTGGAAAATTACGACCTAACAGCAGCAATAGATTTTGAAGAAATAAATCACAAAGTGTTACTGAAACCATTAGCTACTTAATACTACATTAACTGCCTCTGTAACCGAACGAGGAAGAAACATTTCTACGGCCTACATTTATTTCTCTCGTGAGTTTGAGTGTAATTCGTGATTGTCTATGTGTGTATCCATGGCACCCGCGACACAGGGTTTCCCTAGTGCGGGGCTATGTTAAGTGTGTGGGTATTCATCACAGCTTGTTAGCTGGTTTGAACCACATTTACGGACCTAAGTCAAGTAAATGCAGTGTGGCGTATAACCTATAATTTATAATGTAACCCACATCATCATCATCATCCCCATCATCATCACTAGCAACGTCATCATCATCACCGTCACCATCATCATCACCATCACTACCATCACCATCACCATCATCGTCACCATCACCATCACATTCATCATCATCATCATTCGTATTATCATTATTATTGTTATTGTTGCTGTAGCTGTTGCTGTTGCTTTTGTTGTTACTATTGTTGTTATTCTTATCATTATCTTTGTCGTTGTCGCTGTTATTGTTATTATTGTTGTTATTCTTATCATTATCGTTGTCGTTGTCGCTGTTATTGTTATTATTGTTGTTATTCTTATCATTATCGTTGTCGTTGTCGTTGTCGTTGTCGTTGTCGTTGTCGTTGTCGTTGTCGCTGTCACTGTCGCTGTTACATTCGTTATCATTATCGTTACCATTACCGTTGCCATTACCGTTACCATTACCGCTACCATTACCGTTAACATTACCGTTAACATTACCATAACTGTTACCGGTACCATTACCGTTACCTTTACCGTTACCATTACTGTTACCGTTACTGTTACCATTACCATTACCATTACCATTCCCATTACCATTACTATTATCATTATTATTATTATTTGTAATCGTCGTTTATAAACATTATAGTTTGAACATTCAATTTCTCGGCCTTATAAACCAAACTGGAAAACATTTTCATTTGAATTTGTATGTAAACAAATAATCAGTTATTTATAAGTCCTTAGTAGAGTAATAAAATGCTTTAAATGAATATTTTTACCTTTATATTTTTATTTTTCATCTTTTTTGTATGTGGTTAACCTAATTAAGGCTATCAGCGTTGGATTGGAGCATCGAGTACATAACCAGAAATAGAGGCGAAATGACAATTAATTTGTTTGAAAACTATTCTGCCATATCATTTCTGTGACAACTGCGTGCACTCCGATTGGCAAGCCCGAGTTCGAAACAATTGACGGGTGTCGTCAATGGGTGTCGTCAACTGTTTCACTTCTTATCGACCAGTTACTTGAGCTTTGCTATAATGGACGAAAATTGCAATATTACATATTTCATATTTAATTACCGATGAAATTTGATTCCATTTGTTTTGTAATTAGATGTTTTGCTGTTTACCCCACACCACCGAAGAGAACAGCACGGCATTGTTAGAGATATTATCTTTATTACGATAAATATAGAATATTTTTTGGAATATACGGAGACGTACACACAGGTCAGTAGTTGGCCTGTCTCTATTTCAATGCAGTGATATTTATAAGAGCTGTATCGCTAATGTGTTACCAGGAATATATGGCCTTTATTTCGTCTCTATTATCTGGTTATATAGTCGATGTATTGGAGTAACCCACATTATTTTTTTGTACAATATTAATTTAAGTGATGCTAAACTATGTACATTAAATATTATATGTGGATGCTATTTTCATGTATAAAAATACTTAAGTATTAAATTTTACATTAAGGCTTACACCACTTTTACGCTAATAGCCATAACTGAGTTTTTAAACCCACGATCTGCACTTTCTCTGAATTCATTAATTAAAATACAGTACAACTATTAGATAATGTCAAAATACTTACAAAAATACAAGTAAAGACGCGTTGCTTTAGTTGTATGTTGCTTTCTACCCACTATCCCGAAATCTTTCCAGTCACGCAGTATGCTCACATGCATGGTGTTAATAGGAAAATAAAATTAAAGAGACTACACAAAAATATCGCAATAGAGTAAATAGCCATAACGTGTTGTTTGGAAAAGAAGTTAATATTACATCTACATTATTATATATATTGCTTTATGTTTTTCTATGACCACGACCCCATGACTATGACTATACAGTTTTTGTGTAACTAATTTCATAGCAACTAAAACATTACCACAACCTAAGTAGCAGTTAGAGCTCTGTGTGAAAGAGTTCGCACATGGAAGTACTGCCACCTTATAAATTTCTGCCGCCAAGCAGTAATGTAAGCATTACTGCGTTCCGGTTTTGAAGAGTAAAGTTAAAGCTAGTGAAGTTAGTGGCACATCGGTCTTGTCAACTTATGTCTCAGAGTGACGGGCACAGTGGCAGTGCCCCTCAGATCTTTGCTATTTAAACCTCTGAGTGGCACGGCAACTGTCTTGAATAGGCGTGTCAATTACCACCAGGCGCACGATTTGTTCGTCCTGTCACTTGAAATGAACAGGATCTTATTTTAGAAACTTATAGAATTTATTGCTATGGTGACTAATATCAAAAACAGCCAGTCACTAATATAAAAATAGCACCGATTATTGTTCTTGATACTATTTCTAGTAAGAGAAATTATAAGATAAATATTTCACACAGGGTACCGCAACGAATAAACTTACGTCATAGGGTGACGGATGCAGTGGCAGTGCTCCACGGTCTTTGTGTTTTAAAGCTCTGAGTGGCAATGCAATTGTTATGGATAGGCGGGTCGCTTATATCCAGGTCCACGACTTGTTCGTCCTGTCAGTTGGTATCATAAAAAAGACGAAATTATCATTTGAACATTTTTGTTACTTATTTGGATCAACAAGCAACAAACACAATTAAAACTTGTAACTAATTTTTACAATACAATAAATATTACAATGATTGTGTCAGCAACACTGTAAACCACTAATTACGACAACAAAGCTGAGATGTGGTAATGCACATCAAGAATAAAGAATTAAAGAAAAAAATAGTTACGTACAATGGCGATCGATAGTCTCTGTTTACTCCAATGAGAATCCAAGGGCATGTGTAAGCTTGATAAAAACATTACACATGCATTATCGATGCGTTATACATGTAACAAGTAATATTGTCCGATATAAACTTGACATATAAGGTATTCCAAAGCTATAAAAAAAAAATAAGTTCACATATTTAGACAAGCAAGTGCATATATTATTTTTGTTATTATTTTAATTATAGGTAGGTACAATCAAAATAATAATAACATGTAAAAATGCCCAAAATGTATTTTGAACGATTATGATCGGTGTGTTATTATTATATTTGACAGAATTCCTTATTCCAAATTCGAAAAATTCTCAAATTCATTGTTTTTAGTTGTCGTCGAACGTAACGTGTAGACAAACTGTGAAGAAGTTTAATTTTTAACCGACTTCAAAAAAAGGAGGTGCTCTATTCGACTGTGTTTTTTTTGTATGTATGTTACGCGATAACTCCAGTATTTGTGATCCGATTTTCATGATTCTGTTTTTGTTGGAAAGAGGGTACCTGCATAGTGGTCCCATTTAATTTTGAAGAAATTAATTTTGAAGAAAAAAGAATAGCGCCTAAATTTTATTATAAGGAGCATTTATTTAAATTATTGATTTTGCTATTCTCCAATTCAAGGCGTTTTTCTTTCTCAATATACTACGCTTTTTTGTTGTCGTCGAACGAAACGTGTAGATAAACTGTGAAGAAATTTAATTTTGTTATTATACAAAAATATTTGCTACCATAACATCGTTACAACGCTTTCTTCGACATTATAAACACGTATAATTCCTTAACAAAAAGGTGCTTTCGAAGGGTGAGAATAGGATCACATGTTTACCAATTAAGCTCTTCAGTTCTCGCACCCAGACAACTATAAACATAACCAGTAGTGAATAGATCCTAACGACTTAGGCAAGGGTTAATCCTTATATGTCATACACCACTTACGTAGGTATTATCTAATTGGTCTAAGTTCATTTGTCACTGTCCCTGTATAGTATAAAACACACTTACAAGTTTGGAAATGGACAAACACGGCTTCTTAGCCGACCGTATGAAGGAACACATCAGAGCAATAAAAATAATGGACAGAAGCACGGAAGAAAAAAACAGTGGAAGTGCCTTAAGCTTCGACTACTATCAGAACCGATGTCGCCGAAACTTACATATTCTTAATTTAAATAACTACAAAATCTTGATAATGATTGGTCGTAGTTTCAAATTTAAAAGGAAATAACAAATTCTGGATTGTTAATATAATTTAAACTTTACCCTGTTTTTCATATCGTTGAAAGTTCAATATCATCAATACCTATTATTGCGAGTTATGAAGTTTTGAAATTGTATTGAAATTTCAATCAATGTGCTGCCATACAGCGATTATTTGCCGGACAAATTGGAGTTATTAATTTAGTTTTCCAAAAAAGATGCTACCATAGTGCAGGGACAGCTTTCCTTTCATTTCATGTTCACAAATAACCTCCGGTTAAAAAAACCGACCTGAAAAGTCATTCAGCCCCCAGTTTGCCTCCCTTAGAGGTGGAATATTTTCTTTAAATTTAAATGGGACCACATCTGAGGTACCTGCTTTCCAACAAAAAAAGAATCATGAAAATTGGTTCACAAATGGCGGAGTTATCAACAAAAAAAATACAGACGAATTAATAATAATAATAATAATTTTATTCAATTTAAGCCTTTTACAAGTATATATATATATATACATAATGGATGCAATAAGGTGAATGTGAGAGAGTAAAAATGCGAATGTACATGCGTTGGGAGTGTGTGTGTGTGTGTGTGTGTGTGTGTGTGTGTGTGTGTGTGTGTG
>NW_020653726.1:10554611-10588200 GCF_003589595.1 Hyposmocoma kahamanoa
GTGTGTGTGTGTGTGTGTGTGTGTGTGTGTGTGTGTGTGTGTGTGTGCGCGCGCGCGCGTGTGGGTGTGTGTGTGCGTGTGGGTGTGCGTATGTGCATGTGCGAGTGAGTGTGTGTATGTGTGCGTGTTTGTGTGTGTGGATGCGTGTTTGTGTGAGCGTTTGTGCGTTTCTTCGTGAGTGATAATGAGATTTGGAGCGGACAAGAGTGTTACCTGTCTAGAGTTACAATTGGATACGATTGACGTAAAACGAGCTATTTCATCATATTCAAGTGCTAATAGCCAAGTACTTATTTTATTTTTACACTCAAATTTATTGACTCTATGAAATTGTAGAGTATTATTTAGGTTGTTGTAAAGTCTAGCACTCAATGAAGGAAACTGTCTCTTGGCAAAGATAGTACGGCAGTGTACTGCAGGACAAACTGGTGTAAGTCGTCTGGTGGGTGGGAAATCAGCTCTCAATGGGAGAGACGAATGTTGACGTAAACAGGATCGAAGGATAAATGTCTTTCTTACAGTGAGTACATTAGCGTCCACATAAAGTTTTGATGTGGGATATCTGTACGGTTTCCAGAGCATCACCTTGAGCACCGCCCTTTGCGCTCGCTCTAAATTTATAAATGACGTTTTATAGGTACCTCCCCAAATTGGAATACAGTAAGATAGGAGAGGAGTACATAGAGCCGTGTATACAGTATCTAAAATTTTTCGGTCCGCTGAATTACGTAATTTTTTAAAAACGAAGATAAGCCTACGTATTCTGCCAGCTACAGATTGCACTTGATCATACCAATTGAAGCTCTCATCCAAAAAGACACCCAGATACTTAATGCAATTGGTTCTAGTCAGGGAGGGGCAGTTACAAACAGACGACTCCCTGGTGCAGGTATGAGCACGGATTTCAATAGAGCCTTTAGCGGGATGGGCAGAGCATCTTGTAGCCAGTGTAATGAATTGCGATTTCTCTACGTTCAGTGTAAGCAGGTTATTATTAAGCCATTCCATAACCAACCTGAATGCAGATTCTGCAGAAGCAACCGTGTCGGCCCAGCGACTCCCAGAGACGATTAATGCCGTATCATCAGCGTAAGCAAAGATACGACATTGTGGAATAGTCAAACTGCACAATTCGTTAAGGTAAACCTGGAACAACGTAGGACCGAGAATACTCCCTTGCGGCACTCCGTAATTTATAGTTTCTTGCTGGCTTATGTAGGTGCCGATTTTAGTACATTGAGTTCGATTTGACAAATAATCGGCAAATATACTGTGAACTTTCCCCCTAACACCCACAGCTTCTAGTTTATTTAGTAGTAGTGGGACAGAGACGGTGTCAAACGCCTTTGAGAGGTCCAAGAAAATGCCAAGGCATTTTTACTTTTCATCTATTTCCTTGACAGCATGTTCTACTAGAGAACCTATGGCCTCCTCGGTGCATCGACCCCTTCTAAAGCCAAATTGCTTATTGGAGATGATGTTGTTGGTCTCTAGGAAGCTAACCAGATTACGGTTCAAAATTTTCTCTATAATTTTAGAAAGGGCCGGTAACACCGAGATAAGTCTGAAATTATCGACATTGTCTCTGTCTCCACTTTTATATATAGGGTGTACTACAGCTTTTTTAAGGGCGTTAGGAAATGCGCCTGTAGTTATTGCCAGATTGCAAATGTATGTTATTATCGGCGCTAAAGTAGAGCAAGCAGATTTTAAAAGTTTGGTTGGTATCCCGTCCCAGCCGACCGCACAGTTACGGAGACTTCTAATTATATCTCTAACCTCATCGTCCGTCATCTCTAGCAAGACCATTGAGTTCAAAGGCGATATATTAAAGTTAATAGATGTACGGTTATCAACCACAGGTTTAATTATTTTTTTAGCCAACTCTTTCCCAATATTTGCAAAATAACTGTTGACGGCATTCGCGGATTCCGTAGAATCGTTACACGTTTTTAAGAGCTCAATTGGTGGGAGAATTTGTTTATCGGATTGGGTAAGCCTTTTTATTACTTCCCAGGTTCTTTTGGGACTATGCTTTGCTTTATCAAATTCAGATCTTTCATATTCCCGCTTAAGTTTTTTAAACAGATCATTGCAAAAATTACGATAGCGCTTGTAGGTAATAGCTAAAATCACGTTATTCGGATCAGAATTGACTTTTTTTTTTTTTCTTTTTTTATTTGGCTTACAAAACTGGTTACAATGCTTTCAGTCTTAAATAGAAACATGCTTAATTACTACACGAGTACAATGAAACCTACTAGATGTAAGCACAACATGCATATCATTTTCATGTACTACTTCTTACGAACTAATTTGGACTCGGCTAGCCCAATTCCTGTTTATAACTAAAATAAAAAGATTAAAAGTTACTTAAGGTTATTAAGAAAAAGTTAAAGTTAAAGTTACTCAAACTAATAAAGAAACATGATAAATTAAATTAGATTTTTGAATAAATGTTACGTACACATCGTTTAGCTGAGGAGAAAGAACCACTGAAAATATCGAAATCATTTCGAATGTAGTTGTAGTCGCTACACATTCTATACAAAGGAGAATGATGACCGAGCCTTGTCTTGCATGCAGGCAAAGCAAAGGTTTTCCGATTTTGTAATCGGCTACCTTGCCGAGGGAGAGAAAACTTGACACGCTCCAAAATATCTGGTGAATCAATGTGACCATGGATTAATTTATATAAAAACATGATATCTGAAATTTTTCTGCGCACATATAATAAAGAAAGACCGTAATGAGCGACACGCGACTGATAGGAGAGAAGACGTTTACACATGTTATCAGAGTATCAAAGAGTGTCAAATGGTACAAGAATCGCTTCTGCACAAGCTCCAATCTATTAGAATAGACCTGGTAACCTGGATTCCATACTGGACTACAATATTCAAGAATACTCCGTATTAAGGAGTTGTAAATGATTACGGTGAGTTGTGGATCCTTCAGTATTTTCATTTGTCGAATAATAAAACCAGACAATCTAGACGTTTTTGTAATGATCGAATCTATATGATGTCTAAAACTAAGAGTACTGTCCATAGTCAAACCCAGGTCGCGAATCTGAGTGACCTCTGTCAGAGGCTTGCCCTGAATAAAGTAAGTAGCTGTGATAGGATAGGACTTCCTACTAAATTTAATATGAAAACATTTACTTAAATTAAGTTTCATGCCATTTTTATTACACCAATCATTTATGTTATCCACATCTGCCTGAAGAGCACATATGTCATTTGAACTGGTGATTGATCGGTATATTTTTAAATCGTCTGCATACATTTTGATTTTAGACGTAATCATTCTGGACTTTTTTATGCATACTGTCACGATTACGTATGCATCTTAGTAAGCCTGTTGTAATCCAGGGCTTAATAATTCTCTGCCTACATGGAATTCTGAATGTGATGGTTGGATTGACAACCTCCTCCTTTTTTCAAGTCGGTAAAAAGTTATTTTGATATACAGAAAATTGAAAATTTTTAAAAATAAGACTTACCAATTATATGAAATATCACCACGGGTAATATGTTTGGTACGGCTAGAACACACCAAAACAGCACAATAAGACATTTTTCTAGGATTTTTAGAGCATTTGCACGAAGAAATGACACAACCATAGCGTACAAAGCCAAAATGGCAGACAGAGCCTAAGTATGGACAAGTGTCCATATAGTAGTCACACGTGTGAGGCTAACTAACCACTTCAACTAGTATCATTGCTCTGTGCACAGAAGTCAGCCTCCCAGGACTGTCGACGGAACGTCATTACATACCATGTTTGGTACGTGAAACCATCGAGATCACAAGGTACCAAACGTTTAACCGTGAAGATGGTTAAACTATCAAATGCGTGGAATCCAGTTCTTAGTGCTCTCAATAATAAAAACAAAAATAGTTTGACTTCAGTTTCGCGTGCGGATACAGTGAGTGTGCTTTGTCGGAAAAAAGTGAGTGACAATGGTAACGCCACAAGTAGTGGAGATGAGGGTAGTCGTCGACAGCGAAAGAGGGTAGAGAGATATGTCTGTTCTTAAAGCTGTCATCTGCCGCTGGCCAGTCAACCCGTGACCATGGAGCGTGTAACCGTTCTGAAATATCGGTAAAATTAATAGAAATCGCATCGTGGTAAGAAACCTGTAATTAGTGAATAACCACGAAAGCCTTACAATCTATATGACAATAATACGCTGAAAACATCGTTATTTTGCACAAAGAATATTAATTTTTAGACAAATAAATCACTGAAATAGTTATTGGGTTTCCCAGCAGATTCCAGAAAGCAATAAATTCTATGTGTCACATGTCCCCGTGAATATTTTGGCAACGATACAGGTGCAAGTTCAATGTGATATGGTGTATGGATCATTCCTTTATCAAACTATTTATTAGACAACACACAGGTACATAGACATTTTGACTCTAATTCAAATTATCTTGGGAAACACTACTTTTCCAATCAGTATTCTTAATTTACGTACAAACAATTACAATTATTAACAGCAATAATATTAACAATATAAGTAATCATTACTATTATTTCGGATGTTTCCCATATCCTTGCCTCTCCCATAACATAAACGATGTTTTAATATTTATTATTATTTTATGACCTAGACACATTATATACCAATTCGCAGTAAACATATACAACCTATGCACAAAATCATTGAATTTCCTGAAAATTGCATCCCATTTAAGCAATAATAAAAATATTGTAGTGGCATGCTGGGTATACATATAATGTGGGTATAGGCGTCGTTTAATTTGTGAGTAGATAGCGGTAGAGCTCCTTGTGAAAGTGTTCGTCTAGGGAAGTACTGCCATCTTAGTTATTACTGCCCCCAAGCAAACTGGAACATAATAATTTATGTTCCGGTTTTGAAGGGTAAGGGTGCTGGTGAAATTACAAACACATGGGACTTGTCAACTTATTTCTCAGGGTGACGGGCGCAGTGGCAATGCCCCTCAGATCTTTGCGATTTAAAGCTTACCATCAGGCGCACGACTAGTTCGTCCCGTCACTTGATATTATAAAAAAAATCCACCGGTATCCTACGGCTTCGTTCACATGACATTGTGCTGCATGTTTTTTGCAGTACAACTTAATCGATTTCAAACGGATAAACAGCGAGTATTCAACTATAAATGTTCATTTGTCTAAATAAGAAATAGCCGCAGTATTCATCTGTAGCAATCACCCTGAGTACACGAATAAGATGGATCCACGCTTTGTTGCACTTTTGTACTCGTATAGAAAATGTCAACGGTTTAGCCCCAGGTGTAACACATTTCCTATATCTATAGTTTAACAGAATGTATCGCAGTTGGGTTCACCTCCTGCCTCCGTGGCCGAACGGTTACCATGCCAGACTGCCACGCAGAGGTTCCAGATTCGATTCCCGGGCCGGGAGAAATGTTTGTATGGCTTACATTTATTTCTCTCGTGAGTTTGGGTGTAATTTGTAGTTGTCAATGTGTGTGTCCATGGCACCCGTGACACAGGGTTTCCCTAGTGCGGGGCTATGTTGAGTGTGTGCGTTATTTATTTATTTATTTATTATTTATTATTTACCCATACGTACAAACGCATTTTTGAAATATTGTACGAAAATCTTGGAAATGATGTAAAACGTTTTTAATTACCTTGGGATGTCCATAAATAGTTTTGGTAATTTGTTAAAACGTTTGGAAAATGTTTACCAAAAATAAATAAATACGGTTCAATTCGGTTCGGTTGTCATCGTGACATCTGAAAGAAATGGTGTAAATAAATACTCTACGCTACTGCTATTCGTTAAAGTTAATTCGGTTTGCTTGCAGTACAAACACCGTGTGAAAGTGGAACATACATTATACAATGTATGTTCCACTGTTTATTCGATAAGATTTATACTGCAAAAAAACGTGCAGTACAATGCCGTATGACCGAAGCCTAAGCCAGAAATGTCTTTCATTTAACTTTAACTTTTAACTGCTTCCGTGGCCAATTCTCGGGCCGGGAAATATTTGTATGGCCTACCAACATTTCTTTATCTCGTGAGATTTTCTGCGTGTGTCCGCGGCACCCGCGACACAGGTTTTTCTAGTGCGGGGCTATGAGTGTGTGCGTAATAGTAATGAGTAATAATTCTGTCGAAATTTGAAAAGAAACAGGTTGATATATATAATTATTGGAAAAGGGTGAGGAGGATATTTTTTTATACATTTCTGTAAGTGAGAGTATTTCAAAATACGTAAATAATAAGTAATGTAATGCAAAATGTCTCAGTAGGTGTTCTATATTATGTTTCAGCGAAAATATCACGAAGATAAAAAATAACAAAAAAATTATAAAATAAGACGAGAAGGTTTTTTCCAACATTTTTCACAAAGACTTTGTATGTGACTTTTACAAATTAAGAAAGTTTTCCGTCGTTTCTTATTATTTATTTATTGAGCATTGGGTATAAAGCTATCACCTTAAACATGTAACAAATAATTATTTAATTAAGAAACTCACAACGTAATAACACTTAAAAATAAAAATGTAATTTATGTAAAAACTGTAACTACAAAAACCCACCATTTTTTGGTCCGTCATTTTACAACTTACAATTTAGAGGATTACAATCTTCGCAACGATGATTAAACGATAAATATAGCTATTTATACGCAATTTCATATCGTTATCCTTGTTCTTCAAAATGTATAAATCTGCGCAATAAATAAAGCTTCATCAACTGCGATGATATGTTCTGGGGTTGCTAAACCTATCAACTGCGATAAATATATCAAGAGGAGGGAGAAATAAATTTTATCAAATACCGCATGCGATATAACGCCATGCTACGGCTGCTGATGTGTTTGTAGTTTCACCAGCACCCAACTTTAGAGAACCGGAACGTTATAAACGAGGTACGGGCGAACTCTTTCACAAGGAGCTCTCTCCTGCTACTGAAACTTTTATCATCGTTACTTCATAAAGTTATTTTATACATATTTTACGTCAATACCGTCTTTTTTTTGTTTTTTCTGTATATCACTTTCAAACAAAACTTTTACAAAATTCCTCACCTTGAGATCTCGAACAACGCAGATTTTTTTACACCTTTCTTCGTTAATACATAGTACTGTTCTGGGTTTTTATACGGTAAAGTTTTAAAAGCAAACCATAACATTCCGTTATTTCCACGCATTTTATTTCTAAACAGTCGGGAAACTTCATCTTGTTTGTCTGTGGCAACATAAATTTTTATTATTTCGTTCATAACGGCGAATGTATAAAAAATTTAGTAATAGGTTCATAGCGAGACGTTGTTGGCTATTTTCTGGATTTATCTACTACAGCGTACATGAAAGATGTAATATTGTAATGTTATTTGCTAATAGAGAACCACACCAATCACCTGATCTCATACTATGGATTTACCTGTACAATGAGTACTAGTACAGTAGACTATCCAGAACATCTGGACCAGAACCAATATAGAAAGTTCATTTGGCAAATTGGTCCTACCGGGAATCGCACCTGGGCTTCCTCCTAAAGCGTCCACATTCGGGCCCCAAAGGTCGTCAAAATGAGATGGTGTTTTTCGTAACATGAACCACACAACAGGTCAACTGATCAACAGACGTACACATGTAAGCGTAGCCTGTGTTATGCAATGGTCACGTGCCTAATAATATTATACCTAAATAAAACACAATACAAGGAAAAAGTACGAAAAAGCTTGTGGTATTGAAAATTGAAACAAAGTTGGTAATAATTTTTATTAAAAACATTATTATAGTAGTAGTAGAGCTCCTTGTGAAAGAGTTGTGTTAGCATTACTATGTTCCGGTTTTAAAGGGTGCTGGTGAAATTACAGGCACATAGGACTTGTCAACTTATGTCTCAGGTGACGGGCGCAGCGGTAGTACCCCTCAGATCTTTGCAATTTAAAGCTCTGAGTGGCACTGTAACTGTTAAGGACAGGCGTGTAGCTTACCTAAAGATAAATCTCGTCCATTGAATTATATTTTGCAGCAAAAAATATGCCTCTGAAACTGCTCCATAATATTTATTGTAAAACTCGTGGAAGCAATGCATATCTTAAATTACAAAAAACAATTCGTAAATATCCATTAAAAACGGAAATAAAAAACGCAGGTAAAATTCGAAAATCTTGAGTAATAATGGGACTTTTTTGTTCCTATGGCAACGTTATCTACCCCAAATTGGGGGGCAATTTTGCCGGTATCGAGGGTAATGACATGAACGAAATTTTTGAAGTACGCTAATGCTGATCAATGCGTAGCAGTCATGGCCTTCATACTTATTTTTCAATAAAAACTAGTGAATTGAAGATGGAACCTGCAAATATCACAACATGATTTTTGTCTTCCCAAGTGACAATAACGTCTCCGACATCAGTCCACGTTTTCTCGCAAAAGCAAACATTTTTTGGTGAAACAAGATAAAATATATAAATAGCAATGCCACAATACTTTTTTTAGAAAACTTCTGTCAAATCTAAGAAAACAATCATTATTCCTTGGTACAAAAAAAAATAAAGGAATATTGTTAATTGAAACATTAAAGGGTTATTGTTATTGGTCCACCAATACGCCTCCAGGCGTAACTTAGATTCTTGTAATTTGCTATAAATTAGGTAAGTATTATTGAAATATAATAAAGTAGAATATATTTTTGGTTACGCATATAAGTAGGTTAATATACAGAATTACGACTTTTAAATGTAAGAAAGTTATTACAAACTGGCTATTCACTCTCGACTATGAATCGACTGAAAAACTACTTATCGTACCGGATTAGGTTTAAATCACTCACACACACACACACGCACACGCACACGCACACGCACACGCACACGCACACGCACACGCACACGCACACGCACACGAACACGCACACGCACACGCACATGCACACGCACATACACTACACACACACACACAAACACACACACACACACACACACACACACACACACACACACATACGCACACATACTCACACACACTCGCGCAAGCACTTACGCACGAACACACATTGTGTTCTTGTTATATGCTACGCTTTATTTTGTAATGTAATCATATATTTTTTAAATAATGTTCCGTTCTTTATACACCTAGAGGGAGTGAGCCTGGAGATCTGTAACACAGGTCCCCAACCTAGTACAGACTCCAGCTCTCACTAAGGAACTTGTTATTATATATGAAATGTAACTACTTATAGACCTTTCTGAGAGAAATAAAGCATTTTGTGTTTGTATTATTTGTATTAATAAAGACGTTGTATTCGATCAACACCTGTTTTTCGTCGCCTTGAACAGTAGTAAAAAGAGTTATGCCTTTCTTTCAGGTGGTGTGCGAAATGTATCTCACTTAAAAATTACATAATAATTTTGTTCTGCTAGGACATATTAATTATCGTCTTGAGAAATACGGTAACTTTTGATTTGCTTGAAATTAATTGATTTTAGATAGTGTTTACTATGTACTCATTTACTTAATGTTGAGATGAAACATACTAACAGAGAAGAACACCGTTACACAAGCTACCATTTAATGAAACGCTGTCTTTATCGATCTCCCCAAATTGTCTACAAATTTACTGCGAATCTTAAAAAATTAAAGGCAATTGTTTACGCTAAGCCGTAAGATGAAATGAAGATGAATTTTACTTTTATATCTCATTGGACATTAAACTAGGAACATTTTCCTTTACAAATCTTAGCTATTTAAGAAGTTGTTGATGTCTTATTTGATAACATTGTTCGAAATCCATAAAAAAACCTTAGTGAAGTACCTACTAAATCTTTACTAAATCAATCACATTGGAGAGCAATACTACTAAATCAAATAATATGAATGCTTTTGTAAGAATTACGAAATCCAAAAAAGGGACGTACTTGGTACTTGGTACTTGGTGTAACGGGCTTGTGTCCGCACAAGGCGCCTATTTTGCGTGTGGTGGGTGCAGGGTCCTACTCGTGTCACCTAAGCTCCTCCAGGAATCTCAGCAGCCTCCTCGGTTTGCTGAAGACTTCGGGGAGCGACCTTGGCACTCCAAGGTACTTTGCCCTGTAGTTGGCCACGCAAAAAGGGACGTAATGCCTTTCATACTTATTGCCTTATGTCTAAGCTAGTCACATGTAAACACAGCGTTTGTTGGGTAAAATATTAAAGTTAGCCTATACAAATAGCAATCCCTTCGTATGGATGAAGCACTGATCAGTGCCAAAATTACAAAATCTACACTTTACTGAATTTCGAGATTAAATGCATTAATAAAAATATTATAAAGCCCAAAATGCATTTTTTTTTTTCTAAAATATTATATTTTTTTCTAAAATACCAATAAACAAGCCGACCATAAACATGTGTATATCACTATTTGAACTAAACGTTGTTTTTGTATTAACTTGTTCAGAGTCAAAAAAAGTTTGGTTAAAATAAGTACAAAATGGCCAACTTTCCGATGTGACTGATGATTTGCAAAACAGTAATTCGAATTAAATTTTCATTAGAACCTAACGTTTTGCTAACTCAATAGATTTATTACATATTAGACTAAGTAGAGAAAAATATTAAATCGAAAATAAAACAAAACGTATTCTAAAAAAATATCTTTTCTACAATAGGTACATAATTTGGTTAAATGCTTGGTTCAATTACCTGTAAAATGTAAATAAAACATGTTTTAGTAATGACATATACACGAAACATAGCTTATTAAGTGCATTGATTATCGGACTTTCAAATAATTTCGTTTCATATCTACCGAACAATAAAATTAGTTGTTGAATTTCAAAAAATTCTTCCGCGTGCTCAATGTGCTTACTACTCGTGCCATTTTATTGTGCCATACGATGGATGCAAGTGTGTGTGACGCGCTTCCGACATACCAAGGATAAAAAAGCCCTTAGTTAGTGAAGTATGTACCTACATACCTACATCATATCTTGTGTAAGAATTATGAAATCCAAAACCTGGAGGTGTTATATTTTTAATAGGTACTTACTTATTGATTTATTTCAAGGCATGGCACATGTAAACACAGCGTGTGTTGGGTAAAATATTAAAGTTAGCTTATACACAATAGCATTCTTGAGGAACTAATAATAAGTTACCCTGACCTCTGAACTTCGCGTGTTTTCTGCTATCCTACGTGATTGGATTATCGGCGAGGTAACCGAACCCGTTATATAAAACATCAGCTCATTTAAGAAGGTACAATTTTATCTTTATATAAATCTCTTTAGATCCCAAACTGATCAAATCTGCAAGAAATTGTGGCAAATAATATTAAAAATATAGAGCATGTTCAAATTTTTATTTATATATTGTTTTTTTGAGTTAACGATTATTTTCTGTGCATATATAATCGTACTCCCATTCGGCTAAAAAACGAAACCTAGTTAAAAACGAATAGCTTATACCTAAATATAAAAATCCAAACCGACACCACCCCGACATCAAAATCGTAGATTTTCGTAACCAACCTAATTCTTTTAATCATCTGAAGACAACAAAGAAGCGCACGTATACAAAAATCAATACCTACCTATAAAATTTCCGTAGAAGAGTTCTGCTCTGACACAGTTTTTTCATTGTTTATTGGAGCGAAAGTGATTTTTCTTTTTTACAGCTTTGGATCGCCGTTTGCGTAATTTACAGCCAAGTAACGAGGTATAATGTACGAATACTTAAATATAATTTGTCATAATGGTGTGGCGAGGTTTCCTGTGGAATTAATATTTGGAGCGAAGAAAAGCCGTTAAAATTGTCAAACAAGGCCAGATTGTAAAAGCTAAGAAATATTACATTAATCTGGAGATTCTATTTGCACCACAGTTCTAAAAAACTTTTCAGTTTATGACTCATAATCTGTAGTACTTTATTTTATTTTTGACCGACTTCAAAAAAAGGAGGAGTTTCACAATTCAACTGTATGTTTTTTTTGTATGTATGTTACGCGATAACTCCGGTATTTGTGAACCGATTATGATGATTCTTGAGAATACCTCTATAGTGATCCCATTTAATTTTGAAGAAAATCATCCACCTCTAAGGGTGGCTGTTCACGCATGTAGATTCATTTTCATAAATAGCGCCTAAATTGTATTATATTAAATACGATACTATTTAAACGTTACAAACATATTAATATTTATCGAGTTTCATAAAAAGAATTGTGTAATTATTGCATACAATATTTTTTCTACGAGTGAATAAAATAATTAAACAGAACCAATATTTAATGTTTAATTTGCTAACACTCGCACTCCATGACAACAAACGTAATTTGTTTTTAATAAATTTTAGCCTATTTATTAGGGTAGGCAAAGATTCCACCATACAGCCTCTTCATATATTTAGACGAAAGCCACACAAACGCTACAAAACAAAAAACCAAAGAGATAGAATAGAAGTGGCCAAGTACCGCATATATTTTAACCTTATAGCTTAGAGGACTGGAGGCGTCATCGATAAGCAGCCCTCTCTGTCAAGGTACAAACAAAAAAAGTCCATCGCACAATAAATACTACTTCAGAATCGATGTTTTGTCAGAGCGTCTTAGTTGATATTTTAATTAACAAAAACACGACGTTCTTTTCTTAAAACATATACTCGATGCTTGAAACTCATTATAGTTCTGTGTCCAGTACTATAATAGTCATTACAGTTATGTGTACAAAACTTTATTAAAATTTTTCAGTTCAGTGGCGAGTACAGCGGATTTTGATTCAGAACTAAAAAGAGCGCCCATGATAAATGGTTTCTGAAAATATAATTGACAGATTAAAGAAACATGTTTACTTCATAGTTAAGCCAATTAGACTTGAAATCGTCATATTGATTAAATATTACATAATCATTCCAACGTGTAAAATAGATTCCCATGAGGAAGAATGAGTAAGAAAGTCAACAAATTTATTTCAAATATTGTAGATAGAAGCAACTACAAAGAGCAAAACGGACCACTACCAATGTTTTGTCATGCAGAACCTGTAAATATAAATAATTATAGTTTTATAACCCGTAAATGAAAAATTTTGAATATTAACCGAAATCTTATTAAGGAGGCATGTAATAATACCTTTACGGTCTGTCTATACAATTCAGTCAGGAGAAGTCGGCTGCTCGCGTCCCAGGTTCAGTCAGGACTCCCTCCTTTGTCCTTTGTCAAAGAAAGGAAGGTTGGTCGTCGTCTTTTGTCCAAAAGAAAGTCGGTCTTATTTCGAATTCCTGTCAGTTCAGTCTGTCTTTGTGGCCTGC
Source organism: Hyposmocoma kahamanoa (assembly GCF_003589595.1). Lineage (NCBI taxonomy): Eukaryota > Metazoa > Arthropoda > Insecta > Lepidoptera > Cosmopterigidae > Hyposmocoma > Hyposmocoma kahamanoa. Next base: position 10,567,884 of record NW_020653726.1, read on the forward strand.
CAGTCTGGTCATCCATTGGAGGCAGGACCCTGGTCATCCACGGAGGCTGGGCGCGACAATCTCTATAAAATGAATATGTAATTAAATAAATTGACAATGACGCTAGTGTAAAAAAAATATTTAAACTTATCTCTCGGAAATACTCAAAACAATCCAGAACATTCAGCCATAAGGTTAAAGGACTAATGTCCTTTAACCTTATGGCTGCATTACATTTATATACGTCTAGTATCGTTTATAAGTAACAGGTACTAAATATAATATCAGTAACTTCTTAAAACTCAACTTAAAACAACGAAAACATTTTTGATATCCACCTACTACTTTCACTACTTATATATAACTTCATAAATCATTTGCTAAGTCCACCGCAAGCTGTTAAGGAAAATCCGCTTATTTTTCTTTTACGATATCTGGAAACCTTGTAACTCGCCTTGTAATTACATAATAAAGTGTAAAATTAGCATATTTCAAAAATCCCCACAGGAGGGATTCTTAGATTTTTTTATATATGTATAATTATGTACTACGCAACGCGGATTTATACAAAAAAAAATATTGTTGTATTATAACTATGTGCGTGCTTTATATATTTCGTTCTAGTTTATCTATTGAAGTATTTAAGTAAATCCCGTCGCTGCTGTTATTCGCGATTTTAGACTTAAGGCAAACTCAGAAATACTTTACGATTTTAATCTAGCGGAATCTGCCCTCTGGTAAGTAATTAAATTTCCTCTAATTCACCCACCTGAAAGCACTCAACCGATATTGTTATCATTCGGGGGCCTGCTTAAGTGCCCCGCAGTCCCACCAATACCAGATGGCTGCTGTTATTTAATTTCGCTAAAGTTATTTTTGAAAAAGCTAATTTCACTAGATACCTGACTGTAACAAATCTAAAATGAGCAACGTGGCCTCCATTCGCAATTTCATTTACATTTATTACAATTGTAACATGGGTTTGTAGGAGACATTCCTATAGGTGCCGCCACTGGTAGTTTTGTATTTTTTTTTTTATTTTTTTTTTTATTGTGACTCGGCAAAATGACTGCACCGCGCCTGATGGAAAGTGCGAATACAGTCCAGAGATGAGAGTAACGGATGGAAAACACAAATATCTTCACTCCGTCACTATCATTTTGCCGGTCTGGCCAAATGCTTCTTCACACTACGTTTGAAGGACACGATGTTATAGAGGGGAGGGAATACATGCGCCGGGAGTTGGTTCCACAATTTGATGGTTCGGCATAAAAACGAATTGCCAAACTTTTTAGTGCGGGACGGTATTGAACTGACCGTCCAACTGTGGCAACGCAGTCCGGCACGGGTGGTCCGCTGATGGAAAGGAGAGGAAGGGACAAGGTTGAATAACTCTTCAGAGCACTCACCGTGGTACAGACGATAGAATACGCTAAGAGACGCTATATCTCTGCGAAGCTGTAACGACTCCGCATGCTCAGTTACATGAGGATCGTTGACAACACGGAAGGCGTAGCGCTGCAGTCCATCTAGGGCATCGAGCAAGTACTTGGCTGAGCCGTCCCAAAGGTGCGAACAGTACTCCATGCTGCTTCGGACCTGAGCTTTATACAACAGGTATCGCAGCTCTGGAGTAAAAAATCGGTGCACCTTGTTCAGGATGCCAAGCTTGCGCGACGCGGTACAGATGACGCTCTCGATGTAATCTTTGTTGCTCATGTCCTTCCGGATGCTCATCCCCAGTAGACTGAGCCTGTCCTGCAGCGTCAGCGTTGTACCCTGAAGATGGGGAAGTGGAAGGAATGGGGATTTTTTGGAGCTGAACGCGCACACCTGGGTTTTCTTGGCGTTGAACTCAACCAAGTTTCGGGAGCCCCACGACGATATGTGCTCCAAAACATGGTTGAGCTCAGCGACAAGTTTTTCCCGGTTTCTCTCAGGGTCCTCCCGGGTGCTTGACGATTGCTTATAATAGCAACCGTGCACTGTGCTATCATCTGCATAGCAATGAATGTTGCCAAAAGGCAACAAGTCATTGATATGCAGAAGGAACAGCGTGGGCGACAGCACTGAGCCCTGTGGCACCCCAGCATTAACTGTCACGAGCCGCGAAGTGCCTCCGTCAACAAGGACACGCAATCTTCGCTCGCGCAGAAAGCCGGAGATCCACTCACAAAGGCGGCCGGGAAGACCATATGCCGGAAGCTTGGAGAGGAGACCACGGTGCCAGACCCGATCAAAGGCCTTAGCAATATCCAGACTTATCGCTAAGGTTTCGCCCTGTTTGTCGATAGCTTCACCCCAGAGATGCATTAGATACGCTAGAACGTCACCCGTTGATCGGTTCGGCCGAAACCCATACTGCCGATCATTAAGAATGGAGTGACGTTCCAGGTGCCGGATTATCTGGATATTTAGAATCCGCTCCATCACTTTGCAGAGCACTGAAGTGACAGCTATTGGGCGATAGTTTGTCGGATCAGACCGATCTCCTTTCTTGGGGATAGGTTGCACGTTGGCCTCCCTCCAAGCTAGGGGCACGTTACCAGATTGGTATGAGAGGCGGTATAAGCGCGTCAGTACGGGAGACAACTCCGCCGCACACCTTTTAAGGACGATAGGAGGTATCCCATCCGGACCATAGGCTTTCCGCACGTCAAGAGTCTGCAATTCCTTGCGGACATCACATTGTCTGATAACTATATCAGGCATTGTGACTCCGCAGTGGGGAATTGACGGCGGTTGCGCATCTTGGTCGTGAATGCGCGAGTTAGCCCCAAAAAGGTCGGCCAATAAATTGGCTTTCTCTTCGGGGCCATAGGCCAAAAATCCATCGGGATACCTCAAAGGCGGCAGCGACGAACGACAAAAATTGGACTGCACGGCTTTGGCCAGGCTCCAGTAGGCACGGCTACCGGTGGGATGGGCTACCAGCTTCTGGCCAATCCGTGAAACGCGCTGGGCATCCGCTCTTATGTAAGCCCTCCTGCAAGACTTGGTTGCTTTGTTATAGGCTGCTTTAAGGGACGCAAGGTTGGGATCCTTTGTTACACGACCCCTGATCCAACCACGATATGCAGCCTGTTTCTCACTAACAGCGTCCATGCATTCGCGATTGAACCAAGGGCGTCCTCTGCGATTGGCGATGACACTGGAAGACGGTATGTAGTAATCCATAGCCGTTCCAATCTCATCGACAACAGCATCGGCAGCTGCTGAGGCATCCTTTCCCGCAAAGCAGTGCTGCAACCAAGGGATGGACGCAAAGTAGTCGCGCATACCATCCCAATCCGCCGACGAGTAGTGCCAAATGCGACGAGTGACCTCCTTCAGCTTAGTTGGAGGCATTTGGGAAACCTTACACCCAACCAAACAGTGATCAGAACTTCCCAGGGGGGCGCTGACTGATACTGTATAGTAGGTAGGGTGACTCGCGAGCAGAAGGTCAAGCAAAGAGGGTGCATGATCCGATATGTCTGGAACCCGGGTGGGCTGGGTTACCAGTTGGGTCAAGTCATGCGTGAGAGCGAAAGCGTGGGCAGTTCTTCCTGCATGGTCAGTCTTGAGGGAACTTAACCATGATTCATGGTGAGCATTAAAGTCCCCCAACACGACCATCTCCGCAGATGGGAACTGCGCCTGCGCGTCAAGAGTCGCCTGGCTCAGTTGGTCAAAGAGCCTAGTAGTCTCCGCATCCCCACTGTGGGATCTATATAAGCACGCGAAGACTCTAGCTGAACAACTAGATTCTACGAGCACCCACATAGTGGAAAAGGAGGGGTCCTCCAGGCAGCGCAGACGGCGACAGCACACATCCGAACGAATATATACACATACCCCGGCTTTGGCCTGAAAGTTTTCCTCAAGCGAGTAGCCGGGGTAGTTCAAGTAACTCATATCATTCGGACGGCGGATCTGCGTCTCCGTCAGGAAAAGCAGGGCAGGCCGGGCTGTCTCGAGGTGATGGTGGACAGCTTTGAGGTTGGAGTGGAGTCCGCGGATGTTAGCGAACTCAATAATAAACGCGGTGGGGGGATTAGGCACCGCTGAACGATCTGCATTCTTATGTTGCGCTGTCATGGTGGGTAAGAAGGACGGTAGTGTGAAGAGGTGAAGCCTTCGGCACCGCACCGAAGAAGAAAAACGAGGGGAACTGCAATACATGCCATTGATCTTTTGAAGGATAGCCGGCTGACCCGCCGAACGGAAGGGCCCCCGTACCCCCCCGGGATATGCCGCCGGGACCCCATATTCCGGTCACTAACCGGCACGACGACCTACCCCAAGATTATGCGCGGCATGGTGGGGCAGCCTCTAGGGGTAGTTAGTCCCTATTGGGCCCCTGTACTGTACCGCGGGCGGCCAGCGGACAACCGTTTCTACGGGTCTCCCTGGGCGGCAGGTCAACTAGATATCCCCCAACAAGTGACATGGCGAATATCCGCCTCAGTCCTCCCAGATACCGCGCCGAAAACTCCACGTGCACTGGATGTACACCAACTGAGCCCTGAACGCGATTCGCAAAAGCGTTTCACTGTGGAGGGTTTTCCGCCGTGTGTACTGTGGTCGCTATCCAGTCGGCACAAAGCCTACCACAACGCTAAGCAGATGGACACTTGTGACGCCCTCGGTCGCCTCTTACAACCCCCACGGGCATGTATGGGGAGGCGACAATGTATTCTTAAGCCGTCGCCCCACGGCTGTAATTACCTGTTAGACTCATATTTGAGAATTTAGGTACTTAAATCTGTAAATCCCTTTCAGATTGCCGAAATACAGACAGTACAAAATGCCTCTAAATAAGCAAAAACTAATATTAGTGTGCGAATATTATGAATGAGAAAACAAAATTGGAGACTCGGAAATACGCTGCGAATAGTTTACTTTCTGTTCAACCCTAATACACCCTAACTTTTTTACTGAACTCGGGATCTGTAATTCAATTGATAAGTCACAGAATATTTTTTTTCTTTTTTATTTATGGACAACGTTACGAAATGTTTTAAAACTCTTTCATTACATGTTGATAGATAAATAGGATTATCCTTGTTATTTAGTGTGAAACTAAAGGGAGTAATTCTTTTTTTCAGCAATAGATCTCATGTAATGTACATTACATTACACACTTACTAGTTTTAATTTATTCCTCCATTTGAGCAGACAAGTAGTTAGTTTATTAATAAAATCTTACAGACTAGGTATACGCACACACTCATAGCCCTACTAGGGAAACCCTGTATTACGGGTGCCATGGACACACATAGATAATCACATGTATACTCTCCGTCAACGTCAGAAACAAGGACCGTCTTGTCCTCCCTAGAATAAAAAGCACGACCTTTGACCGCAGCACCTATCAGAATTTATAACAGACTGCCAATTGAAATAAAATGTTTAAATGGTGATAAATCTAGAGCTTATCAAAAAAACTGTTAATTGACAACGTTTTTTACAATCGTAATGAATTTTGCATAAAGACTTCAAATATTTGACAATTGTATAATAAACTTAATTACAATTTCAGTTTGTTGACAATTACTTCGGTTATAATAAATTTTAATTGAATTGTAATTTTAAGACATTGTACGCCTGAATTGAGTAAGAATTGTGGATCTAATTACTTGTAAGTAACACCTTTATTTTACCAATTCATACAATAAATGTTTCTGATTTCTGTTTTCTGATTTCTGACCACGGAAGCATTTTCCCAAGTCTTCAAAGCCAACGCAAATAACTACTGTTATTGCAAGCTTCGCTTTGAAGAATATCAAGTTCGACAATAAACCTTCCAACGTATAGAATTTTAATTATTATAATTGTAATTTATTTTACCTAAATATAACTTGAAGTCATAATAATTGATAAATACGATTAGCTTTCTGTTATATTATATAATTTATTGATATACCTATTACTTGTGGTTTATGTTATTGCTCAAATTAATATCGAGAATAGGTATCTACCTAATTAATACGAATAAAGATAATCAGATTATTTGATTATCTTCCTTCCAACTACGGTCCTAAATTAAATGACAAGTAGGTACATTTAGGTAAGTAATATCGATTTCTTAGGCTCTCGCGATTGGAATTGAAACTGTTTTCAATTAAACAATTTGAAAAATAAACTTTTCTAAATTTATTATAGTCTGAGTATTCTGATTAGTGCCTCAGAATGAATTCCGTTGCTCTAGAATTCTCCAGTTTGAGAGCAGGTGTGATTCTCTGCCACATCATTACATTGTATTGGAGAACGTTTGGTGTATCACAAGCTAGAAACGTGATTTACAGAATTTTGTTTGTCCGAAAACCTTTAGACTTTTATTGAATAGATTTTGTTTCATTTGTCCGAAAACACTTTACGGTTTTTTTCATTACACCATTTAATGATTCACTATTTTAACATATAGTTATACACATATAGTACAAGTTATTCGTTTCCAGATTTTTATTTCTCCAACAAACCGTATGACCAATGTACCTAATCAAACATTTTTATTTATTGAAAAAACGATATCCATGATACACTTTTGTTATATTATTTGTTATTACAGATATTAAATGTCTTACAACGTGTCGCACAATACAACTCGTCAACTTAAAGCACCTCCCGTCCTTAGAAAATATGGTAAACAAGGTGCAAGTTAATTTGATCGAATTGTAGTCGCTCGCTTCGCCCGTTCGGATCTTTTTCATACACTAACCTAACCTAAACCCTCAGATGGCCGTACCGTCTAGGTAATGCAAACAAATTCGGCTTTGGCACTCGCCGGCCGCTGGCTGCCGCGACACGCTCGCTTCTCTCGCTCGGTTCGTGCGTTTTTCATATACTTCCCTAACCTAAACCCACAAGAAGGGGTCGACCTAGCCAGGAAATGCAAACAAATTCGGCTCTGGTACTCGCCTCGATTCAGTTATACGTTATTTATTGAATACTTTAGACCATTGTTTTTAATTACATTTCAGAAACACTGCACAAGCAAAGTGCAGTCCAGAATTTTGGAGCTGTACGTTAAAATTGTGAAAGATGGAAGGAAGGAGACAGAGAGGAAGACCGAGAATGGCATTCTGTGACCAAATAAAAAGAAAGGTTAATGTGAGCAGTTACAGGGAGGTCAAGGAGTTGGCTATGGACCGTGAGGAGTGGAGGAGGCTACACCGACAAGAGCATGGCTCTTAAATAAAATGAATGAATGACGTTAAAATTGTATGGCGGTACAATTTTATCAAAGAATAATAATTTTGTCGAAACGAATTTTAAGCAATCTAAATTATATGGAAAACAGACAGTATAACAAACATAATTAGACCAAACAAACTTCTGCCCAAAGAATACGTCTGTGTAATAATGATTCTAATAATAGGTTTTCGGACAAACGATACTTCTGCTGTAACACATTTATATGTTGCAAATTTATACCAAAACTGTCATCGCACTAATGAAAAAAAGTCGAACCGTTTTCGGAGTAACGAAATTCGGAAAAAAGAAATTCGGGTTTGTGCTATGTTACCCGTTCGGTCAAATATTCTAAGAACGCATTTGTTAACCTTCAAACGTGTGTCTTGTGATAGGCGATTAACACACTGCACCGCGCCAAACGAAATATTAATCTTCATATATTCTTAAATCTTTGTAATGAAGTTGAATTTTATCTTCGGTGTCTTTTTATTTGAGTAAACAAAAACCAAATAGACAGTATAACTGCAGCGCCCTGAAGTAGGTTCTGTATTATTAACCATTCTTGTCAAAGAAGGATCTCACCTACATGTACAATCACTACAGCGATCAACTACGAAGCGAGTACTTTAAGTGCTGCCCCCGCACAGATTAAACCGCACGTTGACGCAGATCTGCGTCTCCTGCGGTGGCGGAGGCTACCGCGCGCGTGTTCCGAGTCCCGCGCACCGTGTCGCAAGGCGCGGTGCAATGTGTTAATCGCCTTACATACAAGCAATCGGCAACTAGAAGCGAATATCCATATTGTATTGTCATACAATTGCCGCGATCGGCGACAGTGTTCGACAGTCGCAACCGGCGACTTCGTCCGGTTGCCACAACCAGCGACTGTGTCGATTTCAAATTCTTTGCTTCTAGTTGCCGGTTGTTCGTATACAACACAAGACACACATTTGCACGGCGCTTACCAGAAATTAATTAATATAATTCCAAGCTATGTAAAGTTTAACTGAGTATATGAGCGCCAGCTAGTTGGATAAATATAGGTATGTTTATTTACCTATTCCACGTTTCTTCTCATACAATTTTTATTAGTAGAGGTCGCAAATATCAAATTGTATATCTAGGCCAAGTGAATCATACAACACAGCAACAAAATGACAACAACTTTTACAGTAAACAACAAACAATGAAAAACATTGACCCAGTGTATCTGTATTTGAGTAGTCAGAGATTTCGAAAATTAAGTTATTTGTTTAGAGCATATAGGACGGGAGGCGCTATTAGCGTTATTTCTCGAACAAAATTTTCTGCCACATATGTATATTTTATGGAGTACTTGACGCGGTGAATTCGATAATGGAAATGAAAAAACATCGATTTGGAAGTACTATTTATTGTGCGATGGATTTTTTTTTGCTTGTACCTTGACAGAGGGGACTGCGAGTCGATGATGCCTCCAGTCCTATATGCTCTAAGGTTATTTGTTACGCAAGGCTGCAAAGTTGTTGTTTGACGCGAGTGCTTGTATTGAAACCTGAGCAAGCGAAGGAGCCTAAGATTAAAGAGACAAAAATAGAATCCTGAGCGTAGTAGAGCTTTGCTGCCGAGCGAAACACACAATTTTTTCACCTCACTACAGGCGGCGAGGAAAATGGTAGATGAAAAAAAAAACAGTTCAACTATAACAAATCAGTTATAATAAACAGAATTAGTTATCATTGTCAATTTAATGTCAACAATAATAAGAATAAAATATACCAATGGATTTGTAACGACAAATCGCGTAGCTGCACGTATCATTGTTTCTTTTTTTTCATCGAAATGTTAGGTGGTGTACACAGTCCATCGTCAAGTTCGAATTTCAAAAACCTTTTCCACGCTAGCTTAGGTTACCTTTAGCAATAGGCTCAACTCATACTGGCGCAGAGTAGAAGCGTCGCGACGCGTCTTGTTTTTCGACTATAATATATTCATCTCTATTTTCCCATTATTAAGGCACAAATTTATGTTATGCAAATATGGAAACGGGCGTCGTGGATGCAGTCAAGCGGCTTCGCGCGTCACTTGTCAGGTGTCAGCGGCGTCTGTCGGCGACCACACAGTGATCCGGGCGCACTGATGCGAGCGTTTGTCGCGCAGCGACGCGTGTCGCCAAGCGTTGTAGTTGAAAACCAGGCCACGACGCGACGCTACGACTGTGCGCCAGTGTGAGTTGAGCCTTAGAGGATGGAAAAAATAAAATAAAGTCTAATTTATATACGTCAATCATTGACTTACAATTAAAAACTCAATGACGTCAATATAAAATGTCATTTGGTTTTCGTAGTCTAAGCGCCCGTGCACACAACACGAAATTCGTGTCGTGTCCACACAGGGTCAGGCTTTAGCATGCTCCGGGCGGCGTCGTGGTGAATGTTCACTGATCCCAGCCGACTCAACCGGCGAGAGGGAAACAAGGTGTGGTTTTAGTGGGGTAGGCCTTCCAGTGTGGAGGGAGAGTCCCCACATAACCCCTGAATCTCCCTGGGCTCAGGGGTATCCATAAAGATTTCCCCCCGTCAAAAAAAAAAACTTTAAAAAAATTACTTTTGTGGGGAAGGACATAAAATATTACGTCTCGGGTTTAACCAACATACCTACCTTCAGTAAGTTGGCTCTGTACTTACAAAAATATACCTATTCAGCCCAGGGAATGTAATTGGTTTTTTATAAAAAAAAACTCACAGTCGCTTAATTGAATAAACAAAACCGTAAATAACTAAACTAAATATACTCCCCGACACATAATTCGCGCCACCTCGCATTTTTGTCGTAAAGGGCTAGAATACAAATAGTGTTATCATCGAAGAAAAAGTTTTCCCTCGGCTTTGCAAATCCAAATTCCCAACAAGGCCTTAGGAAAAGAAGTTTAGTATGCTAGTTTCAAATTTGTGTAATAGTTTTTGATCAATCAAACATTGTTTAAGCTTAAGGCACTTAATACTGAAAATGCGTGGTGGCTCGAATTATGTGCCCGGAAGTGTATATAACGCGAATGAAGTCAGTTTGTTTCAAATCATGTAAGGAATTACATATAGTAAACCCACGAGACGCGCTTTATAACTTAGAGTAGGTATCTAAGTATCAAAAAGTAGAAAGAAATGATAGAGTACTTTTCAGCATGTATCACAAGACTAAACGTTGTTTTATTATAATAAAAGAATTCGTTATTTACTAACTAGAAAAGTTAATGCTAATTAAAAAAATGTAGATATACCTAGTTAATTACTTAACAAAATATTTAACCAAATTATAACACAACATGCAAAGTGCAAGGTTATAAATTCTTATATAAATATTTTTGACACATTCAAAGTTTCGAAAGTATTAGAGGACGTTTTGTAGTTTTTCTCAGTTTTTATTTTAAAGTAGTTAAATTCGTCCTTCGTTTAATAGGCCACACTGCCAGATTTTAGATTTTATATAAATAAAAAAATTCAATCATTTTATTTTTAGACATTTTTTCTCGGGAAATCGTTATATTACGGTGGCCATTTTGAAATTCCACGTACCACACCACATAGTGAGCATAATTGTCTATAAGTGTAATATCCACGGACATATTAATATCATTGACACCACAGATACTTCAATCGTTTTTGTATGTCTATTTGGTGGGTGGGTGGGGTGGAAATATTTTGTATAAATTTATTGGTATATTTACGTCAATGATCTATAAGATATACATATATATATATATATATATATTGGCAATGATTTATGCCATAAACTATATTTTAAATTCTAACTTTAGTAATTCTAAGTATTTGATTTTGTCCGATTCTTTGAGTGCATTGTTGTTATTGAAGAATCAAAGAAAGATCATTGATAACCGTGTTAATTACTTCATTTACTACTTAAGAAACCTAGTTAAGGAATTGTGCAATAAAGGTTTCACTATAGAGTTCTGTTGGGTACCGGGACATTCCGGTATAATTGGAAATGAACTAGTCGATACCCTAGCAAAATCGACAGAAAATGTAGACTATTGTGATTTTAAAGTTCCTCATTCAGACTTGGTTTTATGCCTTAAGGAAAATATGATCAAAAGATGGTGTCTCACTCTAAATTTTACAAGAGAAGTTAAAGGAAAGTGTCTTGTGGAGATAGTCCTGGTGCCTTCAACCAAGGCTTGATTTGAGAGATATCCCGCATATATCTATAGGTAGAGATTTAACGACTCTAACAGACTTCGCATAGGTAAGTAGGCATTGTAAGATCTCTGCACATTTATTTGGGTTAAAGTTAAATACTAACTCGTTATGTATACATATTGTTCCCATAATTAGTGTGACCAATTCATTGTGAATCATTTGTTTTTTGACTGCCCACAATTTTCTTTACAACATCTGTTACTTATTTATTTAACTCAAGACATTCTCGAATATAAAACAATTCCCAGTACTGTACAGGAGCTTTTAAAGCACAAAAGTTTATATAATGTAATATTTGAATTTATAAATACCACTTTTAAAATAGTGTAAGTTGTTTATAATTAATTTCTTTTTTTTTAACTTTCATACTGCAGTAGTTAGTTTTATTTTTTTAATTACATTTAAAACTCTATAATAATTGTAATACTTCATGTTTTTTTTGAATTTAATCAGGCTTTGCCAAAGCCTTAATAAATTTTAAAAAAAAGAAGTAAGTCAATGTCAAACTCGTGTCGCGTTTATCGTTCATATTTATTTTATTAGAAAGTTGTACATCTAGTTTTATAGTTGAATTGTTTAAATTAAAACATAAAGTGGTGAAAATGTGTATAGTATAATGAATACTAATAATGCTTAATTACGAAGTGAAGTTTTTTACTTGCGACGAAAACCTTCATTTGAAAAACGGCGACTTTAAAAGTTTTAAGTAGGTTGTGCTAACACTTTTGTTTACTTATACGATGCCATGTCAGTGAGTGCTTTAAATCTGGTTTTCTTGAATTTTGCAGGTATGAGACGAAGAAAAAAGTGGACGAATCTGTATACGACATTGGGAAAAAGAATTTCCATGAGCGTAGAGGCGGGCAGTGGCGGTCTTTACGCCCCAAACAACTACGCCAACTCGAATCGAAACTACGCGACCTTAGTGTCGTTTTCTGCAACTGGACGAACGATTCTCTCATCACGATAATGTTCTCGTCAGGTGCCATAGCTTACCTCACTATTAAGCCTGAAACTTTGGATGTAACTCAAATATTATTTGATAGGTACTGTGTGGGAAGATTGTCAAGCCAAGCAGTGTCTAGTGGTAAGTTGAGTTGTAAGAAAGCAAAATTGTGTAGCATTTTACTTTTGGAGTCAATTCACATTGAGTTGAAATTTTGTAAACAAATTGGTTTATCATTGTTCACCATAATAAATAGTCTTTTATATTGCAGTTGTTTTTAGCAAGACTCACCTATTGTTACTCCATGGAGACCGCACTGCCACATTGATCACCTTTGGAAAAACAAACTGCAACCAACCTTGCCGTATTACTGATAGGGATCCACACTTGCAAGTAAAGAAGGCTCTGGTTTTCCATTATAAAAAATGCATGTTTGCAATTTTAAAACAAGCTAAACCCATAGCTTACAGTCCTTTTCATTTATTAGGTTACTTACCAAATTGTAAAAAGATGCAACCTGCTTTTTATCTTCAAGTAAAGCCTAGTCCTGTCCACTTGCACTATACTTAAGTATGTCTTAAACCAATGCTTGCAATGCAAAAGACACTCTTAATACACTGTTAAAAGTTTCTTATCAATTTAAGCATTGGTTTAACAATACATATTTAAGATTAGTGCGATTAGATGTAAATCTTGTTCTAGTAATTTAAAATACTAAGAACTAAATAATAATTTTCAATAAACTTGCTAATTTTATTTACACAAAAACATTGCAGCCATATGACCTAGTATGGTATGGTGTAACAGGCTGTGGAACGCAACTCGACATCCTGGCGCTTATTTTGCGTGTAACCATATCACATTTAATCATTTATAAAACAATCGTTTATATTATATAAACCTCACTCAAAAATGTGTCACTTTAAGTTTTACTTTAGCATTTTGTATTTAAAAACAAATTTTTCTTAGTTTATAGAGCTAGGAGGTGGAGTCCGGAGAGCAGAAAGGCATGTCTTTTCATCTGAGACCAGTACAGGAGTAAGAGTGCTCATGTGGGCTGCTACCTGTGCAGAACCAGCACCATGGAGTCCTGTTTTAGAAGATCTTGCCAATATGCATTTATATCAGATACACGGGTATGTTTTTTATCATCATTTTGAATAGTAAGAGACAGTAAGTGTAGAATAAGGTGAATTATAAAACAATTTTACTCAAGAGCTACTTAATAAAATGTCCAACTGCTATGGCACTCGGAGGGAAAGTACTTTAAATGTTGTGGATAGGAGATTTTACTTCCTGACATTCTTTTCTAAAGTACATATGTAATACTGCATTCAAAGACTTGAAAAGTTGCTCATCTCATCTGAAAATCAAACCCACGAAATGTGAGAGAAAATTTAGTGTGTGCTTATAATGTCAATCAAAAGGGACAACTTTAAGGATTCATTCCTTTAAGTATTAATTGCTTTTTCCTTTTTCCTTTTTTTCCTTTAAGTATTAATTGCTTTAATTAATTGCTTCATGAAGCAAAATATCTTATCTACAATATCTATAGTACTTTCCCTTCGTGTCCCATAGCCGTATAACTAACTTCTTGTATGTGCATAGCTACCCGGTGTTACCATTTGAAAGATTTCCATTTTGTAGTATGATATGAAGCTCTTGAAAATCTGTATGTAAAACTATTTTATAAATCTGGTCTGTTATAGTTTCTATGTTATACTAAATAATTTCTCATTTATTTGTAGGCAACAAGTTACTCTGATAGCATATCATCAACTGGAGAATGATACTCTGTCCGCAGAACTATCATACAAATCAAACAGTGCTGTTCATATTGTAGAACAGTTAACTGGACATAAGGTAAGGGATGACAATTTGAACATTGTGTTTTCTATAAACTATCCTTATAAACTTATATATCGATGCGGAATGATATCGTGGTTGCGTAAGTTTTGAAGCGTGTAAGGTAAACGCGGAGAGATGCGCCTAGAATTTCAGTACACTATGTTTAAACATAAGCCTTTTACAAATAAAATACTCTCTTACTGTAAATAAAATTATACCTTTTTAGCAAATAAAGCTAAGTCTTCAACTTATCTATTAAAAAACCAAGTTCAAATCGTATTTTTAACGTCGTAAAACAGATTTTCTGTGTGGTCGAAATACGTCAAAACATCTATTATGGATAATGTGACCATTACTTTTTCCTCGGGACTGGACACCTTTAAATTTACTAATTATAGTTTTTAAAAATACAACACCATGTTTATGATAGTTACGAAATGTTTAATGATTAAAAAAATAAAAAACTAATGTTGTGTAGTCTGTATATTTTAAGCCTTCACGCCATTGTTTTTATTTTATTGTGTCCTATTTAGTCAAAGCATTCATCATTTGTAAGTTTTTTGGAGAGAAGCTTAAAAGCGGGACTTTCCCGCCAAAAGCGGGATGTACGGTTACTTATAGATCTCATTTTACCTTGACACTTAGGTAGTTACAATCATCATGTGATTTTAACCTAATTCTGTTAAATATGAAATCCAACTGTGGAATTAATATAACAAACAAATTGTCGTCTCATATAAAAGAAAGCACTAGTAGATTCTGGTGGTACAACATATGACTATAATACAATTATTTGGGGGACAGCGGGATACGAAACTTAAAAGCAAAACATTCCCGCTCTAAGTGGGACGTATGGTCACGTTATTTATGGGTCCACGTTACCTTGACACTTAGGTAGTTACAGTCGTCATGTGATTTTAACCTAATTCTGTTAAATATACAATTATGGAATTAATTTCTGACATAATATAACAACCAAATTGTAGTCTCATATAAAAGAAAGCACTAGTAAATTCTGGTGGTACAACATCACATGAACATGACTATTAGACAATTAACCATTGCTCATTTTCAACTTCAGACTGGTGTAACCTTAAACTGGCTGCTTTACGACATACCCGTCGAAGACCGAACAATAAAACTTTCAACCTTACGTGAAACATTGACGTCGGTGTCACTATCGGCGCCTGTCCGGATAGTACGGAGGTCTCCGTGTGATGCGCGCCTGTTGGCTGCGTGTATAGACGGTTCATTACATGTAGTGCATCATGTTGCTGGATTAACTCACTCTGTTAGAGCTGGATTTGTAAGTATTTTTCATTGAATTTCGTTTTCTATTAACCATGTTTCACTTACATCTTAGCTATACAATAATGTGAAAAACTATTGTTTTTATTTTATTTTATCGTTAAAAATACAGATCGCAACGGACATACGATGGGCTGGAGAACTTATAGTGGCTGCAGAGGAAGCAGGCCGACTGCAGTGTTACGATCGTGCGCTCTCCTTGCTCCACCACCATACTAAATGTCTTGATTTCACTACTTATTTACGGTGAGACTAAAAACTTAAGAAAGCTCTTTATGTGTGCTACTTACCTTACATTTGCCATGAGCATGCAAGTTTGGCAGCAACAGATCGATCTTAAATACAAGACGTAATGAATGGCTTCAGGATACCAAAATGAAAAAGCTGTTAAATATAGATAATTATTTGTTATGCAAGACTGTTCGACGCGAGTGCCTGTAATGAAACCATAGGAAACGAAGGATGCTAAGATTGGAAAAAGATTGAAAAACATTCAACTACGCGATTTGTCGCACATTATTTATGTAATATGAATCCGTTGGTATGTTTTATTCTTATTGACAATTGAGACCATAACTAACTTTGTTTATTAAAACTGATTTGTTCCAGTTCAACTGTTTTTCTTTCATCTATTATTTTACTCGCTATAGAGTGGTGAAAAGTTGTGTGTTTCGCTCGGCAGTAAAGTTGTTTTGCGTCTCGTGTCTTGAAACCCTCGCTACGCTCAGGATGCTATTTTGTTTACCACTCGCTTCCCTCGTTCAATTTTAGTCTCCTTCTCTTGCTCAAGTTTCAATACAAGCACTCGCGCAAATAACAACTTTGCAGTCTTGCATAACAAATAACTATTATTAATTTCTTCCAGGGACAATAGGCGCCTGCAACTTTTAACAAACAAAAACTCAAAAGCGGGTCCTTTGATCTTAGCTTCATTTAGTGGAGGACCACTTGCTTTACTGCGAATTATGCACCCTCGATTATTGACGGTAAGTATAAGTAAATAGAATATTAAAATTACGTAATATTGTTTATTAATCAAGCTATAGCTTGGATAATAATATATTATTATCCATATATTTAATCATTTGAACGCCTGCTGTCAAACCTTTAACTGAACTGCCTCCGTAGCATTCAGCTGCCATGTTGGTCTGACACGCATAGGTCCCGGTTTCGATTCTTGAACCGGGAGAAATACATATTTGTCTTGCCTACATTTTTTCTCTCGTGAGTTCGGGTGTAATTTGTGGTTGTCTATGTGTGTGTGTTCATGGCACCCGCGACTAGAGGTGGGCGTTTAAACGAAAAGCACTTAAAAAGTCTCCTTTTTAAAATAAGCACACTTTTCAATTTAAGCGTAAGCGTTAACAACGAGCTTATGTTTCAAGTCCCACCATCTATGTTTCCTAAACAAATTTATTCGTCAATGTGAATAATAATTTTATACATAAAAATAAAGCTCATATTTTACAAATAAACTTACTTATCTCAAAATCTTTTGTGGTCTAGTCTGTTTTGACGCTGTTTTCACTAACAATACAATGTTGCAAGTTTTTTTTTACATAAAAGGCAGACTTTTTAGACTTATACGTTTTTCTAAACGATTTTGTAAGCTTCAAACTAAAAAGCGTTTAAGTGAAAAGCGTTGCGAAAAGCACGCTTTTTTAAAAGAAGCTCAACGTTTTAACGTTTAAAAAATAAACAGTTTTTCCCATTTCTATCCGCGACACAGAGTTTCCCTAGTGCCGGGATAGCCTCGCAAAGAATGCACACACGCACGTGAGTGCATTATTTGAATTACTGAACTTTAGACAAATCATCATCTTACCATGTTGTACATGTTGATAACAGGCATGGACCCGTGCTGGGCGGACATCTAACACAGTGTCTCTGCTAAGGGCCCTCGACTGGGAAACAGAAGGAACAGAGGGCCTTTGGGTTGTTAACAGGCTAGTGTGTGACGCACTTAGATCCGGTCTACAGGCGAGTGGTAAGTCACTTTTGGTTCTAACTTGGAAATTGTACCCTACGTCATTTACGTAGCATCCAAATTTGCAAATCTAAAAATGATGCTTTGCAATGCTTTTTTTTATAATATCAAGTGACGGGACGAACAAGTTGTGCGCCTGATGGTAAGCTACACGCCTGTCCATAACACTTGCAGTGCCACTACTTTACAGTACTTTAAATCACAAAGATCTGAGGGGCACTGCCACTGCGCCTGTCACCCTGAGACATAAGTTGACAAGTCCCATGTGCCTGAAATTTCACCAGCACCCTTACTCTCTTAGCCTTCAAAACCGGAACACAGTAATGCTGACTTTACTGCTTGGGGGCAGAAATAGGTAAGGTGGCATTACTGTACTTCCCTGGACAAACTCTTTCACAAGGAGCTCTACTACTACTAATATAAAGCCCAGTCTCTAGCTGAGCGCACGACTTTTACTAAAATATTATTGTTGTGATTTAATTTTAAAATTTAAGTTTAACAATTTAATTTCACGTCACGACGGATTTTCCTATGAAATTGTAATTAATCGGTGTATATTCATGTGAACATGTCCATCGTAAAGTGACCATTTATATTTTCAGACATAGTCGCAGTTATTACCATTTCGTATTATGTAACTCCTATCCTCTCGAATTAAGAAAACTGTAGGAAATTTAAATTGTCCAACCACAAGAGTTCACATACTGACAAAATTATCTGTAAAATAATGGCGCGTTTACACTAGACCGACAAGGCGCCCGCGCTTGCGCGCCGAAGAATCTGCCCATTAAAAGCAAAGACTAGATTGACAGCCATAGTACGCTGCTGAACTCGACAGAGTCGACAAGGTGTTAATCACTGTGAGGCGATCGCTTTCGGCAAGTGACGGCCGACCAAACAAGTTTCAACGTTATGATTATGAATACAAAGATCGAACACACAGAAAAAATTTTTGTCGTCGACCCGGTGGGACTTGAACCCACGTCCATGCTGCACCGTGGCAATGCCTAACCATCTGAACCACGGGTCCAGTTACCGAGTCATCGAAATTCTCCTATGTGTTTTTGTTAAAGATCTTTGTACTGGCTTTCTAGGACATCTAGCTAGTGAGAGATTTTTGAATAATCTTCTCACCGCATCACTCACATCATCAATCACCGCAGCCGATACCTTTACAGGTATCACAACTGAAGCAGATGTCGCTTTTCGATCAAAAGTATTTATTGAGATTTGTCTGTGTGTTCGATCTTTGTATTCATAATCATAACATAACTAGTAGAGGTATTTCACAAAAAATCTCAATAAATACAAAATAACTACCGCGAGCCGGGAAATAGCTACTTACGCGGTCAGTTTGTTTAACGATTTGTTATGTACTCGTAAATGTGCATAAACTTACCTATATTTATGATTTTCCGATTTCACGTGTAAACAGCGCATTGATTGCGTCGCCTTTGTCAGACGAATTCGCTTGCCCAAGAAAAGTCGGCTCGCTGGTTATGTCGACTGCAATTCCTTCGACAAGACGAAGTAGACTGCCAAGGACGGCTGTCGACCCTGTGTAAACACACCATTAGTGGTGGCGTTATGGTTTACAGAACATTGTTAGTAGCTAGTAGTAATCAATTTGGTCGTTCGGTGTTTTGTATATAGTCAATTTGAATTTCCTACAGAATTCTTAACACGATGGAACAGTGGACACATCATATTGACTTATCTTGGTGTTAGGCGAAGCTGTCGCGCAAGCAGCTCTAGGCGCTTATTTGGCGCCGTCCGCGTCACATCGTCCACTAGCGCAACGCCTCGCGCCCGCAGTACACGATCTGGCCAGGAAGTTTTTCCATCACTTGCTCAGGTCATTGTTCCACTAAATCTTTTTAGAACACCAGGCCGCATTTACATCTATCCCGGTAACATACATGAATACTAAATAAATAAATACTTAAATAGGCTCGACCGTGTCGTATGTTGCAAGACAAAGGGATGTCTTTTTTTAATACTAACACAAGCCGTGTGAATGGTAGTAAGCGACACACTTGTCCCTAACAGTTGCAGTGCCACTCAGAGCTTTAAATCACGAAAATCTGAGGGGCATTGCCGATGCGCCCGGCACCCTGAGACATAAGTTGACAAGTAATTTCACCAGCACCCTTACCCTTCGAAACCGGAACACATTACTGCTTGGCGTCAGAAATGTCAGTCTAACGTGGTCAAGGCTCATTCGCATTAAGTGTTCACAGTGTTAAGTGGCTTAGAGGTAAATGTGGCCTAAGTCCAACAATGTAGAAAGCAATAAAATATAATATTATAAGTATATGTATATGTATATGGGTCCTACGTATAAGGGCCTTCCAAACTTTCAGTCTGTTATATTTTCAAAGATTTCCTTGTATTTCAAGGTTTCGTTGAATATGTTTGATTTTGTTTTAACGCTACCTTATAGATTATAATGAAATGAAGCATTTCCCACAAAAAGAGAAAATGATCAAATTGTTAGTTTAGCCCCTATACTTAGGACCCATCGATATTAGACATAATGTACTGGCAATTATTGCCATCTTACTCTCCTCGGTGAAATATAGACCAACATTGTTTGACATGTCATTTATTAATATCACTGTTAAGTTGTCAGCATTAATTTATTCACAAGCCTTTGAAACTTTGCGATTAAGTTAACTCTAATTAAGAAAGACGTAAGTAACCAGAAGTGGGTTTTGATCTGTAAATATTTACTTAGAAAATACATTACATTTTTTAAATTTGGAATTTTACTTTATGTGAATATCATATTTCGACCCCTCCTACGTAAAGTATCGTAAGTCGAAATTTCCAAGTTTACAGGGGTGCGTTTTTAAAGTTATGAATTCACTGAAATGA
>NW_020653726.1:10593200-10736250 GCF_003589595.1 Hyposmocoma kahamanoa
AGGGTCGTATTTCCAGTGCTTATGTTGCCAGTGCAATCCTGACTTGAGCATTGAATAGAGTTCTAGAATACGACCCTTCGAGTCTTCCTAGATGAAATTACAAATCTCCCCCTAAGCCTCTACACGACGCCCCCGTTTTTTTTTCTGGGTCTCTTACAAGGGGGCCTAGATGATACAGAGAACGAATCCGCTCGTTTTTGCAATACAAATAAAGTTCGAATATCTGCCGCTTTACCCCACATGAGAATCCCGTAGGACATTATACTATGGAAGTAACTAAAGTAAACTAGTCTAGCAGTACTAACATCGGTAAGCTCACGTACTCTGCGGACCGCGTATGCAGCGGAGCTTAATCTGCTGGCCAGGGAAGATATATGTGGAAACCATTGAAGTTTACTATCTAAGATCACTCTCAAGAAGATTGCTTTATTAACAAGGTCTAACTTGTCTCCGTTTTTTTCCATGCTTGGACTAGTCGATTTTACGTTAGGTAATTCAAATTTAAGACATTTTGTCTTCTTGACATTAAGCAACAAATTATTAACATTAAACCAATAAACTACCTTAGAGAGGGTATTTATTTATTTATTTATTCTTAAAGGTTTACAGCATTCTTTAATATTAATTTATAAACTGAATGTAAACTTATAAGCCTATTAAAAACCTCCATTCTAAGCCTCCACATATGAAAATCTATATACAAAACATATGTTAACACTAATTGTTAATCCTACATACGCATATACACTTTAGTTTAATTTAGTTTAAGTCCAATAATAATATCAACGACATAAATATATACATACATATATTCAACATAATAAGATTTATATACCTACTTATAATTTGAGCATACCCACCATATCTAAAATATTTACTAGTTATTGCCTTTTAAAAATAATTCAAACCCACAGTTCTCTTTATAGATGTAGTGCTAGACGCAAATAAATCAAAGTCATTATCGGTGCTATACTTGTTAAAGGTTTTACAGCTACGTACCATGAATATATTTTGCCTGTAATTTGTGCGGACATTTGGTAAGTGAAGCAGAGGGCGCTGCCGCAAAGCCAGTGCGTTAGCACGAAGACCAATCATGGACAGCAATTCCGGACAGTCAATTTTACCATTTGCCAGTTTAGATAAGAGACACATGTCATTGATTTCCCGACGCATTAACAGTGGCAAGAAGTGGTATCGCTTACATCGATGCTCATAACTCAGCGACTTTTGTTTGGCCCTAAAGTCAAGAAAACGCAGAAATCGTTTCTGTATCGACTATAGAGCCTATCAATATAAATACCATATTGCGGATTCCACACTTGGGACGCGTACTCGAGATGGCTTCGCACGAAGGTGCAATATAGTACTTTAATTGCCTTCAAAGATTTTAAATGACTGGAAATTCGCATCACGAACCCGAGGGCCCTAGAGGCCTTACTAGCAATATGATTGACATGATCCTCGAAAATTAGCTTGCTATCATGTATGACACCCAAATCTCTTATTTTATTAACTCTGGTCAAACTGTGACCCTGGAGGAAATAATTGAATCCTATTACGTTGGTCTTACGTGTGAATGTCATACAGAAACACTTTGGAAACATTAAGATCTAACTTATTTAAGACACAGCATTGTTCAAACCGCAGATCTTCATGTCGTCTGCGAAAAGAATGGATTTTGAATTTAAGAAACATTTACCGATGTCCATTATAAAAATTATGAATAACAGCGGACCCAGAATTGACCCCTGGGGAACACCAGAAGATATTTCAGCCCACCGCGACGCCTCGCAAAACAACAGCCTGGCTACGATTGGCAATGTAGGAGGCGAACCAACGAAATAAATTTCCATGAATTCCCGCCGCATGGAGTGTGGATATGGAGTAGCATGCAATGATCGATTCTATCAAAACACTTTATATAGTCTGTGTATACCACGTCAACTTGCGCTCCCTTCTCCATTCCATCGGCGATGTACTCATTGGCAATAATGAGGTTGGAGGATGTTGAGCGTTGTCTGAGAAAACCATGCTGCTCTTCACTAAAAGAACTACGTAAACTAGAATACACATCCTGATGAAATAATTAATATGGTCATAGTTCATGTCTGTCTGTTTTAAAAATCAAGGATGTGTCGTCAGCAAACAATACTATTTAGCAACGATCCTTAACAAAGAATGGCAGGTCATTAATATAAATCAGAACTAAGAAAGGTCCCAAGTATTGAACCCTGCGGAACACCAATTTTTACCAGAGAACCCAATATATATGTATAATAATCCTTTTTTTATGTATAAATTCCATAATTAAGTTACTCACAAATCACTTAGTGTTATGTTTGCTTTCAAACATGAAACCTATAATATACATAAAAAAGGATAAATTTAAGTTAGATGTGTACTAAATCCATATGACGAAAGCGGAATACTAAATCCATATGACGAAAGCGGAATTTGACGAGTGTCGTTATTGGTTGTCCACATTCGTCATTCCTGACGAACAGGAACTGAAATCATGAAAAAAACTATTTCTGACGAAACTGGAATATGACGGATGTATATTAAATCAAAAATAGTACTTAGACCACAGACATGTCTGTGACTTTGACTTCCAACAACTTACATGAGAGGTATCGCTATATTGTCAGGGGTAAGAACATTGACTTAAAACTAATTTTATAAGTCAATGTTTGTAAGTCAATAGGTAAGAAACACGCAGACTAGTATGTCCTTTTGCTTATACCTATTGCGATGTTGATAAGTACATTCAAATAAAATAAAAAATATATTTTACAATTAACCAAAACAACTTACCTACAGTAATTTAGTGATCTAAAAGCGACATTTGGTTATTTATTATTAATGTATCAGTAACGAGATGCTGTCGTCGCCGTTTTCTCGGCCTACTCCAATGGGAGACCAGACATAATAGTATGCATGTATATACGGACACTTGAATGCTACAGTAGTGTTATTATTGGCGATTGATTGAAAGTAGGGCCAGTTGACAGGAGGCTTGAGTTGTGTCAGGATAAAGTGGCGTTCCGTGGTCTCTGCCTACAGCTTCTGTGGGGCTAGGGTGAAAGTAGGGTCCCGGCCCACTACGAACTTGTGGGATCAATAATAACTGTTAACCTGTAACCTGTAACACCATACAGTACAACTTGTAGATAAACTTATATTACTCTCATTCATTACAAGCTATGGATAACTTATTAACAGTAATCACTAGTTAACAAATGTTTAATTTGTAAGTGTAGAGCTAAATGCAGTAATTTTGCATCCAACTACAGCACAGTACTTTTGACAGGAAGCTAAAATTCGAATTTCTAGGCGTAATAAAGAAAAGGAATCAGTTATACTTTGAATTTATTTTGCTTGAAATTACATTTTAAGGAAATTATAATTTGTAGAAGATGGAACTGGAAACTATTGAGTGTTCTATAAATGTAAATATTTAATCCTTCAGCTTCTTCTTTGGGCGCAGGTTGTTAGTATGCCCACACTTAGTCTTGCGGCAGTTGGTAGCACGCGGGTGAAGGCGGGCATAGCACTTGCGACAGATCATTTTATCGCAGTTGTACTTCATGGCCAAGATACGGAGAGAAGGTTCGATGGTGCCTGGACATAAAAAACAGTTAAAATTTACAAAGAAATATTTTACTGTGCTTTTTTATTCTACTAACTGTAAGTACTTATACATACCTCCTCTAAGCCTAAGCACTAAGTGCAAAGTAGATTCTTTCTGAATGTTGTAGTCCGACAAAGTACGGCCATCCTCCAACTGTTTTCCAGCAAAGATCAATCGCTGCTGATCTGGAGGAATGCCTTCCTTATCCTGAATCTTGGCTTTTACATTCTCAATCGTATCGGAAGCCTCCACCTCAAGAGTGATGGTCTTCCCTGTGAGGGTCTTCACGAAAATCTGCATTGCAGTCCTGGAAAGAGATTTGTATTACAGGGCAAACATTTACTGAATTTTTGATGATCGATACGATCAAGGTGGTCCAAAAAATTAAAATGAATAACAAAATGCGATCGCTGTCAAGACGACATGCCACGCGGAGATTCAAATTTGGAACTCGAACGCCATTAAAATATCATACAATATTTTTTAACACTACATATTTTTAGCAAGACATACTTACGAATTACCGCTCGTAAAATAAGGCAAAAAATTAGAAAAGGTAACCTAGTAGCAAGTTACCTTTTTACAACAACGTGCTCAAAAACTCAAAAAGAAAGACCTGTCAAAGTCATTTACGGAACCATTGAAGAAAAGAAAAATGGCGGATTGTAAGTTTAGAAATTAGATTACAAATATGAAGAAAAAAATTGGATCTAGTGATAAAAGTATATCTATTTATTTCAGGAATATGCTTCAGAATTTTAAATAAAAAAGCCTTAGATTACTTCTACAATTTAGTGCTACCAATATTTTGAGTCTAAAACTTTTTTTAATTTTTCGATTGTTTAATAAAATTTTCATTGGGCAAGTATTAGAAGTACGTTCCAAAACCAAATAAATCTAAGAAAGTTTTTAACAATTAACGAATTTTTACATTATTTGCTTCAATATTTAATTATTTGTCCTTACATCAAAATAAGAATATAAATTAACAAATATTTAAATCTTTCTTCGTAACATGCTATTTCAAACGAAACAAAAGTAGCTTTCGTTCTATCATTCGTCATCTGCCACAAAGGTTTTTGAACGATAATGGCATAATTCGATGGAAATACTTGTTTCGTAACACCACGATTTTTCCTCAGAAACTTTAATTATTTCTAAACAACAAGATGTACCATCAACTTAGCCGAGTAACCGGTAGGCTAGTCGCTGCTACTAATCTGCAGAGCCCACTGTTTCCAGTTGTGAGTATTTTTTTAGTATTTTGAAAGAGTTAATTGAGACTTGAGATTACAATATCGTTATCGTTGGATATTTTTCGACAGGCACCAATTGCCCTGCAACGAGTGGAGCCCCCCAGCATCCAGTACAACACCGCGCACCTGTCTACTGTAACCGAGGCATCCGCGTGCCCTGCGCCTGGCAAGAGGAGGCTCATCCCTGGCACGAACATTCCCTACCCCCCAGTCTCAGAGACCATCCGCAAGCGCCAGGAATTGTTCCAGGTACATATCTGCCGTCCACTGATTAAAAAGCGGCTAAGTGACAAATGGTCAAATTTCCGTTTTAAACAAAAAAGATAGAGCACAAAATCCTCCTTTAAACAGTTACAATTAGGTAACGTGTTCGACTTATCGGAACACCCTAGAGATGCATAGCTGAACTATCATTAAATGGATGTAGTTAAGCAAATAGGATCCAATCCACAAAGTTATAAAAAAATTAGTTTTATGTACCAAACGATTCCTCTTAGATCAGCAAATAAAATCCAACATATAAACATTAATAAATATCTCTGGAGTTACATGACACTATAAGTTTTGAAAATAAAACAAGTGTGAGAAACACTTTTGAACTTCAAATGCCATATCTGAAAAGTGAGTGGATGTGGATTGGATCTTTTTAACTACATCCAATGTATGATGATATATCAAAAAAATATTTTGTCACTTAGCCACATTTTAGTTAACGGATGGCAGGTATAGTCAATCATGGTTTCGAACATCATCCAACGTAAAACTGTTATCAACATCTGAACCTTTGATCATGTTTTAATTGCCAACTTAGTAATTAAATCCATATTTGGTTTGCTGCAGGATGCTTAAATTTGAATTTTAATATGTTTTGCAGAAAGATAATGACGTACCTGTGTTCCTGAAAGGTGGTCCAGTTGATGGTATTCTCTACCGCTTCACAATGGCCCTATGCATTGTTGCACTTGCGGGTATAGCCCACACCATCTATGACCATGCTGTTCCCAAAGCCAAGTGAATAATCGGTTAAATTACAACATTCTGTACTAGCCTTTGTTGTGTATTATAGACTTGAGCAATTTAAATAAATTAAACCAAAACTACCACGTGTTTTCATAATAAACTACTAATAAAGTGAAATTAGCATGAGTTTTTTTAATTTATTGAACAGTTATTGAATTCTTCCTGGTAAATTAAAACAAACATGAATTTAACACTTCTATATTTCATTATATAGCATAGCGTTATTTACATTAGTTATAAACATGTAACATTACAAACACTGGCCTCTATGATGATTCCCAAAGGAAATGCATATCATTTTACAACATACATAGCATTGACTATGAGTAATTACTGAAATTCTAATCTTCATTACTTTTTTACAATAGTTGCACCAAAATATGCTATTAAATAATGTTAAACTGAATAGCAATACACAAACTGATGAACACACATTACATTTACATTCAACATATAGTATAAAATGTGAAACTACATCAGGTACATTGCAAAATCGGTTTTCATAAAAATACGGGATTTCAAAAGAGTATAAACGATCCATATCATAATTGTTAAATATGCATGTAAGCTAGACAAAAGATAATACATAAGAAACACCATCTAATTGGATTCTACTACAGAAAATGCTTCAACACAGCCATAATAAAAATCCATAAAAAAAATAAATTCATAAGTAAAATAAAATAAGATCACAGGGGCAATAATAGGTAGTATAAAAAAACGATGGGTACCAATTAGGTATAGGCAATTAACATAAACATACGCTTGTGTTATAAATAACATACAGATACATTTGTATGTATAACTAACATCAAAATAGGAATCACGCAAAATTTTCAGGAACTGTAAAACAATATTACGAATCATGGATGAAATGAGATAATATAATATGAAAGTGGGTACAATAACAAGGCGATTGTATTTAAATTCTTAAAATAATTATTTGTGTAAATACCTTTAAATTTATTTGACAAATCATACTGATTTTATTCAAAAAAATTAAGAAACAATGCTAACATGACTTACAAACTTGCTTAACAAAATTTCTAACTTGCTTAAAATAAATATATTTTGTCTAAGATTGCACCTACATATTTAGTAACAATTTCGATGCTTTGCAACTTTTAATAAACTATACCTACTGATAAGGAAAAAATTTGATTCATATTGCAAAACTTACTTTGTTCAATGTAACTTACAATAATTATAAATACTTTGATCATTACGTTTCGTACGCATTTTATTTTCTAATAAAAACCAACAAACGTTTTGAAGAATTACATTATAGATATTTCATGATGCCTTAAAATTACAATATTGAGCTGACAAATACGTAGTTAACGGCCGGCAGCGAATACATCAATTGAATATATGGGTGGTTCTCCAGAAACAATGTCAAGAATTTCGCCGTTAAATATCAAGTGAAACTGGTACATAAAAGTAATTAATTTTCTTTTAAGTCTCTCAATTATTTTATTTGTGTCTTAATTATTTTATTTCGCAACAATAATTAATAAAAATAACTATCGTTTTTCGTATTAACATCTTGAAAATTCCTTAAAATATTTCTGGCTGATTTCAACACGTCACTTTTAAAAATGTTATCAAAAATAACTAAGTCTGCCTTAAATAATAATAATATGTTTTATTTTTCTCTCACATCAGATAGATACATAGTAGAGTTTCAATTTTGTGAGAGACCGGAGCCTAAACTAGGATACCCTGTGTCTTAGGTCTCCTGGTCCCCCCACCTTGATTGTACAGTTTATTTACTCTATTTAATTCACACATTGTATTGTCCTATTGATCAAGATACAAGAGAAAAGGAAAATAAATACCAATATCTACCAAAACGGAGGCGAAAAGAAATGTATTTTAGCAATTGATAGTATTTCATTACTTTGACTTAAGAGGCGTGGAAATATAAAAATTACTGAATATTAATTGCTATTATCGTAGCTCCGAATAAATTGTGACAATTATTTTTAAAAACCTAATAATGTACATGTCCGAAACAAAATTATGCGTTGTCGATAATGTGGCCCGTCTATCATTAATTCCCCAAATGTTACAAATTTAAATAGTTCCACTATTTGCATTTTTGCCGAGAACCACCCGTATGTTAATTACTTATGATGGTCGCGGACGTGCTGGCAGAGGGGGTGGTGCGCCCTGTCTGGCGGGGACAGGAGGTGGTGGTCCAGTCGGCGGTGGCGTGCTACTAGGCGGTGGTGGTGGTGCGCACGCGGGTGGTGGACCGCTATCTGCAGGCGGTGACGTCACGGGAGGCGAATTCGTTGGCAGTAGCTGTGAAACTGATTTAACTACGGCGTCTGGAGTTATGGGAGCTGGGCGCGGAGGTGGCGGTCTAGCTGGACTTGCAGGTGGAATTCTAGATGGTACCAGAGGTGTCGGTGAAGGCGCTGGTGGTCTGCTCGGTTGCTGACGACGCGGAGTAGGCGGAGCCGATCTGAGCGGACGTTCAGGCTGAATATCACCAAATAACGGTACAGTATTATTCGAACAGAGACCTATTTCCAAACGCAATATATCAGCCCAGTTTGGAGTTTTCAGTGTTATTGACATTGGGATCGAGCAGACATTGATGTGGCCTTTTTGTGTGGCGGCTAGCGCATTTTGACCATCTCTGAACGTGATACTCAATGAATGATCATCGTTGAAACGCACAAGCGTAACTTCACCTATAGTCGAAAGCTCTTGCAAGACAGCAGACATGACATTATCGTCGAAAATCGAATCCTCAGAATTGATTTCTTCGATCGGTTGCACTATAATACTGGCATCAGGAGGTCCAAGATCTTGAACTACTTCGTAAAACACTTCCATACATTTAGTATAACTGACCTGCAACACTTCTACTTCTAAAATCGCTGCAACGGGCCGATGATCGCTCTGCTTCAGCTCCGCGCGACCGTAATACAGTAATTTTCCAGCTGCTAACTCTGGCGTCGTTTCTGGATCAATTGTATATTTTCTGCTTCTCCATAAAATACGGTCAGTCCAAGCCGGTGCACGGCATTTCTCGCTGGTGTCATAATCATCGCTAAATAGATCGTATTTATACGTAGGCGGAAACGTGATCTCACCCTCAAAACAGTTTTTGAAAACAAGATCCTGAGACTTTTGCTTTATAAGTTGATCATTTTCCAGAAGCCTCTGTAGATTATTTTGTGATACAAGTAATCGTACTTCATCCTTATCTAAATCAATGCGATAATTAAAGTCGCCGCACCAAAATACGTAATCGTGTGAGTACAATGATCGACCCATCGGAAAAGCGACTTTTCTGGTAATTTCAGCGTAGTCAGCGTTACGTTCTGTAACTTGTGATTGGCCGGCAGCAAAATGTGCACATACAAAGCACAGTGATGTTCCATATATAACCATTCTAATAGCTACAGCTCCTTTATTTCCTGTTGTACCTCCTAAACCTGTTTTAACGGAATCAAGAGCAACATCCCTTATATGAGGAATTAAATCTTTCCTTACAAAAACAAAGAGACAAACTCCAACTAATTGATGACTTGATAGAAGCGTGTAGGGAGCATCTCTACACAAAATTTTTTCAAGTTCTTCACTCCAAGCTTTTGCATTATCTGTACTGGCAGCCATGATGTTGCTAGCATTCAAGTCAACAATTTCTTCAAACCCTATAGCAAATATGTCAGATGGGTGATCGTTTACATTGACAGTGGTCACTAAAGCTGAATTTGGGCAATCCAATAACCAGTCAGCTAATGAAACATCCTTATAGGCAAGACTTCTGAAATGTTTACCTCCATTGACATTGTATGTGCCAATAGTAATACGAATACTGGAGGGTTGTGTATATTCAGTTGATCTACGGCACATTTCTCTGAGAACTGAAGTAGATGTGTGCAATATATGGGAGGGTAATAAAATTCTGGTACGATCTGCTAGTTCAGAATTCAATGTGGATCCCAGCAAGAGTATATCAATTGCTTCTTGCTTTGAATTGTCTAATAAATTATTTTGAATGGTACGAGCAGCAGATCTTGCTCCATCAATCAACTTTGATCCACCCTGAATAGCTCCAGTGCCTGCATAGATTTTAGATATTTCATTACCATTATTAACCCACATTTGCCGGAACACTTCCTCAAACCTGTTTACATTTTGCTTTTTATCAATGCATTGTAACAACATCAATTGTATGGCTAGCATTTCCAAACCTATAAATGTTTGAATGGAGTTAGTTCTATCCAAGCAATCT
This sequence comes from Hyposmocoma kahamanoa, assembly GCF_003589595.1. NCBI lineage: Eukaryota > Metazoa > Arthropoda > Insecta > Lepidoptera > Cosmopterigidae > Hyposmocoma > Hyposmocoma kahamanoa. Next base: position 10,603,363 of record NW_020653726.1, read on the forward strand.
AAGCAGTTGGTACGTATTACACCTTTTTGTACATTGTAAATATCATCACCTTTTGCACTAAAAATGCCAATTGTATCATAGTAGGTTTCAATTATTTTTTTGAATTTTGCAAGAGCCGTTTCAGCTGATGCTGCCCGTACTTCTTGATGATAATCAAAAATTATTTGTGTGACATCACTGTGTGCAGATTCATGAATATGTTTTTGGAAAGCATTGCTGAGTGTCGCTTCCCCTTCACTACCCCCTATCAAACTTGAACCCAGAAGGTTGACAACGATAATGTTGCCATAATTACGTTTCAGTTGTGAAAAATGCCTATCACAGGCAGAAGTTGATGCGTCATATCCTCGTGACATCTTTACTTTGTGTGATCCCACTTGTATTCCTGGCTGCTCCCAAAACAGAGGTACAGAGCCTCTGGTTTGTATGTAAGAGGCAACAGAATCATCTATATAGATAGACTGTTCTGTTTCTACAAAGTTAGCAACATTGCCATCATCGTTACACCCCCTTACATTGAATCGGGTGCCAGCTCTTTCACAGCTGAGTCGCGATACTAGTACAGCTCTCGCTTGGCGGTGGCCTACATAGATAGTGCGTATTTCAACTGAGCCACACATGGCCCTGGTGAGCCAGTCATCGCAATCAATACCGTATCTTATCAAATGTATAAATAATGTTCTATTCCAAAAGAACCTGTTGTCAGGAGTGGAAGTTTTGCTTTTTCTTTGTGAGCATAATGTGAGATCAAAGAGAGCATCATTAACTTTGCTGGAATTCCAGGAAAAGTAAAATGTACCTGAATTTAACAATTTTCTCACCTCTGCAACTTTGTCTTCACCTTGAGAATGATAAAACAGTGGCAGAAACTGTGTTTGTGTAATTTTGAACACTTCGACGTCTCCAACTTTTCCAACTGAGCAGCAACCCGTAACGAGAACGAGATAAAGCAAACAAGTTTCACCAGAATTCAACTGAAGCACGCCCAGGCACCCGTACGCGTCAGCGATTTTATGATACTGCTTCCGAAGATTTTCTGTTTCTTGAGACGATAGTGAAACTACGGCTTGAGATTCAAACAGTAGCGAAGTATCTTTATTTCTGTGTTGCAGAATTATACTGTAGGGATTCGGCGGTGCTGATTTCTCCAGGACTTTGAATCCTTTAGACATAGCCATGACTGCTGTTGATGTTACATGCAGCTAGCCACGCGCTATCCGCCCCCTTGTAACTTATTTTATTACTGCAATTTTCGCAGCAGCCTCGATACTCATAAATCTATGGTATACAGGAATCGACCGACCACAAACGAAATGTCAAACACTTGTTTTTTAGTGAAGCGTTGACAAGTATGTAGTACTCAACCAATAAATATCAAAATTATAAATGAATGAATTTGTTTCAAAATTAGTAAAAAGAAAGAAATAATGAATTATTTATGCCGATTTACAACATAGGAAACACATTATATGATTTGACACATAATACAAATAATTATATAAGAATTAATACGACTTAGTAAATAATTAAATAAAGGAAGTACTAAAATTGCGCTAGAGTATGCACTGTGCTATTACGGAATCCATCATACACTCAGCTTATTGGAAATATCAAGCTTGCTAGATATCACAATCATGCAACGCAAAAAATCCAACGCAAAGCAAGCGGCCTGCGCAAGCGAGTGACTCGTGAACAGTCCTGCCTGCGCATATGCGACAGATCTTTGCATATGCGCGAAGCGAGTCACGCATGCAAACGAAAAACGCAAGTGAAAGACTCGTCAGCACGGCCACAAACTACTAATACAAGATAGTAGTTTGTGGCCGTGCTCACGAATCTTGTCGTGTCACCGAAAGTGCTAGGACGCTGATTTTCAGTGGACTCTGTAACGGCATACATGCGGCACGATACAAAGCAAATGTATTTTCATAAAAAAATTAAAATAAAATAGGTACCATGTCATGCCCAATTAATTACAACATGATTGAATTGGACGTAGTTAGAATAAAAAGATCCAAGTCACAGCTTAGAAAGTTCACAAGTTAGAGCGAAAATGAGTTACCTATGTCACGTGATTCACCGTAGCCTATTCTTTCATGCCAGAGAGACTCGTGTCGATATGTCTAGTATTGGCGAAATTATAAGTAGCCTGTTGAAAAAAATGACATTTTCCCAGAAATATTTTTAATGAACGATCCAGGTATCCTGGACTCTCATTCAACAATACATAACATGATCCACTTGTGTATGAATCATTATTAAAAAATACTAAACCATGAAATAGGATGGCCAATTAGATTCAAATAAACTTGAATCATTTTGTTTTTATTGTTTATTTTGTAACCAAATGCTCCAAAGTGATTTGTATAGGGGTTTTTAAAATCTTGAAACAATAGGATCCAAAGTAACTTGGATGGTTTTGATTATTCTTTTTAATAGGGACAGAATGTTCCACGCGTAGTCGGTTTCACGTTACGGGGTGTGCTTATGCTCTTCGGTGGCACAGTGATTAGTACAATAGGCGTTGATGAGGAGGTTACAGGTTATCGAACCTGGAACCTCCTCAAATTGGCTCAAATCAGGGCGATCCCTGATACAGCACTAGAAATTATACTCAAGTCCTTGCCATTGTATTTCCAGTGTTTGAAATCATACTCAAGTCCTGACTTGAGCATTGAGTAGAGTTCTGGAATACGACCCTCAGATTACATCTGAGACTGTAATGTAAAAAGTCAATAAAAACTTAACTTTTTCTTAAGTAATTAATTATAAAATCACAGAAATAGTACAAAATTGAATAAAAATAAGTAAACTTGTTGTGCACGTAAACCCGTTATAGTAATTATTGAGTCCTGTATTTTGGTCTGCAGGAAGAAATTTCTTTTTGAAATAAGCAGTACCTTTTGTTTGTGTTTTCCGTTTTACTAAATATGATTTGTGTTTTCCTGTACAATAATAATTAAATAAATAAAATAAAACAACTACTTACTAAAATATTGGCAGAGGAAGCTCAAAGTCAAAGATCATTTATTCCGTAAAATAAATTTACACTTGAAAACGTTACTTTATTCTTTACATTACATTACATTATGCTACTGCTCATTCACTGCCATTCACTACGCTAATTTCCCTGAGAAGAACGAGGAAAAAACTCTAGGGATTGCTCTTTTCAAATAAACCTAAATGCTATGGAATACACCTTGAAGCAAATTTGTGCGGATTCTGGAGCCATGTCGTCTTTCCATATATCTTTATAAACACGTAGTCTTCAATTTTTTTGTTTAATTGGGCAAAACTCGTTACTTTAAAACTCGTTCTATAATAAAACTGAGAAATGCTAAATTCACGTGTTAAGCTCATTTCAGTGAATTCAAAACTTTAAAACGCTCCCCTGTGAACTTGGCAATTTCGACATACGATACTTTACGCAGGATTTCGAATCGAATTCTTCTAAGCTCTACTAATAAAACTGTCGGATTGTTCAGCAGCTGCGTGAATGGCATATGAAATGAAAATAATACATATTATTATTTGGTAATGTATTTTGTATTAACCTTTATCCACACAGGCATAAATAAACACTTATAAACATAATAAATAATAACATAGTTTAAAGGCTAAAGTTAACATATTTGTTATACAATGCCATAGAATTAGTAGGCACAGTAATGTGGCCAGTCTTTTTTTGTACGTAATTGTGATATATTTCGCGGGAAGCGCGCGTGACGGTTGGCGGGATCACGTCGATGGTGCTGTCGATAGTGAATGCGCTGCTCACCGTCATTACCACATGGTTGTCGCTCTTGTACCGCGGGTTGGAACGTCGCTCGAAATTCACGTAGCGCTTGTATCTACAATTTTGTACAATTAGCATCTAATCCAATTACTATAGTACTTTACTTTGTAGAAATAGTATTTGGAGACAGAATTCCATTTGAAATGGTGGCGCTAATCAACAATAGCGTTACAATTTAATTCAGAAATCAATACTTTTGATATTAAAATTGAAATTCTTACCAAAGACAAGTTGTTAGCTTTTGAAATGTATACATAGAATAGAAACATTTATTTTATATTAACAGAGACATAATATTACGATTCCAAATAAAATGTCAAGGGATAATCAAACACAATCGTCAATAATAATATACTATGGAATATAAAATAAAGTACTATTACTAAAAACCATTAATAAACGCAAAATATTGTCCAAATGCAATAACATGAAATAAAAATAAAATTATGAAACTTGGTTAAAAAGGTTTCTGCAAGATTAAATATTAATCAGAACACTAACATAAGCATATCTCGTTTGTTAGGCTCAGCCAACAGGATACGGTTGGAGCGCTTGATGGCAGGAAAACTCGGCGTGTGGGTAGGCACCTCCGGTTCACTGAGCGTCTTAACCACTTCGGCCAATGGAGAGGGAATGGCCTGCCGCGAGCTCGGCGACGAACTGGTTAAGTCGTCTTCCGTTGAGGAGTCGCTGTTCGAACTGTGAACAAGGTAGATTATACTTAACGCATATACATACCCATAGTTGCGCTTTGTAAGTAGATATTCATTCACAATATTTATAATAATAATAATGTACTACGTGTACCAGAGTAACGGAGTTCACTCTGGTGCCAAATAAAAATTATGTAATATAAATAACCTTTTGTAAAAAAATTTGTCAATGTAGTTCGTACATAACAAAATTGTAATATCAACAGGGATCTCTCTATATAGCAGCGTATATAATAAACATTTTTTTTATTTGATTTGATTTGATAAACAGAAGTAAAGTGGTGTAGATTGAATTGATATATTGACTTACTCGCTAGAATTATTAGAAGTGGTACTGGATCGTCCGCTGATGACGGGGTTCTTGGAAGTGGGGCCTTTCGTTTGTCCAATAGCGCGACCGCGGACCACAAACGGACTGAAACTCTCCGTGAACGTCGGTGCTAAATCCCGTAACGTGTGACACATCTGGAATACAGTTCGAGATACAATTAACGTAATTAAACACGTCACGTCACGCATCATTTAATGAAAAACAAATAACACTCCCATTATAGTAACTAGTGTGTATAATGACCACGGAACAAAGAAACAATGGAAGTGCCTTAAGCCTTTTTAATTACTATCAGAACCGCTGTCGCCAAAGCTCACATAATCATAGGGTAAACACTATAACATCTTGATAGTGATTGGTCGTAGTTTCTAATTTAAAAAGATGTAACACATTCTGGACTGTCAATATAATTTAAACTTTAACCAGTTGGCATATCGTTAAAAGTTCAATACCTATTGTTTATTTTGAAATTTCATTCATCTATGAGGCGACGAACGATTAACGTTCTCCAAAAAAAGTCTACCATATTGCAGCAGTTTAAGGTTAAGTTTCGTTTCTTATAACAAAAATCAATTAGAATAAATAGAAAGCGGAAAATTCATTTGAATTAAATAAAATAAGACTTAACGATAAGTACCATTTTTGCACTTCAAATAAGCAAAATAATGCATTTTTCCACAATTGTCGAGTTTTGCGTGAGATATGACACGACTAAATGTACAAAGCGAAAATGTCGGACTCAGCTCAAATCTGTGAAATTACGCGTAATGTTGGCACGCGTGTCCCGCCCTCTAATCACTTCTACCGTATTAAATTGCTACTTATAGATATAAGGCCGCCTGATGAACACTAGCTAATTCCGTGATATTTACTTCACTGCTTGTTAAGTGTTCTCACTGTATTTTTTTAATATGCAATAAAGAATATTTCATTCATTCATTCAAAGACCATAGAAAGAACTAGCATAACGTTATGACAGCAGCAGTTTCTTCCTGTATTATTGGAATGCATGTGTACAGATAGATATCAAATTTTATGATTTTGACTCCTTACTTTTCGCCTACCTATTAACAATTAACCTGCCTTAAGCTCGAAGCATTCCTGCAACTGCGTATATTCGAAGGGGCGGTTGCAGTCGTGGTAGAGATCGAGCATCTCGAGCGAGTCGCTGTGCATGCCGATGATCTCGCAGCACAGCTTACGCATCTCATTGCAGGGTCTTGGCAAGTACTTCAGGACATCGTCGTCCCACCATTTCGTCATCGATCTGTAGTGATACCGTGAGTTATTTGTTTAGCAGGTAAACAACAATACTGCCCTCCTTATCATAACTAACGTAATCAACATTTTTAGCGAAATTGAGTTATTAACATTTTTTTTATGATACCAAGGACAGGACGAGCAAGTCATGTTAAGTCAGTCAAGTCTGGTGTTAAGCGACACGTCTGTCCATAGCAGTTGCAGTGCCACAAAGAGCGTTTATCGCAAAGATTTGAGGGACACTGCCATGCCACTAACACCCTTATCCTTCAAAACCGAAACACACTAATGTTCACATTACTACTTGGAAGCAGAAATGGGACTCTTTCACAAGGAGTTCTACTGCTACTAACAGGTTTAGGATTAGCGAAACGAGATCTAAAACCCCCTATAATCGTTATTTTTTAATATCTTTATTTAGGTGATTTTTATTGTTAAGAAAAATCTGAATAATTGACATATTTACTACCAAAAAAGAAACTTTAGGCACCATTGACTTACAAATAGTCACCAATGTCTCGAAAGTTACCGAAATGCAAATGCGTTAATTATGACAAGGAGGCGAGGGAAGAATACGCCGCTTGATGTGCTTGTTTCTTTATATATCTGTTTGTATTGTATTGTCATAACATGGAATGTTCGGTCCAATTCAATATGCATTTTTGTAACCATACAATTGCACTAAAATATATTTCAATGGAACGAACATTACAATGATAAAAGAATAAAAGACATTGATTGAATTTTCGCTTTTATTTTTAAACATGAACATTTAGTGGAAAAGGATGTTAAGTAAATTATCAAACCACTTTAAGCAAAAGAAACTTTACTAAAATTCAATACAGTGACGGTCAACTGTCGATCTTTGAAGTTTAAGTACATACATAGCAGGTATCGGTTTTTTAAAAAAAGAATTACGTTGCCGCCGTTAGTTGAAAGGGCGCATGTGAAAAATGAATGACATGTACCTACTGCCGTGATGAGCCCTGATGGCGTGATTAGTAAAAAAAGACGAAGCCACTATTATTTTTTCCTAGGTGGATTACATATGAAGTTACCATAACAGAAAAGGGAGTAAGTACCCATAATTTTACGGTCAAACTAAGTTACATGGATGTATTCACAAAACAAATTGGTAGAAAGGCGTAATTGCATGTATACGTCGTTTCGTTTTAAAATGGTAAAGACGCAGGTCACGTTTAGACTTTCTAAATGTTCCTCAGTTAAAGCTCTACATGTATTGCAGTTACTGAAAAACGTTAATTTTCCAGATGTGAGTTTAATAAAATGTAAAGGGCGGAGAGATCAAATCCCAGTGCTTCTTCGTGATTTACAAAATCAAATGACAGTAGCAATGTAACTTTAGACATGTTGATCAATAAGGTCACACCACGGGTTCTACTTCCTGACACTGTCAAGAAAGAGCTGTTGCAGAAAATTAAAACTCATATTCTCACGCAAAAGGATCACTAAATCTGTATCATATTCTGGTCATTAATCTCTACATTTCTAGGTTGCATTTAAAGATATTTAAGCTTGCCTTTTTTGTGAAAAATGAAAAATGTTACCTTTCTTTGAAGCAATAAAAAAATCTTGAAAATGTTTATATAAGCCATAGTGTTTTTCTTATTTAAAATGTAAATGCGCATCTGACCTCCATCCCATTTGATGGAAAGTGACGATGAAGTCGACGATGGAGCATGCACAGCTAATGCCTATTCACTTTCGCCTTGACAAGGTCCAAGTTATAACGTTCAGGGAACAAGTTTGCAGGCAGGGAATTCCACTCCATAGCCGTTCGCCATATAAATGTGGAAGCGTAACGTTTCGTGCGAATCTTTGAAATATCCACAAGATAGGAGTGGAACCCAAGCCCCCGGTGATGGAAAGGGGAAGGCGGAGTTATATAGAATAGAATAGAATAGAAACTCGCGCCCATCTTACCTAGTATTGCGTATTTTACGAACATTTTTTTACTAAGTTGAAAATAAAAATAAGCACATGAATAAAGAAAATGGTATAAGTAAGTAAGGGTAAAGCATAAATAATAAAATATTTTAATTCCATATTTTGCATATAATATAGGTTTATCTTACTGCGTTTGAAGAAAATGTCTACGTTTTTTCGTTTGGAAACAGCAGATATTTTATCATTTAATTTCTTTACACGATATTTTCTCGGTTTTGAGTTTTTGTCGCAAGCGCCCCTTCAACGGCGGCAGTATGAAGAACTTAGAATAGTAAAACAACTTTAGTACTATGCAATATAATTGCCAAAACCATACCAGTTATTTGTTATCGTATCACTGAGAAAAATAAGTAAAAAAAGGCGAAGTAAAGTTGTATCACACATACCTGTTAATGGGAATAAAGACTATAGCCTCAGGATGGTGCAGATAATAGTCGCTCTGGTATTCCCAAATTGGCGGTCTGGACGTATCGGGTATGAAGAGCCCCAGGAACAGATTCATGGAATTCTGCTTTTCGGCATCAGAAAACGTATTGGAGTAGTACCGACTGAGTGTCTGCATTATATCGTTGCCGTGGGATGACCAAGGAGCTGTCTTGCGGTAGGTTTTTATCCTTATATAAAAGAATTCCACTTTTAGGGGAGTTTACACTGAGTATACAATGTATTTGATGTATTTGTTGCCTTAAATAAGCAAAAGTCTCTCCTATTACGGGAATATAGTATAATAAGACAAGTATGGTAACTCCATACAAAACAGCAACGCAGTTGAAATGTGCGCACGAGCGCCGTGCGCCGCCGTATGCGGACGCACACATTCGCATAATAGTGAGAGGCGCATGACACGACACGAATGTGGGCACACGGCACGCCGCGGGTACGCACACCTACAAGCCACGCTGTTACGTTTGTATGGAGTTACAATACTTGCTATATTATACTGTGGCTGAAACCAATCCAAGATTCAGACCTTTTAATATTAGCACATTCGCGCGAGCACCAACAGCACGGTTGCACCAAAAGCTGATTGATACGCTGTGGCAGATATTTTTCTCATTTATTAACGCAAACGTTTATAAACATTTCTTCTACAGGCTGTTAAAAGAATATATATATAACAAATAATTATACTGACGTCAATATTTGTTGACGTCTAAAAACCGCCTGCCGACGTTGCGCGGTCATTGGTATGAGTGTAGTGTTTACTTATCCTGTGAAATTTCGATACTGCGTGTAGCCAGAGATTCAATAATTATTAAGATTTTGTATGGGGAAATAGCGTTCTCATAGTTTCATCGATGAAATAAAAAAAATGAAACGACGTAATAGAACGTTGTTTTACATAACATACTAATATTTAAGTCGACATAGAACGTACCTCGCGCGAATGTGTTAATTTGATATTCCCGACTCTGATTTTAAAATATGAGCCTAGTTAGTAAATCAAGTATGAGCCAAGTTACCTGTGAACCAATTGAGATCCACCATACTGCAGCGCTAACGTGTCGCCGTGGTCTTCGTACAACCCTTCGAGTAGTCGCGCGCAGTCCGAATCGAATTCTATCACCGGCTCTCCCAGAAGGCCGAGAGCATATAGCTGAAACGAACATTATAATAACGAACACACTAATAATAACCCACATACTCAACATAGCCCCGCACTAGGGAAACCCCGTGTCGCGGGTGCCATGGACACATACACCACCACATACAACCACAAATCACACCCAAACTCACGAGAAAAATAAATGTAGGCCATACAAATATTTCTCCCGGCCCGGGAATCGAACCTGGGACCTCTGCGTGGCATTCCGGCATGGTAACCGTTCGGCCACGGATACCTCCGTTGTACTTATAATAGAGTGGCCAATTTACATCGCTCCAAAACAATCTTATTTAAATATACGATGTCGTAACGACCCATTTAAAATAAACATTCCGCGGAAGTCATTACTTACTTTAGACGTTAATGTTTATTTCACCTTTTAGAAAATTTCTACTGTAGTCACCAAAACTACTCTAGTATGACAAGTATTCCATTAAATAAAATGGAATTTGATATGAAATTCGTGTGTCGTCATGTTGGTATTTATTCTTAGGGTCGTATTCTAGAACTCTACTCAATGCTCAAGTCAGGATTGCACTGGAAACACAAGCACTGTAAATACGACTCTAATGGCAGGGACTTGAGTATGATTTCGAGTGCTTTAAACCATACTCAAATCCTGACTTGAGCATTGAGTAGAGTTCTAGAATACGACCCTTAGATTGCCTGATTCGTTTCTAAAACTTGTTGCTAACAAAGGGTCCGTCTATGGTTACTGCTTCTAACTACTTACAGATAGCTATCTCTCTCGTATGGGTCCCGCGGGTAAACTACGTGTAATACATATATTTATATATACATTCCACGCATACATGCTAGGTTACACAAACATTCTGCATATTACACATAAATCTTGTAATTTGATTTAAGTTGTTTAGAAATTGTAATTAAGTTTATTGGATTTCGAAAAAACAAAAAAGTCATGATTTCGCCAATGTCAAGTAAAAATGACTTTGCACGGTGGTAGTTTTGTAAAAATAATATGAAGATTATGGCGGACGACGCCATTAGCAAGGCCGGTACCTCCCACAAACTCCAATTTTTGCTCCATCCTGACATTCAGTAAACTTAATTACAATTACCAAAAGCGACATCTCTTGTCAGGTGCTGGTAAGTATAAAGATACCTGGCTGAGTGAAGAAATTCTCACAGATGCTACGGGGCGCTACGCCAAAAAGTTGTTAAATAAACTAAAAACAAAGATCTACAACAAGCACATGGAAAAACGTGTAAGTGTAAGTGGCTTAGTTGGCATTGCGTCTGGCACGGTGTGCTAGAAGACGTTGGTTCGAATTCAGCCGGATCGAATTTTTTTGTCTTAGTATTCGATTGTTGTATTAATATTATAACAAACCAGATGTTTAATAATGTTTACATATAAAATTAAGTTACTTGCAGTAGGTATTAAACTAAACTAACAATTTTCTTGTACTTTTAATTAGTTAATAGCTGAATATGTGAGTGAAAGAAAAATATTATTGCGTTATTTAGCCTTTTCGCGATTTTTTATTAGTTCGTGAAAAAACGTTCAATTTTCTAGCCTAATATATCAGAATACTATCGGCATTTGTTGATTTTCCATATATTGTATGCATCCACGTCATTCCGCTCTCTGTAAGTAGGGCCTAAACATTTTTAACATCATACTAATGATTCATAGTCAAACTAAATCATAATACCTGATATGCCAAGACGCATTTGCCAATTGCAAACTGCGCAGTATTAGTTCGATCTAGACAATCGACGCAGTTGACTCGTACCAATCCTGTCTGCAGTTGTCCAGCCTGATGTCCTTTCACACCCGCCTGCTCACCATAGCCATCCGAGCTCAGAAATATACCCGTCCGTTTTACTACTGTGCGAGCTATTGCCGATAAACTGGAAATCATATTTTTAAAGCTATAATCTTTGTCAGCGTAATTTACCTTATACTAATTTAATGATATGTTTTGGTATACTATAAACATGAATTGGATGGTAATTATAAATCTAAATCTATAACTTACTCACTTATCAAGCACTTTAGCATCAGCCCCCTTATTCATTCGTGCCATGTCTAAATGAAAGTATTGAATAGCATGCTCTGGTGGCAGGAACTGATTTAAATATCTCACAGCATTGCTTATCACGTCAGTTAGCAAAGACTCATGTTTCTTCTTCTCACGTTTCTTGACTAAATTCAGGAACATTATCGGGGAGCCATATCTCCTCAAAAGATTATTCAAATGCCTTCCTGGGATTTCAGCAAATGGGTCACTGAGATCAATAGCTATTTGTGGTTTAGGCACCATTTTGGACACGTCTTGAGACCAGTAGCTAGGAATCGATCCTCTTATTTGGACAAAAGAGCTGAATCTGTAAATTTAAAGGATCAAAGTTGGTGGTTGTCCAGCCTGTCGGTAGTGGTCGTTAGTTTCGTTCGTGGTCACTACTAGGGGGCCGTAACTGATCACAGCTCTTATCACTGCTGTGTAGAGCCAGTGTTATCTTGGGTGAAAGTACCCATTGTTTACTTACCATTCTAGAGCATTGCCAGGTGACAGTAGCTTGCTTGATAAGGAACTGTATGACGACACGGAACTTAATATTGTACACACTTAGTTGGAGTTCTCTTCCCAATTGATTTGTTAAATTAGCGATAATTAAAACCTTTAATGACCCGATTGAAGTGAAACTTTATACTGATAATGAGTGTCCTAATAAAAAAGTTCCCCCCTCCCCTCTCCAACCCCTCCGCGTTCCACGTACTTTTTGACCCATCCCTGTATGTCAACATGTCAATACAGATACTTGAATATGCAGATAATAATACCTGCCAGTGCAAAATGATGAAACCATGGAATCATGGACAATCTGCTCTGTTTCCACTTCATTAGCAACATCGCCGTGCATGTTAGCCCCTCTCTTCAAAAATCTAGTACCAGCATACCTATTACTCCTTCTGGCTATGAGTGTCAAGTAAACAGGTCTACCAAAAATGTTTAAATTACTTTGCTCTATGAAACCATGCACTATATATAGTATCCAATCTGGATGTAAATGGGAATGTACTGCTGATAGTAGGTGGCTGTTCCATACAAATCTCCACTCAGGTACTGTTCGTACTCCGAACTCTAATTTTTGGTGTTGTCTGAAATAGTAAAAACTATTTAGTAATTACAAAAATTCAAACTTTAGATTGATATTACATAGAAGAGCTATGTTTACCCAGTCTTCTCACGTCTTTGCTGCAACTGCTCCTTCCATGTCTGAAAAATGTCTTCATCATCCTCCATATTACATGTACATTGGTTATCATCAGCCACAGATAACCTTAAATTAGAATGATACACAGCAGCAGTGACTGGCTCAGGGAATAATGCTGGAGCCAATTTTCTTGGAGGAGCCATGTTCATTTGTAAGGTGTGTGTTATATCATAGCTGTAGCTATAATAGAAGTTAGTAGATAAGTCAACGGCCATGAACATCTTAAGATATCTCTGCTCGTCAGGATGCTGAGGCTTACTATTGTCACTTGGAATGTATATCATTGCTGTATCTTGAATTTTGTATATGGAATGTGAGCCAATCATGGCAATTTTCCTTCTTTTTGTGACAAGTATTATGTAATAGCCTTCTAGGAATCTGATAAAACCTGTAACATAACCTAAATACATAAATAACTAAAGAAAGAACCTACCTAACCTACTTATACAGGGTGTAATTGTTAAGTGAGCCATTATTCCATAAATATAAGAGATTTTGATATCTCGATAAGCTTTAAAATGATATCGAAAGTACATTACCTAATGAGCAAATAGACATTAACAACTTTTTTTAAATAAAACTAGAAATGTCCAAAATTTTAACATTAAAACACTCTCATACATTTAACATGACATTCGTAGAGAAGTTTTAGTTTTAGACCAACTTCTGCTGTTCCAATTTTTCTCATCCCATACAACGAACTGATCCTTGCTTGGAACTAAGTAAATCAGCACTAAAAAAAAATTTTATCAATTTTATTTATTTTTATGGACTTGACCAAATATAAGTTAAGATAAGTTTTATCAATTTATTTGTATCAGTTTTGTCATATGTTAAGTTATTGTTACCTCTTACAGTAGGAAAACTAAAGCCTCTGCACAAATGCCATATTAAGAGCCTGGGCACACTTAACAATTACACCCTGTATAGTCACTTTGTCTGTCAAGCTGCTTAAGCAGCTTAAATATTTATTTTTATTAGCCTATTCTGTCCCATTGATAGGCAAAGATTTCCCTCACTGCTATGATATTACAACAAATATGTCCCTATAATATAATCATCACTTAACTGCCTCAGTGGCCGAACGGTTACCAGACTGCCACGCAGAGGTCCCAAGTTCGATTCCCGGGCCGGACGAAATATTTGTATGACCTACATTTATTTCTCCCGTGAGTTTGGGTGTAATTTGTGGTTGTCTATATGCGTGTCCATGGCACCCGCGACACAGGGTTTCCCTAGTGCGAGGCTATGTTGAGTGTGTGCATTATTATATTATTATATCAAGACCGTACCAACAATTCCAAAAGCTGACACAAGTTTATTAAGCCCCGAGGCTTTACCAGCTCTGTTGCCAAAGCCAATCATGTTAAGGAGCTGATGTATTTCTTGCTTGTTGTACTCCACTTTATCATCCACTAGAATAAGCTCTCGCGGATCTGTTCTGTCGATCTTGAGTACTCTGAAGCGTGTCTGGGTATTGTTGGAGCCTATGAGGTAGAATCTCTGCCAAGAAAAACTTTACTTTATTCTCAATTCCGAATTGAATTTCATAAAACGAATTTGAATATATTATATTACAAAATGTACAAATAATATAAAAATTAGGGAAAAATAATATGAAAAAGATTTAAACACTTTTTCAATTTTGGTTAGGTCAAAACTCTTTCTTATTTTTTGTACACATTTCATTTGAATTCATAAGTAAAGTTTAAAATAATATAAAAAACACACCTGTTTAGTTTCATAGAGGGCAATCCTCTGTATAGAGCTGATAATAGGGTGGAACATCACACTTTGTTTAGACATCTTCCCGAGTAATGTTTAGCTTAATAAACACTGCACAATGAATAACAAAGCACATTAATAACTTAATTTTCGTGGGGAAAAAACCTCACATTTCTATAAAATCCGAATAATAATAAAAGTATATCTTACGTTTGCGTGATTGCTGTCATCTCATGTCCACAGAACACTATACATACTACAAGGAGCTCACATCTAAGAGCTCAAATCTGTAGTGTTGGGTCATGGAAAAATTTATTTAAACCTATTTTACAGAAAATAAATATTTATATATACCATAATTATGCAGATATTTTTCCTTTAATTTTTTAATATTTTTTTTAATATTAGTTTCACGGCATTGGAATACTGAGACCTGTCAAAAATTTAAGTTACTGAACGAAAACTATGGAATTGTTGGAAGTTTTTTCACCGTTGTGAAATCATTCTAAATCTTGTTTTTCTATAAGTGGCTTATAGTTTTTTAACAATAATAATAACGCACACACTCAACACAACCCCGCGCTAGGGAAACCACGTGTCGCGAGTGCATTAAAACGAGAGAAATAAATGTAGGCCATACAAATAGTTCTTCCGGCCCGGGAATCGAAATTAGGACCTCTGCGTGGCAGTCGTGGCATGATAACCGTTCGGCCACAGAGGCAGTTAAACAAGTTTATTTTATAATTCATGATAAATAAAACTTCTGGTTATTTCTAAAGGTAGAACATCATATGAGCCTTCCAAAATATATTTTCCAAATTTTTCCATTATAAACTTCTTTAATAAAATAAAATTGTATGGCTAAAAACAAGTTACAGAAAAACGAGAATTCTAATGATTGGACAATAGCGCAAAAAAATCGTTTTGGCTCCATTGTTTTCGTTCAGTACCATTTACATTTGACAGGTGTCAACGTCAAATGTGGAAAAGTATAGGAAAAATATCTGGAAAAATATTTATTTTTTCTGAAAAATGTGATTTTTTCAAAATGGATTTTTTCCATCGCCCAATACTAGTTATAACAATATACGCTTCAGACTTCTTTATCTTTTTGACTCCTCAGACAAGTTCCTCAGAAAATTAAATATCTCTGGAATCTCTTTCAACTTTTTTCAATCAGTTTAGAGTATTAATTAATTTGAACACAAGATTTTATAATGTCGAAGAAGCAAAGAATATTCATATTGGGACTATTTAAAAATGGTCTTATCCATCAATTCGAACATAGTATAATGAACCACTATAGTAATTATTAACAATATTAAATTGTGCAAAATAAAGTGACTTGTAAATTATGATTCTTATCTCGCCACTCTCGTACATTCCTATAAACTTTTACGAACATCAATTGATACGTGAGATAATTAATAGATGGCGTTACACTACGATTTGAAATCTTGATGAGGGAACATGGAAGGAAATACAAAACTATTTAGTTTTTTAGTTTTCTACTCCACAATAAATAAAATATCGATTATTTTAAATCAAACTGTCATCAAAATCAAAATGTATAAAAATGTTTAATTTTAGCGTCAACAACGTAAAGTGATAAATGCAACGTCAGTTCTACGAGTATGTCGTTGATGTCTTTTTCATGCAATTAAAAACATTATATTCGTTTTAGCGTTTGTTGGTAATTAGGTTAAACTAAGCAATACTCTTTGTGGTAAACTTACTGAACATTTGCACTTTAAGTGCTATATGCTGTACGTATAGATATTTTATTTAGCTTGTAACGTTAGATACAGATACGTAAACATAATAATATTACCTAGCTCGTAAATATAGAAGGGTTTATGCGTGTTAATGTGTAATATTAGGAAAATACGCATTGCGGTGGTACGTTTGGCTCATTTACATGACTGTTTTATTATAATATTATAACGGTTTCAAGCCCTCCTTGACAAATTATACATACACATGTATCTTGGTACGTATTCACATACTTATGATGAAACGTTTCGTTACGTCAAAGTGCCACTCCCAACCTCACTTAAATATTGGTATGGATTTGGAACTGGGTCAAACCTGTGGACCTTGCGTGTATGATATGCCACATGATGCAGCTGAACTCCGTTAGGACATAGCGCTTTATTGCCTAGTGACATGTCGCACATTAACAATGTGGGAATTTTAATCAGGTTCGCCAGCCTGCTTGGGCAGCATGAGTGTCGATTGTGTAGCTCCATGTGTGAAATGAGATTCCACTTTAGTAGAGCCTTCCGATTCTGAATAGTGGCAGGGAGGTGGCGCGCATGCGCGGGAGGGCGCTGGCATCGCGCTCACGGCAGTCCCGTGCGCGTCTTCGAGCCCGCATCACATGCCTCGCGTCAGCGCTATTGTCTGACGCAGGGGCAGAATCGAACTGAATGAAATACACTCTACTACCACGACCACTGATTCCAGTCTTCGTATATGAGTGTTATAATAGTTGTTTTAGTGATAACCGAGAGTGGTGTTGCCCTGGGCCAAGAGCCGGTAAACAACCGGTCCAGATAGGGAAGCTGCGTCGGCTCACGCCCGACTACAGTGGAATGCGGCAATTTTAACTACTGCAGACCACGGGACCCCATTTACGAATAGGGACCGATCACTACTGGGCCCTATAGAGGTAAGTTGCTCCATATCTGCAACCTTTACAAATAGTGTGATTCAGTTGAATTCGAAAAGAGGTGTAAAAGATTCTTTGGAGTGGGGAAAATGAATACAAAATGACTGAAACAACGTCTATATTTTCTACGTCATCATACTATCATTATATATTAATTATTTAACCGGTATGAACACATTGTTTTATCATAATACTATATCGATGAACAATTAAAATCCCATTAGTTGTAGCTTAAACCATAGCATAATTTGATTTAACAGCCTATTGTTAAAGAAACACGTTATTGTATTTTATCACATAAAGAAACGATTTTCAATTTCAATTTTGATATTAGTAGAATGATGCATTGATATTAATGTGGATATATCAAAATCAATACAATACATGTTCTTTATAGAATTTATTTCTTACGTAAAATTATACTTAACATCAGAACTGAACGTGAGAACTCTACATAAATAAAACCAAAAGTATATCTTATTGTAAGGCGCACAATTTTGGAACATCATTGAACTTACATTCAAAGACTTATATAGGGACATATATTCAGCAATTAATAGTCGTAACCGCATTTCAAGATCTTAGTGTTGCGAAATGTTCGTAATGTCAGAGCAGGTACCTACATAGATTAAGTAAGATCACTTTCTTTTCACCCATCGAACATTGCCACCAAGATGCTATTCAAAAAGACAACTCTCGCCTCAATTCTCACGATTTGTCGATCCACTGAGAGTCAAAATACAAAATCCCATTGTTATATTTTTATGCTCTCTACTTATGTGGTCTCTTTTTGGGTCTCAATTTCGGTTTTACGAATAAGAATTGTTTCTTTACGAAGCGAGGTAAGCCTTAAATGAACTTCTTTAGGTATGTTTTGAGCTTTTTACTTCGATTACGCGAAGCGTCAGAAATTGATAACTAAATAAATAAACTTTGTGCCTATAACATGTAAATGTATTCACAATAAAACGATAAAGTCCGTAGTGTAGTCATTTCAGCATCGAGATAAGCCTACCTACTTTTTGTTGATAAAAGAAAGTATGTATTCAATGAAGTAGGTACTTATATGTTGTGTACCTAGTAATGTGGATGATTATACTTGTAACGAGGGTAAAGAAAGTATAAGCTTTTTTTCAGAATTAACAGTTGATAGAGCAAAATACTCATGTATGTAGGTAGTTCACTAGATGCTTCAATGTGCGTGGGAGCATATACAAGCTTTAAGTGTATTAATGCATAGACTGTGGGCGGTGATCTTATTACACAGAAACTTTTTATTTTATACAAGAAATGCACAAAATATTTAAATACTTTCTTTTTCTACACACTCTTCTACACACATTTACCTCTATCATTCTCGGACTAGTGTTCACTACGCAATGTCCGTGGCTATTTTTGTTATTTAAAATTTAAGGTATATTATCGTGTAATTATTAAATAATATTTCTCGAATATTAAATAATATTGCATGACAAAAAAATCGAATACTTAAGTAACAAAAAGTGCCACGGAAATTGGATGGTGAACACTAGTCCGAGAATGACCACCTGTGCGGTGTGAAGTATATTAATTTAATTGATTTAGTAGTTCAATGTAAAGTACTGTAACCAAGTATACAAATAATATTCAAATAACGAATACAATTTTTTAATCCAAAAACGAAATTTTTATATTTTTTGTTATGAAATCAAATAAAATAATAAATACTACAAATAAACATTTTACTATCTTACTAATTTATTTGCATTCAGAGAAACATTTTTTTTTTGCTGCTGTTACGGTTTTCTGCACATAACCCACCTGGGCGGATACCACCGCTCTACCCATTTCTACCGCAAAGTAGGACTACTCTGTTCCAGATTTACTGGTAGGGAGGGCCAGCGTAATCACAAGCTCAGTTCTGATTTATTTTCCACGACCGGCAACTCATTTGATATTTAAAATACATCCTAAGTAACCGCTGCTCGTGAGATGGACCGTTTCACTGTTATCTTATCAGTTTGTAGCAACAATAACAAAACATTCTTTATGACATTTTGACTAATGGCATGAGTCTTCAAAACAAATGCGTTTATTCAAGTAGGTAATAATCGACCCAATTTACGGAAAGTAGGTCCGGTTATACGTTAGAGGATGAAAAAAAAAAATAGTCTGAGGGTTATACAATTCACTTATGTGTTCATCCCATCACACGGTTCGCCATTTTCACTTTAAAAAAACAATATTCACGAAATGAATGAGGGCTTTTCGGTCTCCTTTCCATTATACGTATTGTGGCTGACCCTTCAGTTCAATCCTTTTATTGTGGATCATGCGGAACGGTACTTGATGAGCTCCAATTGTGTCCTCGTCCTAAATCACAATCCTCAAATAATACAAGTGGAACTTCAATTTCTTGACGAAGAGATAGCCGTGTTACAGATTAATATGAATAACTTTCGCAACGTCGAATAACGACAAATTCGCCAGTATATTTCAACAAAGTGTAATTTTATGTTTGAATCTTTGTTGATTTTTGCTAAAACTCTCACGCTTTTTTGGAAGGTATTTCCGCGCATGAGTATCGATCGGATGGAACCCCTCGACGGGACACAACATATAACATGGATCATTTATGAAAATTGACTTTTAAAATTGAGATGGACAGAAGCCGGTTTTTTGTTAACTAAATAACAAAATAGTATTTTAAAATTTTCAATGTTTCTTACATTGTAACGAATGAAATGAATAAATAATAATAGCACATGCACTCATAGCCCCGCACTAGGGAAACCCTGTACTGCGAGTGCCATGGACACACTTAGACAACCACAAATTACACCCTAACTCGCGAGAGAAATAAATGTAGGCTATACAAATATTTCTCCCGGCCCGGGGATTGAACCCGGGACCTGTGCGTGGCAGTCCAGCATGGTAGGTCGTTCGGTCACGGAGGCAGTTAATCTAAAATTGTATCTAATCTAAAATATTCATGGTACCTTCGATACATTCTTTTTTTATAATATCAAGTGACGAGACGAACATGTTGTGAGCCTGATGGTAAGCTACACGCCTGTCCATAACATTTACAGTGCCACTCAGTGCTTTAAATCGCAAAGATCAAAGGGGCACAGCCACTGCGCCGGTCACCCTGAGCATAAGATGATAAGTCTCTTGTGCCTGTAATTTCACCAGCACCCTTACCTGGTAGTAATGCTGAGATTACTGTGCAGAAATGGGTAAGGTGGCAGTACTTCCCTGAACGAACTCTTTCACAAGGAGCTACTAAATTCATATTCATATTGGAAGTTAAGAAATGTGATGAATCGTTTACCTTTCTTTCGACATTTCAAAGTATTTCGATAAAGTCTGACCTGTTAAACAAGCTTCCATCGTACAGAATTCCTGTTTGTTTCTGCACATTTCCTGAGGGTCAGGTCAATATGTGTATAGATGGCTGCTCGTCTGCCTTTCACAGTACCTCAGGGGTCTGTCATCTCCGCTACTCTATTCTTGCTGCACGCTAACGATCTGATGCTGAGCAGACAGACGACAGCACAGTAATGGAGAGCTATGTGTCAAATGCCCGTTAACAGTAAAAAAATCCGGCGTAAACAACAGGCGATGATCACATTGTTGAAATTGAGCCTGAAAATGGCTTCAGACTGGGAAGATGCAAATAGGATCAGGTTCAAAGCCACCAAAACACAGACGAGTCTTTTTTCGGCTAAACGGAGTGTTCTCCACTTAGCTCCGGCTTTTCGAGATGTGTCCGTGTCGATAAGTAACCATCTTCGGCTATTTGATTTGGGCTTACCATCCAACTTCAACTACAGTCGCTATATCGAATCCTTGGCAAAATCTTTTTCAGAGTCAGACGATACTTCACATCAGAACAGATTTTAGTTCTTTGTATTTTTCAAAATCAGTTCGATAAAAATCCTACTGAATGGGCAACGCTTACATGTCATTAAAGTAGACAACATATACGATCGAGGTTCGAGAATATTGAATCCAAGAAACTACCTAGTAATTTTGTGAGATCTTAAACATGTTTTTAGGAGTGTAAGGACTAACTTTTTGCGTCTACTCGTACATCCTTATTTCGGGATGCAGTGTATATGTATTAATAAGTAAGTATTTATTGTTAAAACTGTTTACGTTACCCTAGGTTTTGCTAGCTTTAATAAACGTTACTCCCATAAAAGATTAACAAAAGCTAGCAAATACAACGTACTATTCTTTGAGAGTTCTCTAATTAAAATCCATTATAAAAATACAGCGTTGTTTTCGCTAGAGTTAAATTTTATTCGGGTCTCATGGTTACCGCAGTGAAGAGAAGTAACGAGGCGTGGCGCGGCAGCGTGTCCGTCCGCCACGACAGTCACCCCGTCGCTTGCCTAGCGCAGCGCTGGGGCTAGGGGGAATCGCCCACAAGGATTAAGATTCACGCCACGTATCTGCGGCATATGTGACCGGCCTTAACAACAATCTCTTTCTATTATCGACGACCTACTAAAACACTGCAGCCACTAATTAATTGTTAATTTGAAAGGAGTAGCGGTCTAATGAATTTCTAATTTAATATGGTTTTATATCAATACGGCGATCTAAATGTAACTAGGACTTGGAGGTAGTAGTCCAATATTTTCCCTGACTAAATGCTCTAAACATACCAGTGCACTTTAAAATAAACTTTACTTTTTTTTAAAATAAGGTAAAGACTACTTACTACTTGTCTTGCTACTGGAAGTATTCGTAAAGAATGTAGGTCACATACAGGTGTGCGCGGATCTATGAGATGGGCAAGCAAAGCAACCCCCAACATTTTAGGAATCTTCCATACCTAAAACCGTAGCACCCTATGACACGGAAAAGATACAGCGTGATATGAAATCATTGCAATTTGCTACGATACTAACAATCAATGTTTACAATAACGCCTCGATAAAATAGAGGCAGCGTAGCAGTAGCAAGCTTAGCGAGGTCTGAAAGGAAGGCCTCAATAAAGAAAGTATACACTCAATACCATTACATGTACTTTAGGTCTGGTAGGCAAAAATTTGAACTTAGTAAAGTTAAAATTGAACGTATTGTTTTTCGCTACCCGTACCCATGAAAAAGACTGACGCGGATTTGTCATATGTCACGGCGTGGACTACTGAAATCACGAAACGCGTCAGAGGTTTACAAAATAATAGTATATCTTATCTCGTGTGACAGACACACATAGTAGCAGTAAAGCTCCTTATGAAAGAGTTCGTCCAGTGAAGTACTGCCACTTTATTTCTGCCGCCAAGCAATGTCAGCATTACTGTGTTCCAGTTTTGAAGGGTAAGGGTGCTGGTGAAATTACAGTGTGACGGGCGCAGTGGCCAGTGACGCAGTGGCGCAGTGCCACTCAAAATCTTTAAATCGCAAAGATCTCACTCAGGAGCACTGCCACTGCGCCCGTCATCCTGAGACATAAGTTGACAAGTCTCATGTGCCTGCAATTTTACCATTACCCTTCAAAACCAGAATACAGTAATGCTCACATTACTGCTTAGCGGCAAATATAGGTATGGTGGCAGTGCTTCCCCAAATGAAATCTTTCACAAGGAGCTCTACTGGTGGTAAATAATATATTAGAAGCATAAAAATCACTTAGAAACCTGTATGAGAGCCTCGTGTTCGTGTTAGGATTCGCCTTATGACGGATCACCAGGCCCTCGCTTCTATACCTGGCCTTAAAAAAATGGCCGAGTCGTGTCTTCAAATTTAAGTTTCGAAGGGGGAAGGTCGCCGGAAAGAAGATGGTCACGCTATTCAACTGCCCTTCGCAAATTTAGTGGATGAAAATAATACTTGAATGGCAATAACTTTACATTTATCTAATTCTAATCAATTTACTTAAAAAAAGACATAGTTTCATACTTCTAAAAAGGTTTTAAAGTAAAACCTCAATTATCGAGTACATAGCCAAAGATGGCCTCAGTAAACAAAGTAAAAGTAGTAAAATACTACTAAAATACTATCTAAGTACATGTGTGTTACAAAAGTATTGTCTAATATACTACTAACTGCAGAGTCGTGAATAGTTTGGATGGCGTAAAAATTTACTAAGTTTTTAGGCGGATCTTTTTTCTCATCAAAAAAAGAGAGAGAAAAGAAAAATTGACATCATTACGATTGTTCAGAGTTTAGCTCCCACGGCACGGGCGGCGTTGTAATAATAACCTTAAGGAATCCAGGGGGAGCCCTTTCGTTAACCGTGTTGTTTTTACATAAAGCCGCTCGCATGCTAATGCCTTTAATTTTACGTTTTTGGCATCGATTTTTGGCATTCTACGTCATGTGGGGACTTCAATATACCGAGCTAAGACACTACGACTATGTGTTTAGAAATACATATACATAGAAGTAATTCGAATTGTTACAATAAAGTAACATGTGGTCAATTGTACTTTAGTAACAAATAACACCATTTCATCTCGTAATTTAATTTCACTGCTTCCGTGGCCGAACGTACAGTGCTGGTCAACCACACAGAGGTCCCGGATTCGATTCCCGGGCCGAAAGAAACATTTGTATGGCCTACATTTATTTCTCTCCTGAGTTTGGGTGTAATTTGTGGTGATCTGTGTGTGTATCCATGGCACCCGCGACACAGGGCTTCCCTAGAGCGGGGCTGTGAGTGTGTGCGTTTTTAACACAAATTACACAAATTAAACACATATTATCTAAAGAGTATGCATTTCCTAAAGTAATTTTGAGGAATTTTAATGAATGTTAAAAGCAGGTACTTATTATTTTAAAAGTTGTGCTTGATACAAAATTGGGGTGACCTATTATTCGAAAGTAGAGCAATTGACTCGAACCTATAATTTTTAGAGCAATTACAATGTCGCAATAGTATAGCATCGTGTATAGTTTAATATCCACCAACATTAATGAACCTTTTCAAGTTCGTAACATTGTCGGTAAAATTATTAAAATGTTTTAGGAATCCACGAAGGCAACATGGAACATACGCTACGTGTATTACGAACTTGCATAACTTGTTAGTAGGACGCCGGTCTAGCGAGTAGTTTAGTGTAATTCATTTACGATCATTTTTTTCTATTTTCATAGTTTGTTACTAGCTTTTATTTTCACATTCCTTGTTCAAAACGTAGTGTAACCTCATATATTGATGCGTTTTTTTTAGATATTAGTGGTGTACTTTTACAAAACTTTAAAATTCGTAGTATATTTTCAATCCTCTATGTGTCCTACATGGTGATAACCAGCCTTTAAAACTTATGCATGGATACAAAGTACGAGTATGTATTGTGCTTCTTCTACGAACATCAATAGAATCTATGCCGCCATGAGCAGTCGGTAGTCGGTACAAGCGTCCATTGTGGAGGACCTATTGCCAGCTATTTATGCGCTTAGGCTGGACGAGACGTACGCCACGCCTTCGTGAATGCATAAATAAAGCCGCTATACCGATACTGTAGTCATGCAGAGTAACCTCGAGTTCATTTGAAATATAAAGAACCGCTTAAATTGTAAACTCCATCATTTGAAGACGCACATTAGAGTGCATTATCGAGGAACGCTAGTGGCAAAATTTGGATCGTAAGCAGGAGCTAGTAGGCGGAGTGTTTGCTGAAGGACAGTTCTAATGAGGATCGGTGAAAGGTCCCCTTAGCAAATCACAACCGCACACTTATATGTTGTTCTCTCCATTGCTACAGCCACTACTGAGGTATACCTTTATAAGTGTTTTCACAAAGAATAGACACTCAAAGTTCTTAACACAGCGTACTAATTATACTTATGAATGTAGGAAAGTACATCTTAAAATCCATTCATTATTTTCTTCAATGGTTTTAAAAGATGGAAAAATTGTCTCGTGGATTTTTAGTTTAAAAAAATTAGAGACAATGAACCGTATTGAAAATAATACGAAAATACTGTAGCTTTACATTCCGTAAATGGTTGTAGAATATTACGGTAAACTATGGAGTACACGTAATTCAAAACATTGACATTAATTGTACATCAATTTTATACAAAACTATTATAATAACAAGTGATTATTAATAATTTACGAAAATAGAAGACAACATTTTTTAATTCAACTTCTATGAAATTCTTGAAAGTTGTATCTATGTACGAGCGGACTCCAGGTTTCTGTCCCAAGAGCGGTCTCTATCAAATATATGAAAATTTAGTATGACATACTAGCTATCTAGTTTTATGTATATACACAATCAATTTTGCTATTCTAATAAATTATATCAAAAGTCGGTTTTTTAACTTGCTCTACATATATACATAGGAATGTTATGTTACATACAACAAAAATATTTATTGCACATAGTTATTCTAAATAAAGGTCTGTATAACTGTTCGGTGTTCAAGCGTCTTACATAATTGCAATTGACGTGTGGTCAGAGTGGAGCGGTGGCGAAGCTTGGCGCTTGGCACACGGGATAAACCTGCCGGACGGGCGCAGTTCGACGCCCGAGCACTTGTCGCTCTGATCATGTTTTATCTCCGCCTTCTCGTATCAACGCTACCACGACCTTGAACACATTATTGAAGGGTTCAACGCTTAACGCATTTTAGTACCTTCATGTACTAAATGATGCCAAAATTTGAATGAGTTGAATAACTGAGCGATTCGATTGTGACATGCATCGATAAAATGATGTCAGAATTGGCGCAGAACACGAAAGTCAATACTATAACATCGTATCAAATTGTAAAACATGTGTTACATACTCTATCCAAATAAATAGTCTTAAATGTAATAAAGTAATTCGTTGAATCTATAAAAATTTATTAAATATGTAAGAATATATTGAGCCACATGTTTCTGCAAGTTATCCCTCTGTTTAGCCACCTGTCACCGGTAGGTATCACCTGGTGGTTATTTTATGCCGCACAACTACACACGTCTTCGATATAGTTCTTACTGAATAGTTCGTTTTGTTAACTGTGCTGATTTAATAATTTGACTGTGTAAAGACGCCATGTGCCGAAGCGGACCGTTGCCGACGACGCCCGCGGGAAAAATTTGCCCGGCCCGCAGCTTGCGCTGTTTGCACTCAATAAGACGCTGCACAGAGTCACCGAAGCAAAGTTATTCTTCCATGCTTTTATACGATTACATTACATTTCTGCATTAATTTTAGATCTTGTGGTATTTCTTTGTTCGCTCTTTTTTATACAGAAGATTTTTTTAAACACAAAATAATAATAATTCTTTATTGCACAAATAAATGACATTGAAAATTACAAGTTACATAATGTCTGGCCTCAGAGCAAGAAAAGCAAGCGAATGCAAAGTTTAACTTATTTATTAAACGACACTCATATTTCTTATTTCATTTGAGTATAAGTGGGGCGACACTTGAGTTAAGATTGATATCTTTGGATCTCGTTCTTAGGGTACATACGATGCGAGCCAAAAACGAGGAGTAACCGGAAGAGAGCCCTCACCTAAAGAAACACATATCACTGTTGATGGATGACCTTCCGTACATTTACCTCAGGCTCGCTACCTAATGGTCTGTGTATCTGCGCTACGTACAACGGAAATCTGTTTGTTTCTTTTGTTTGTCTGTAAGTGATAAATTCAAATGTTTCCGAGTCAGTCGCTTTTCTCTCAGTAAGGGGAAAGTTATAAATCGATATTATTTTCAGCTTTATCTTGTTTGTATTCAATTTTAGGAATTTGGTTTAGGCGCTAAGCTTTAGGGATAGAATGTGAAGAATTTGTTGCATCTTGGTATTTATGTATAACTTCATCACTATAAACTATGTGAACGTTTAATACCCATTCGTACATACCCAGCAATAAAAAAATCATAAATACCTATCTATGTTTAAGGTTCAACTGAGTTAAGAGCTACCAAAAACTTTAGTAGCGTTGTACAAACTGGCTGAATGGAGGAAAAAAATTGACCGTTTCACCAAAAAATAAAAAAAATCTGTTTTGGATTTATAAACAAAATGTCGATGCAAAATATCTGTTCACAAACTCCTTATTCAAAGTCGTCTTTGTGTCAAATCATCGGCAATAATTACAAGCCATAACTACCATTTTATGATATAAATAAACAATAAGTTGCTTATAATTATTATTTCAGTAAATGTAACGTTGCAGTCCCCATTACGTGTTAGCCGTACTTACACATGCAATTTGAGTAATTAGGTATGTTATTACGATATCGTTTGCTAACATTTGAGTCGACGAGCGTTTAACAATACCAAAATAATAAATAGAATGTTTTATTTACAGACAGTGAGAATGGATTATAGGAAGGACATCGATTAATAAATGTATTATTAAATTATATACTAAACGATTATTAAATTAGGTACTCTATAAACATCGTTACGGATTTACATAGCACACCTATACCTATAACAGGTATAAGTACAAAACAATAGGTACAAATAAATAACATTTAGAACTTGCGAGTCTAATGTCAATTTTAGTAGCAGTAGAGCTCCTTAGGAAAGAGTTCGTCCAGGGAAGTACAGTACTGCCACCTTACCTATTTCTGCCGCCAAACAGAAATGTCAGCGTTTTGAAGGGTAAGGGTGCTGGTGATATAGGCACATGGGACTTGTCAACTTATGTCTCGGGGCGACGGGCGCTGTTTGCGATTTAAAGCTCTGAGTGGCACTGCAACTGTTATGAACAGGCGTGTAGCTTACCATCAGGCGCACGACTTGTTCGTCCCGTCACTTGACATTATAAAAAAAAAGTTGCGCCGTATAAAAGCTTTTAAGTTTTTAGTGTGTTAAATATTTATTAATATGCTATATAAATCTATTTAGAAGATCAATATTAAACTCAAATTAAATCCATATATTATATAGGGACGCCTCTACTTAGAAGAGGATTATTGCCATAGACAATCGCACTTACCCAATACGAGCGGAGTTATGATTATAGAATAATCTGCCCGGATTCAATAACAAGTAAACTACATTCCAAATGTTTTCCGAGTCATTTGCGCATTGTACGCACCTTCATTTAGATCCATAAGATTTAGTCTCAGATAATAATAATTTATCCACGTGTTATTCTATTAATATTCCGTTTGCGAGGCACACAGACAATGGAGTGAAACTTTTTTATTACAATAACAATATGGGGCCGATAAGTTGGCGCGTATCGCTGTTTAGCCCGGAGTTTTCTCATATCGGGTGTTCCGCCAGGCCCCGCAACTTACACCGAGAAACTTCACCTTAATTAACTCTTCCTACCTAGACAAGGGTTGTTTCTACTCGCCTACCCGTTTATTACCACTGTGCAAGGGCGACAGATATCAGAGTTGCTGCAATTATTCGTGTCCTTATTTTAATAATGCTTGTATTAAATTACCTGGTGTTTTGGTGTCGATAAGTTTTTCTGTCTGATTATCAAATAATATCTCGAATACATCGAGTTTCTGGTTATATACTCGATGCTCGAATACTACTTATATATCCTGAATCGTTTTATATGTAAAATTTTTCTCCTTGGAATAAAAACAATTGTTATTTTTGCCACGTCATCAAAAGTTAACCAATTTTGAAGTGAAAAGCATTAAAGACCTTTAACCTGTGAATTTATAAAATAGTAGTATTCTGAAGGAATATGGCTCAATTTACTCCGTGCCACTCAGCGGGATAATTACTTTTCAGCATTTCTAAACTCTCTCTCCGCTTTTCAGTGCCGAGCAGAGTACCTGTGCTTCTTTATCGCGATTCCAAATGTAGTAAGCAAGCACATTGCCACTAGACAAATATTTTAACAATCAATGGAAAGCTTTTGTTATTGAAATTGATATGTTAATTTCATTATATCACACCAAAAATGAGGTGTGTAATTTTAACAAAAACTACAAAAGAAAACTACTCCTTAAACTACACAATACACACTCAAAGACAAAGACTTGTACACTAGTACATGGATATTGTTACTCAAAGACAATAAAAAACTTTAACGTGTGCTACGATTTTATTACAATAATGAGTTTGGAAAAATGTAGGTGATCAAAAAGAGAAATTGTCAGTTAACCACAAGCACGTTAGAAACAACTAGAGGCTGAAATTACAGAAGTTACGCTCATAACCATGTATTCCGTGCTTTCCTTCTACTATGTATTGACGACAAACTGTGAATGTTTAAAGAAGAATTTAATAGTTATTTTTAAGTACGTATCATAACACGCAAAAACAAAAACAAAATTTTACTGTCTGACTCCACATCGCCTTTTTTTTTTTTTTTTTTTTTTTGACGGGGGTTAAATCTTTATGGATACCCCTGAGCCCAGTGAAACTGAGGGGTTATGTGGGGACTCTCTCCAGACTGGAGGGCTGACTCCACATCGCCTCATATTAATGCCAATCATTGTATAGAAGCAAGAAACATTTTATTGACATCAGTAACCGCCGACGAATTTACACAATCTACGGGAAAACGATATAGTTTATGTTACATTGCATTCAAACATGTTTTGTATGATTGTTAAGTTGTATGTTGTATAAATGAAATAAAAAGTAATAATAAAAAACACATTCTCTATTTCACGATACTTGGAAAAGGGACCTCGGTAGCGTGGCACTTATCACCGTGACGACTCACTGCGGGGCGGCAGCGGCGGTTGATGGACTGCGAAACCCGCGATCATGAGCCCTAAATCTACGAGAGAAGTTTGACAGCTCGCTTAGTGCCCTAGTCGGGGCAGTGCGGTTGCTGTCTGGCTTGCAATATCGCCCCGAATTCAGTGCTATACGAAGCTCTACCTCTGTTTAATACTTAAAAACGATGAATTATTAGAGAATATACAAAATATTTTTCACTTATTTAATTGAAAATTTTGCGTTTAAAATACATTTACAAATACATTCATACTAACATAGGCTATAAGATTTTGTAACTAACACACTATGGACATGGTCTGAAATAAATGAAATTATTATTATTATTATTATAAAATATTTAAATAAATAATGCACTAGCAAAACCCTGTATCGCGGGTGCAATGGACACATACAAAGTTAGCCACAAATTACACCCAAACTCAGAAGAGAAATAAATAAGGGCCGTATAAATATTTCTCCCGGCCCGGGAATCGTACCCGGGATCTCTGCTTGGCAGATCAGTATGGTAACGGTTCGGCCACGGAGGCCAATTTCAAGCTTATAATAATAATAATTTAAACTGCCTCTATGGCGTGGCGTAAGTTATAACTTATAATTTATAAAATTAATTTGTAATAAATTATTCGTAAAAAACGTTCATTTTGATTTTTTTGGCAGAACAAAACCGGCGACAAATCGTTAACACGCATTTCATAAGCGGGCTCATAGAAAATGCAATCAAACAAATTAAAGGCGCTTGTAGTCGGCGCCGCAAAAACCCTCGGCGAATTGTCGCGTCGCTCGGTCGACACGAAAGCCCACTGCAAATTCATCACGGCACATAAATAATCTACAAGCACGCAATAACAAACATAACCGTGAGTTATATTGAAATATGTACATAAGTTCTAAAGCTGATAAATGTATACACAAGTATACCTATACTTTATGCCCCAAGTCTTTTGTTAGCCTTTGTTTACTAATTGCGTGACAAATCCATATTTGATTAAACAAAATGCTTTAAATGAAACATTTAACAAGCACGTAATAATGAACACACGAACTATAAAAAAAAACGTGTTTTGCTTCTGCAACCTTAAGCGGAGAATTTAGTGAAAACTGACTGTAGTTACACAGTAGTTAGATAAGAAAGTCATCAATAATGTTGTTTGTTCCTAATGGTCTGCCTTTGTCACAAAACAATTCGCTTGGAATTCTATTCAATTTGCACCAACATCCATTACATTCGACATCATCCCTGATTGAGTGTAGCTAAGTCAATGCTTGCATAGATAGTTGTTAGGGCCTAAGACGTCCCGTTTTTACGGGATTTGTCCCGTTCTCATTCAAGCTCACTTCTCTGCCATGTTTTCCCGTCCCGCTAGTTTTTATTTTCACTCGGCTAGATAAATGTGATCAACTTGATGAGATTACCGAGAATCTGAGTAGTTTTTCTTGGTTGTTACTTCAACATTAATCAATAATTAATGTTTATGATTATGATGATTTGTCACTTGGTTCTATCGTCTTAAGTATTTTTTTAGGCTACCAAGTGATGGCCCGAACAAGTCTGTAGCAGTTGCGTGCCACCATAGATATAGAAATATCTATGAGTGCCACTCACATCTTTAAATCGCAAAGATCTGAGTTATAATAAAGATCAAAGTTGACAAGTCTGTACTGTAATTTCACCCTTACCCTTGAAAACCGGAACGCAGTAATGTTCACATTAATACTTACGCCTTACTTATAGCGGCAGCAATAGGTAAGGCGAGAGTTCTTCTCTGGACGAACTCTTTTAAAAGGAAATCTACTGCTTCTGAGAGAAGTAAAGAGTGAGTAAATAATTACATATGTAATTTAATTCGTTTATTAATGTCGTGTACTTTGGAGCACTTAGTCTGCGCGTCGGATGAAAGGTTTCAGGTCACGCAAATAGGTTAATGGCCGCCTAAAAAACTCTTTGAAGGAAGCATAATCAAAGAAAAATACAGCAGTCTTTTGAGTGGGTCGGTTTGAATGGCCGAGGAGCTCACCTCCACTCGGAAGTGCCGCTGATTCACCGTTTCGAATTGAAAGGGAATTAGCTTTTAATATCCACTCGTAATATTCATAAATAGGTCACGACATCTTTACTTCATTACTTTTGCGTGAATATACTGTTACCTACGCAATAGGTAAGTAGAAGTTTTATCGAAAAAAGGTCAAATGTCCATGAACTTGCCCTTTAAATTTGTGCGTTATATTCACATCAACTTATGCTATCATTATAATATTGTGAAAGTTATACCGTTAAACCGTGGCGAATAAATTAGTCCGATTCTTGCTAGCCGTCGCGTCTCTCGGCTGACTGGAGGGTTTACTGAGAGGAGAAGGAATTAACCCGCTCAGATCACCGATACGGATAACTGCTAGAGCGGATTTCGATTACAAATCTCTAGTGAGCAAATAAATTAACTCAAAAAGTCAGAATCTGATAAGACCGTTAACAAATAGTATATAATAATAAATATAAATAAATTCACAAACGTATCATTTCCCAACGAAATTAAGACTATTTTTTGTTTATTCAATGGAAATTAATTGAAACTGTTTTTTCGTATCTAAATTGCATATAATAAATATGTTTTTTTTTTCATACAAACAAACCTTTCGGGCTCCATGACGGCCGACTGTTTAGTTAAATTTGATACAATCTCAAATGGCTTTGGTTGATTACGTATAACAGTGAATGTGTTGAACCAAGCACTTTGGAAAAAATATATCGTAAAATTGAGGATATACAATATAAGGCCAATATAAGGTATGAAAACACGATTCCTGAAAATGTTCACGCTAGAAAAAAAGCACAAATTTACCTCAAAATTTTACAAGAAACCGCTGTATTCAATAGGTACTCTACATATACCAACATTTTTTTTATATTAACTAAACTAAATAGAACACGTATAGTATACTACGATATACATTTTTCAAATGGCTTTAACTGCGCTTGTAAAAAAAATAAATTCTGAAATAAAGTCCCTGCGGCTCGCCGCCGGCGCTCGACCAGAGCAAAATGAACTGTATTAGTATGAGTAGTATCGACTCTTAATAATTTCGTTTATTCAGTATCAATGTACTTGTACAATGCTGTAGGTGTACCTATACCATAACGTCGCCTATTGAAATAATAAAAAAGAACCCAGTCTCCATAATATTTTCTGTAATGACCAATCGTCATGGCGTGGCCCATTGCTACGGAAAAAGAGGACGAGGTTAGAAAGCTAGTGTAGTATATTTTTGGTATCGCGTACGGTGTAGCATGCAACAGTTACAACACGAGCCTTGGGCCCAGTCATTACTTGCCTTCATGTACAGTTATTAATGTCGTAACGTCTTTACACCGCATTGGTTGTTAGTTTGTCGAGCTATTGCCCAGCAGACCTTAACATTATCAGGTAAGTAAGAAGGTACTACTTACAATGCATTCATACTCTCTTATACTAATTGAAAGCATATACATTGCAAAGCAACAACGATTAGACAACATTAAGGTAACATTGAAATGTCAGTTCATTTGAAAAGTCACACATTTTTTATTCCTGTAGGAAATGTAGAAAGTGAAATTATCTATGAATTGTAGTTTTGTATGGAAAACAGTTATAATATCGTCAGACTTTGTTAATTCGTAAATCAAAACTTGTATCAACGTTGTTAACGTTCTTATTTTCTTAATGCTATAGCAGTTATAGGTGAGACAACATGCATTGTAGGTCTTCACCTATATCTGCAATAGCATTCAGTTCTTCGTTTTGTAATATTAAATACCTAATTGAATGTTGTAATGTATACAGTGTTGGTGAACTGAATAAATAAATAAATCAATAAATAAGCACGTGTTTCTTACAAGGTATGCTTTTACGCCACAAAGTCCACTGTGATCCAATATAAGTTCAAGATTTCATAACGTCAAGTTTTGTAAACCTTTTTCTTATTTCACAAAACAAACACGTTTTCATTTTATGTTATTTATTTAAGTGTATCTATATATATGTGCTATATCTTGGTAAATTTATGATACACGTAAAATCTAAACATGATTAGTTTTTAGTCACACCAAAATTCGTATAAGCAGCCTAAGTTATTCCGCAGTATTTTATTTACTTGCAATACACGTTCTTCACGCGATTGTGTTATTTAAAAAGTCTCTTTTATGTGTTGTGAGGATATTGACTGCTCAAAACAGGTTCGTTTACAGTTATTTTATTGAATTAAAATGATATGAAACAGGATCAGAGTCCATCTTGGAATTTGTAAACAGATAGTATATCTATGGAAATAACTTTTGTGTGTTGGGTTGCAATACATTAAGTACAATCGATCTCGCATTATTATGATTTAAGATTTTAACCAGGTTATTCTCCTTTGTATTTTGCTAGGTGTTTACCTCTTTTAATCGCTGCATATTATCTGGATCCGGGAGAACCCATATCAATAGTATCGCATCAAGAATAACGTAAACTTTCGTTATTCCTGTGAGGGGCGTAAGGAATTACCCGCAACGAGCAATGCGTAAAATTGCGATCGTATAGCACCGCCGAGCGTATAATATTAGGTAGGGCAAGTTCTGATTAAACCGTAAAAGAGATTGGTTCTCGGCTGAGTGCTTTATCGTTGGCGTTATGTTGGCAATTTGGTGTCGTCGTTCGTCGCTCGGCGTACGGATGGAGAAGTATAACCTAATGACAGGCATGCCGCAATTTCAGAGCTTCGCGTATGTAGAAACTTACTTTCAGAGGGAACATTTCGTAAAGTGTTAAGAAAAGTACGTTTGTAAAACATAGAACACAGAAAAAATGCATTTAAATTAAAATTTATTTATCCTATAAACAATATTGTAATCACCTTACAGTTCCATTTAATCAATAAATTTAAAAAAAGTATTTTTTTAAACATTACTAAGGACTTCGTTATAAATTCTTCACCGTCGTTTTGCTTATTTTTTCAGCACTCTACGTTACATACGTGGCTTATTAAACAAATATGTAAGTACGCTTCATACAATATAAAACTTGGAATTAGGTAGTAACCTAATTCCAAGTAGCTAAGCAGCGCACTTATTTATGACAAAAGGTGCACAATAAATGTACCTCGTTAACTTAATTTCCAGACGTTTCGATAAATTGCACAGAATACTATAGCATGAAGAAGAAGAAGAAAAAGAAGAAGACTACAACACAATTTTTCCTAACGAGTTCTAAGATAAAATTGATATAATGTACACACCTCTATTTATTAGGTAAATGTATGATAAATACCACTTAAGACTGTAAGTTGCATACCCAGTTTGAAAGGTTTTTTTCCAACATCCTGCGTAACTAGTATATTTTAATATACATATGACGGAGTGTATGAGAGTTGACCCACGGTAAAAACAGGCCAGATAAAACAGGTGGCGGTTGATATACGTGCCTGCATTGGCGAGCGCGCGAAGCGGCGACGAGGACACTGCAGCTGCCCGCAACTTGCTGTTCCTCACATCCACATCACATATCCCTATAGGATAACTTGTGTATGTAGTTATCTCGTTATACAAAAAGTAGAGTTTCATATCCGATGATCGACTCAAATAAACTAAAATATGGCGATGTTACATGGAATACATAAACGCAACTGTTATGGAACGCCTTTTACAACGATAATTATAATTTCCTTACCCCATTGTTCACATCATTAAGGCATTAACATTGTTCAAACAATAATGTGAAAATAAATATCGCACAACACGTCGCAAATTTGTTTTCATTTTGACGTCTGTTCAGGTTTTATTAGAGTAATGGAAAAGTAATGTCGAGTAACTGATAAATTCAACATGAATTTTTTCCGTCGATATCTGTCCACGTATTTACCAGTAAGTTGAGCGTAACAAGGTGGGTACAGTAAGGTACGTATCTTTAAATGTTTACTCTCTTAACTTGGTTTCATCAAAACATGCAGGATAGGCACCGCACACACGCACACAGAGTTACGTGGAATACGGTGTTTAAAACAAACATTAGGGCGGACTCCACGAGTTGGTTTACTCTTCGTGTCGTGTTGGGCTCACTAAACGTGTTCATTTGTACTATACTTACCTGATGACATATGCGTGTACCTACACTTTACACATTTATCTTCTACTTCTGCTAGCTTCGCGCTTTCTCGTGTCTAAATTATGCTGACCTAAATATTAGGGCTTTTACAGGTGTTTCGACTCCACTTTCCAAAAATATTGCAGGAATGAACATACGTATAGGTATGCACATTACGACTAAAATATAATAAAATTTCATTAATTTAATGCCCAGTTATTTGGAAAAGCCGTAAGCACTTTTAAACATAACGCTTTAAGAGTCGTTTAATTATATTCAAATTAAATTCATAAGGTGTTGTGAAATACCAAGTAATCTGCTATATTCGGAAGTTTATTTTATGTGAAGACCTTTTATGAACACTTCTCTAACCTTGGCCGAGTTTCGGTCGCTTTTGTAGTGTTATGTTTTATTCTTTTTTTTAATATAATATAGAATAATATTTATAATAATAATAAAATAGAATAATATTTATAAAATTTCCTACTTATTTTATGTGAATACAAAGAATATACGAATAGGTGGACCTCAAAGTTGCCTTTAGCCTAATGAGATTGGAACCTTCGACCATTAGGGGCAGTGTATTCAGAAGGGTAATCGGGCAGCAGGAGGGGGATGGAATGAATTAACCAATCTGTTTACCCACCCGATAATAGGACACGGAATATACATGTTACACAATTTTGCTTACGACTGTACTGAGAGAATTTATAATTTATACGCAAAACTCAAAATTCAAATTCAAAATTTAATTAACATGTTGCTCGATTGTATTTAGGCAACGTAATGGATTTGACGTCGTAACGTAGCAATTTTAACTTTAGCGCTCTGACTTAGGAATTATATACTCTAATATATACTAGTAATATTATTATACGTTTTATGTTATTTTTATACAAGTTTTTTTTATGATATCAAATGACTGGACGCTCAAGGAGCTCTTCTGCTACTAATACGTAGGTACGTATGTAAAGTATCAAACATTTTAATACATCGGATAAAAAATTCATTGTAATCATAAATAAAAAGTTTTCTGGAAAATTACCTAACGAGAAATATGTTATTAGAAATACATTCTACCTACAGTCACATCTAAATCTATATACATCTCATGTTCGTGCATGTAACTAGTTAGTTAGATTATAAATTACATAACAGTCAGGATGAGCGATCGCTGGGCTCAGGTGTGTTCAAGTTATTGTATTACATATATTAATCATTACATATTAGGATAACGTTGAAACTGTACAGCAATATCAATTAGACATTGCATCAGATCTGGTACACAAGCACAAGTGATTATTATTGTATGACATATTCCAGAGATTTATAAAAAAAAAGCAGTTTATTTTATTTACAAGAAAAATCAAACAAATACAGATAATAGCGTCATTTATAAATCTCACCATAGTCTTTCTTAACACATAGGAATCGATACACACTAACCTATTGAATTGCTAGTGATACCGTTATTCAACCTAGAACCGTTGTAAAGTGCAGATTTTAATACGGCATCGTTGTCAAAATAAGGATCTCTGTAAAGCCTATGTAGCGCTAGTGGCACGCGCGGTCGATGACCCGGACCGGTCCGAACGCGTGATTCTACCTTTGCCACTGTTTCCGACTCTAATTCATTATTTTTATTACCCATTTTCGTTGTTATTTATATAAAAAAAATAAAATCGAGGTTATACCAAGTGAGGGTAATGAATAACGATATCTATTAACTTTATGGGGTTTGTTCTGTAGCAATTGTGTCCTTTTCTATTATTATACTAATTTGTTTTATTTTATAACAAAACAGTTAAACTGTAATTACTAATCGTTTTTATAATAAGGAAATATGTTTAAAAGTGTTGGTAAAATTTTACGCTTACTAACAACGTTCACCTACATATTTTTCTACACTTGGACGCTAACCTTAAATTGTTCAAGTGCAAAAAGCAAAAAGTTCAATGCACGAAGGTCAGTGGGGAGGAGCAACAATGGAACAGAAGAACATGTGGGAATATAACATAAGTTGTACACAGCGTACGTACCTACCGAAGCTCGTATCATGTCGCAGCTCGTTGCGTCGTCGTCTACTAAAATCATTGCCTCCTATGGCCTGCATTCAATATGGCCCGTCATAGGGCTGCGATATAAATTTTATAACAACACATTTTAGACCGAATAACACGAATGACACTCTCTCACACTCTCCGTGATATATCCCGTAAAATTCCGATAAGCTTTACTAAACTTTACGGCGGTGTTCAAGGCTCTGCAG
The DNA here is from genome assembly GCF_003589595.1 of Hyposmocoma kahamanoa. Taxonomy (NCBI): domain Eukaryota; kingdom Metazoa; phylum Arthropoda; class Insecta; order Lepidoptera; family Cosmopterigidae; genus Hyposmocoma; species Hyposmocoma kahamanoa. The sequence goes on from NW_020653726.1 coordinate 10,641,658, forward strand.
CTTCGCCTCCACTTGATCCACTCCAATTGAATCCAAGGTGGCTAGTTGGTATGTAGCAGAGCCATCGTAAAGGTGGCAGCAGTATATGCTTGGTACAGCTGAAGCAACTGTCCCGGTGTATGTGTCCCTATATACTGTCCCAAGAGATAGGGTTTTCCGGAGAGACTACGGGCTCGACTGCAAGACCAGGGTACTGCGGGCGTTCGGGCCCTTCGCCAATGATACGCCTTTACGGGGGTCTCTGGCGGACCCGGACTAGGGTATGGACTCGCTGGGCTTTGTGGTTAGCTGCAGAGACGGATATGTTTGTCTACCCCGGTTGCATGTGTTCGGGACGTCTGTCTCGTGAGCAGCTAGCGCGTCTTAGTAGCGGTCTAGTTGAGGGCCTGTATGCGAGGACACGCGTGGAGCACGTGTGTTGCCTTTAAGTTGGAAGCTATGTCCGGACATTGCCGCAGAACACTGCGACTGGCATCTCCGGTACTAGCCCGGAGAGCTAGTAGAGGATAAGCTAGATATCCTCCGGTCCCTCCAGCCGCTTAGGTTATTGGGAATTGGAGGGACGTCGTTTTTCGGCGTCAGGAAGTGAGCGTGCCTTACAGCTCCGCCACAATGAGGAGATTTGGTAACTGCTAGTTGTGCAATGCGCCACGGGAAGTGAGCATGCCTACAGCTCCGGTACCTATCTGGAAAATAGGAAGGGTACTGAACGCGCACCCGGGGCGGCTCAACCGAGGCACTAGCCTCTCGAAGAACCGGATGAAGTCAAGTGACAAAGGTCTGTGAGAACCCTGTACACTGGCTGATCTGGGGTCAGAACCTGAACTTGTAAGGTTCCTGTGCGAGCACAGGTTATAGTTTCCTTCTCGTAAGGGTAGGTAGGGAAGGTCACTATAATCAAAACTAACGTAGAAAGATATGGTGCTTGTCCCGGTGTGAAGTAACGCCTCACCTTGGAAAGCTCATCCCAAGCTTCCTTGCTGCATGTTTGGTCATGGATTCAACGTATCTGCCGAAGTACAAATTGGACGACAGCTCCATTCCAAGTAGCTGGAGACAATCGGCCTTCGGTATGGATATATCACGAAAAATCGGAGTCAGCTCAAAGGAACTCCGTTTTGTGGAGAATAGACACGCCTGCGTTTGGTAGCATTAAATTTGACAAGATTGGCAACGCCCTAATCGGAGACTGCCTTGAGTGTCAAATCCAAACGGCTAACCATAGACTCTCGACAAGACTGGATTTCCTCTCCACTGACCCTTGCATTGGTCAAGTACCTATCTACGACTGTGTTGTCATCAGCATACGCAAAAGTACCTGGAATTAACATATTGATATGCAGCAGAAAGAGAGTTGCAGACAGTACGGAACCCTTCTAAGGCCTCTCGAATCGAAAGTTCGCTCAAGAAATCCGAGATCTAATTGCAAAGTGGGAAGCCCATAAAAGGGAAACTTACTTAAAAGGTTTGTGTGCCAGACCCGTCAAAGGCTTTAGAAATATCCAAAGACACTGCAAGTGCTTCACCTTGCTTTTCTGTAGCCTCGCTCAATATGTGACAAGCATACACAAGAAGATCCCCAGTTGGTCGCCTTCTTCGGAATCTGTACTGGCGATCACTGAGGAGGTCGTTGTCTTCAAGGTTCGACAAGAGACGGTTGTTGAGTACACGTTGTACAGTCTTGCAGAGTATAGAAGTAACTGAGATAGGTCTATAGTTGACAGAGTCAGCTCTGCTTTCCTTTTTCGGCACAGGTTGCACGTTTGCAAGTTTCCACGACCTGGGAACTACACCAATCTCAAGTGAGAGGCGGTACAGGCGTAGGCGTGTGAAAACAGGAGACAACTCAGGCGCACAGTTATGTAGGACTAGTGCTGGAATTCTATCTGGCCCGCTAGCTTTATTCACGTCAAGATTCCGCAGAGTTCTAAGTACCTCTTTTAAGCTTATGCGAATTGGCGCCACTATGGCGCCAGCCTGAGGTAAGATTAGATCCATAGAGGCAAAAAGATTTGCCTTGTCTTCTGCAATGTAGGCCCGCGTGCCGTCCAGCCTCAGCAGAGGTGACATAGGTAGGCGACAAAACTTAGTTAGTGACTTTATATTTAAAGATGTTTTGTTTAAAAAAAATATTTGTCAATTTCTGGCGTCGCCATTTTCACTACGCATATGCAATATGGAAGCGTGCGCGTGAGTACGATCGGAGCGCCTGATCGAACTGACAAAAATTTTATTACTATAGAAAATACGTTATTTTATTTTTTCCTTTGAAAAAGTATTTGTATAACGGTTTTTGTAAAAACAAACACCGATATACAAATTCGTTTTAGTGTCGCGCTCGCGCCGCCGAAACGCCGCCGCCGACACTTTTTGTCGGCGCGCCGCCGCCGGTTTGTCTATTATCGGCGCTCATGTCTAACACCAACACCGAATACTTTTACTAACGAACTTAAATACATTTAAAAGGCAATGTACTGGTACCTTCTACGTTATAAAAACAGTAAATGTGATAACCCTACATCCAAGCCCCTAGCTAGACCGGCAAGCTTTCATGCTGTAGATACTATCCGACAGAGCGGCGAAGAGCTCTCTAGTCAATCTTCCATTGCAGGTCGCCAAAAGATACATGTGATCTGTAGAAGTGCAATGCAAGCAAGCTAAGTCATGCGATGCAGAAATCCAATGAGTACATGCGAGAACGAGAAGCATTGTTAAATGAATTTGGGTTAATATCCTAAGTCTTTCTAATGGCAAATGTGTAATTTAGTAGAAAGAATACTCGAAATATGCAATGTGCTTTCTAAAGTCACATCTTATACTCTCGTCGTAATAATTTGGTGTGACTATTAAGTAAATTATTCCATAACGCAATTTTGGTTTTAATACAATATGGAAACCAATTTCCGTCTACAATTTTTTGTTCATTATAACATTCATTGATTTTATAGTAACTGTACATGTAGGCGGATTAAGTTTACATAAATTACATAGCAATTGGGGTCAAGGTATTTATTAGTACGATGATGTAAGTGGAAGTGACACCTTTGATTTATATTCTACGTCTTTTGTATGCCGTAGGTACCTCTTGACTTTTTCTAAATATGAGTACGTAGTATTGAAGAGTTGGAGCACAATTATTCGTATTCCATTGATTCGACTATGTCCGTGTACATATATAATGGTTCAATGCAGTTTGAGAACTTCACAAATTTTTAAATACTTTCTCAACCTTCTCAGCCATACGTTTAAGTATAGATATGTTTACCGTTTTCGGTTTAAAGAAAGTAAGTAATAACTAGTTAAATAAACTGCAGTTTATTCGAAAAGGCTCAGTGGGTGGGGTAGATTCTCTGGCGGGCAAGCGTTCTCCTAACTACGTTATACTGACCTTTGTCATTATATTTACCTTGTACCTAGAAACAAAACTCAAAGACATTTCCAACAAATGATGGATAGTTTTGGAAAGTTGCCAATTAGCACTAATTTTCTTACAGCGAATCCATAAGCGGATTGTAAACTCCTAAAGTCCGTCTGTCATAACGATTTTAAAAGTGTAAATATTTTTTTTCCTTCTGTATCGACAAAGTAAATATTATTATATTTACATTAACGAATCTAAAAGATGTGAAATACTCTAAAGATTACAAAGATTGATGAGCTCAAAAATAATTAACACATACTCAAATTCAAAGTCTCTTCTAAACAATGCACATATTATTATAAGTTCGAGACCGCAGCTTCAGCGCAGCTCAAAATCTTACTGTTCATTAATTATGAACCTGCCCGCCGCCGTACACGCGCCGACTTATACGTAACTCAATCGCCCTTCGCCCTGTGCCGTGGAAAACATGATGACGATGAAATTAATCGCGCAGGTAACATTACAATTCAATTTACTTTCCATAAATATAAATTTATCCGGTTTTACATAGGTAAAATTATATTAGGCGAAGATTAGATCAAGTTATAAATAAGTACACACACAGTGACCTCTTTTCGTAATACTTCTTTAAAATTGCGAAAGATACCTACACTGCAACTTCTATAGTAAACCAGTAAAAAATAACTCGGGAAGGGTATGAACTACTGCATTAAAAATTTGCATGATGCAGCGAGCATTATCCGAGTATGGCCATTACTCTTTGCACTCGAAATGGGCATTATGGCGCCCAAGTGCTTTCAGTTACGAGTTCCGCCACTTACTTACTCTAGTTGCTTATCTTCGCTGCGAGCCTTCACTATTGAACTTGACTATAACTTTATCTACTTTTCGTACTACACCAACATATAAGTTATATCCGCGTTTAATCGAGTGCCATTGTAACATTTATATAGAAATCTAGGCATTGACAGAGTATACAAGGACATAATATCATGTATAGAAAGGAGGTAAGGGCAAAATAAAAGAAATAAAGTTTTTTTATAATGTCAAGCGACGGGACGAACAAGTCGTGCGCCTGATGGTAAGCTACATGCCTGTCCATAACAGTTGCAGTGCCACTCAGAGCTTTAAATCGCAAAAATCTGAGGGGCACTGCCACTGCGCCCGTCACACTGAAACATAAGTTGCCAAGACCCATGTGCCTGTAATTTCACCAGTGTTCTTAGCCTTCAAAACCGGAACGCAGTAATGCTTACATTACTGCTTGGCGGCAGAAATAGGTAAGGTGGGAGTACTTCCCTGAATGAACTCTTTCACAAGGAGCTCTATTGCAATTAAAATTAATTTGAAGTTAGTTAATTTAAAGTTTAATGATCCTTTTATTCATTCATTACTTGAGAACAATATGTCTGTTAGGAACATTTTTAAATGCGAGAAGGTAAACAACACAATGTTACCAGCATTAAATTGTTCACCTTTCAATCTTAACTCGATTTAAATCATTATCGATTTATGTTTGATTGATTGTATATTAATTTTTGCAATAATTTCATTTTTAATAAATTCAACATCGTGTAGGTATACATGAGTGTATAAAGTCGAATTAACATAATGTCCAATTATTAGTCGCATATACGTAAGTAATGGTTACATATGTTGAATGGCAACGTGATTGAGACAACAATGGAGCAGTAGTTTGTAATTACATTAACAGCGGACATAGCAATAATGGCTATCGATGAAATTATTACGCACTCAGTGAACTACCTAATATGTTACCATAAGATAATAGTATATATAGTATATAATATATAATTACGTAATTCATAACTTTACGAGGAGGATATATGTACCTTAGTAACTACTTAAATTGTTAGTAATAGTGTTTTCACTGCCTCTAATATGATTATGTTCAAAATTAATAATTATACCATTCTCATTCATTATGAAGTATTAAGTCGACGGCAGCAAAGAGTAACCAGTTATTTACAAAATCACGATTTTACAGTAGAGCGCGTTTTAAAAATTGAAACTTGGACATTTTCTTTTTAATTATTTATTTTGTGTAAAAGTCGTTAAAATATTACTTAATACAGAAAAAATTGAAAAAATTGAGGCTAACAGAGCTTAAATATATAAAATAAGAAAACACACATTTTTTAACCAAAAACAACCAAAAACACAAAAAATAAAATAAAATAAAATAGGCTTTATTTGACATGCAAATTCCACAAATTTCAAATAAAACAAAAAAGAGAAAATTAGTAAAAATAAATTCAAGTAAAAACAAAAAATAAAAAAGAAGCATGTCAAAAAGGTCCATGACTCAGCCTCTAAAGACCATGCTAATTATAGTATAGCATAGTCCTCGCTGTTATTCTGTCTTGGCCCGTCATAACGTGGAACATCACAATTCAAATAATACATAATAAGTTACATGTTACGGACAAAAAGAAAACAAAATTAAAATAACTGTAGACATTTAGACAGTAAGTGAATAAAATTTGCCATAAGCCACAATTAGACAAATAACGTTAATCAATTTGAATCACAAATAAGTTATTTAAAAAGAATACCAAACATACACAACAAATCATTGCAGACAATCAGAAACTAAGTAAATAAAATTAGACACATGCAACGATTAGACAAAATACATATGGTTTAAACCGTACTGTAGGTGCTTAAACAAATTTGTACATAAAAGTAAAGAAAAAAAACTAATTAACTGGGTTGTGAAAAAATAATTCCGCAGGTGACAACATTTTACAACAATCTTTCCTACATTTTATTACATACTCAAACACAGTTGAATTACATACACAATGTTAAAGAGAAAGGATTTTATTCTATAACAAAATATGCAAATGAAAATTTAACTAGTGGTAGCCGATCTTTGATACCAATAAGTATTCGATATTAATTTATTGGTACAACAGGTGTTACATCAAGGTTGTCCTAACAAGGTCAGATGTGCTGTATCACCTACACTGCAATAAGGGCCGACACAAGGCTGGTGGCCCTAAAACGATGGTTTTATTACTTGCTGAATATCCCTTATAGGCCACTGGTTTCTCAACTTCAAAGCGTTTTTGCTGATTTCAAACAGTAATTTAATGATGGACGCCTAAATTAAACTAAAGTACGTAACTAATGGAATGGTAACAATCTCAGTACAGGGTACTAAAACATCGACCTCAAAAGTTGGTGGAATTACATCTATTTGCCAAGTTTCATTGAAATCGGTTACCGAAAAGTGCGCGAAACCAGATTCATCCCCTAGTTTGCAACCCGTAGAGGTTATTAGAATATTTTCTAAACAAAAAACAAAAAATACAATAAAATAAAAATCAATAGGTAAGGCAATATTTATTTATTTTTTTAGTAAAGAAATAAAAAAAAATTATTGATTAACATCGCTTACGTCCCAAAGTGAGTAACTAAAGCACTTGTGTTATGGAAATCGGAAACAACGACGATACAACAACCCACCCCAGACCCGAGATAACATAGATAAATGAGGTTTTCTACGTTGCCTGGCCGGGGATCCCGGCCCAGGACCTCAGAGATGGCGACAAACTGAAAACTAGTATGCAAGCCACGGGCCACGGAAATTGACGAATAAAATTACAATTAAAACTTTAAATCTAACAGTATACTCACAAACATATTTCTATGAGTATACTCATACTGCGTATCCAAAGAGCAATCTTCCCGTATAAAGCAAAGTTAAAACAGATATTTTGTAAATGAAATATTACTAGTCGCAAACTGCAATTATAAAGGTAGGTAATAAATCAAAATGCGATGTAAGGTAAGATGCCGCTCGCTTCCGCATCAGCGTCTGTTTGTATCGATACAGATCGCTATTCGAGATCTCACGTCGAGAACTTTTTAAAGAGCAATAAATATTCTCGGATTCTTTTCATCTTTCTATTGGATGCTTCGATTTCCTTTATATAACGATTTATATAACGAGCAGTAATTGTGTCGATTTGTTGGAAAATTAAACTTTTTTTGTAAGGATCTCCCCTGCAACTAGCAAATGTTGAGCCTCCCCGTAGTACGTATTATTAATATTCCCTGTACGTCTGGAGCAACCTAAGTAACAATCAGCCAGAATCTTCCGCCGATTGGCACATCCTTTCGCCACAATGGCAAACATGTCCAATAGTTCTGGGCTGCCAATGTGTGCTATCCATACGATAAGAAGAAGACTATTAAATGTTTTTAAAATTCACGCAAATATCGGATACTGCCCTCGTTGTCGTAAGTAACTAATAAAACGCGTTAGCAATTTTGGTAACTTTCGATATAATATTGGCACTTACGCTGATTTTGCTTAAGAGTCTATACAACCTCAAATAGCTTTGGTTGATTCTGCATAACAGTGAAAGATTGAATGCCTTTGGAAAAAATATATAGTAAAATTGAAGATATACACTGATTACTATACGGTGTGCAAACACGATTATTGAAAATTTTCACGATAGAAAAAAAAACAAAGTCACCTCGAAATTTTACAAGAAAACCGCTGTATTCAATAGGTACATTACATACACCTATGTTTTTTATATCAACTGAATTAAATAGAACACATATAGTATACTATATACATTTTTCAAATGACTTTCATTTCAAACGAAACAACACATTTACAAACGTAAAGAAATAAATTCTTAAATAAAGCCTTAGCAATTTTCAGTTACGTCCATTTAATAGGTATTATAGTATGAAGTGTGAATTTATGTAAGTTTTTATATAGTTTTTTATAATTTAACGTTTTGATATTTATTTGTTTATTACATAATTTTAGTTTTGTTGTGCACATAAATCCGTTATTGTAATTATTGTCTCCTGTAATTAGGTCTGCAGGAAGAAATTTCTGTCAGAAATAAGCAGTACCTTTTGTTTGTTTTTTCTGTGCAATAAATGATTAAATAAAAACAAATAAATAAAGCTAGTGCCCTGCCGCTCAACTCAAGCAAAATGAACCGTATTACTTCGGGAAACATTTTAATTCGAGCTGAGGTAGTATCGACTCTTAACAATAAAACTGGGACTAAATAAGACGTAAAAAATCGCTTAGAGGGTTGTCGATCAGGTTTTGCTGATGCTCTATATGTTGAAACTCAATTTTGCTAAACATGGCGATTACTTTAGTTATGACAAAAACGGTATAAAGGTTTAATGAAGTCATTATATACAGTAGTAGTATCCTATTTATCCCAGCGATCTCATATGCCTACACAAAATAATAATAAAAAGCACATTCCAAGGTAGCAATCAATAGAGTGTATAGATGTTGCGGCTTTGATAATAAAAAGGAATGCTTCAGCTCGTCATGTGTTTTAAACGGGTGTATAACAAATGGTATAAGTACTACCAGTATAATGTATCAAATAATATAACATAATATTTCGTTTTGCGAATAGTTGAAGCGCTCTACATTGTGTTGATAATAATTTTTTTTATTCCTTTAAATGTACAATCGCAAAATATAATTGTTTTTGTATAGCTTTAAGAGCTTTTTGTGTTATAAAATCTATTTAATAAAACTTTAAGCAGAATATTTAATTGCATATACTAACCTAACCTAAACCCACAGGAGAAGGTCGAACTAACTAGCAAATGCAAACAAATTCGATTCTGGCAGCTTTGTCATATACTAGCCTAACCTAAACCCACAGGAGGAGGTCGAACCAACTAGCAAATACAAACAAATTCGATTCTGGCAGTTTTGTCATGTACTACACTGACCTAAACCCACAGGAGGAGGTCGAACCAACAAGGAAATGCAAACAATTTCACCTAAACACCACTGGAATTATTTTTTTTTTTTTCACACATACACATGGAACATTATACTCAGTGAATATTATAAGTGTTTATATAAAGTGAACATTATGCCATCGGTATATTAGATTGAAAGTTGTTATATCAATCGTCTATTATACCCAGTGACCTTTATATCATGCAAGAATATGTCAAATGTCTGTATACCATAAATTAATTATAATTGTTGAGCGTTATATCGACTAAAAATATGTCATTTATTGTTATATATTACGAATCGCACCCGTTTTAAACACTCTCATTTGCGCAGTATCCGCGAGCGGAAGTATCGTAAAAGTTACGCTCTGTCATTATCGTTGTACAGTAATCAATGTCTCCCATGGCGACGGCGCTGACTGCAACTTTTTATCGGTTTTCATTCTTACCTTTTATCGCAGACTAGTGTTCCTGATATAAACAGTACCTACATAATTTATTTAGTGCGAATGTATCATAATAAATAAATAACGCACGCACTCATAGCCCCGCACTAGGCAAACTCTGTGTCACGGGTGCCATGGAGACACAAATTACACCCAAACTCACGAGAGAAATAAATGTAGATCATACAAATAGTTCTCTATGGTAACCATTCGGCCATGGAGGCAGTCAATATCAGCGTGCATTGATTTTTTAAGTTTTTGAGTATATTATTAGCCATGTAAATATATCTAAAGTTTAATTAACTTTTTTTTATAATACTAAGTGACAGGACGAAGAAGTCGTGCACCTGGTGGTAAGCGACACGCCGATCCGGGCAGATCGAAAATTTAAATTAAATTTAAATTTTAAATCGAAAAGATCGTAGGGTCACTGCCACTGCATCCATCACACTGAGACATATATTGACAAGTCCCATGTGCCAGTAATTTCACTAGCACCCTTACCCTTCCAAACCGGAACGCAGTAATATTCGCATTACTGCTTGGCGGCAGAAATAGGTAAGGTGGCGGTACGTCCCGGGATAAACTCTTTCACAAGGAGCTCTACTGCCACTAAACTAAATTTACATTTATGAATTAAATTCCTATATAATATAAAAGAAATGCGAAATTACTTTAAAGAATAAAAAAACGACTCAAGTTGCAATAAATGACCAATTCATATTACCAAATGTATTTTATCAAAAAAGAGCCGAGCGGTCGTTTTCCACTTCGAATTAATTATTAAAGCATATACGCTGTGATGGTGCTCTTGGTGCTTACCTATACAATCTGGCACTTTCGCCATGTTACACATGGGCGTACAACTTAACCCATGGATCTAAAGCATACATAGGGCGCACTATAAGTTTCCAGAACTGGCCACTTACGTAAACAATATTTAAAATGTTTAAAAATTGCGTTGTATGATTTTCTACGACTTTAAGTGTAATTTACAAGCTCAACGGAGCTTCGCTTGGCTTCAAACTGCTTTTGGCGATGAAGCGCCATACAAGACGACCATTTATAGCTGGTTTGCAAAATTCAAGAAGAATTTCGTGATGGTCGCCCGTCCACTGCTGTGAACAACAAAAACATCGATGCTGTAATAATAATAATAGTAATATATCTTTATTCAGAAACACACCCTAACCTTGTACATAGCACGGAGAAGGAAGTTATAGGTTCGAAATGTAAACAAAATAAAAGAAAACAAACAGGTAGAAAAGGCGTAACAAATCTAAGGACTCTGGCTCCTAAACTAGACAAATGTCTTTATCTTAGGAGACAATATTCAGTTAGGCGGGACCAATAATATGCGCCTGTATTTCAATTTTAAAAGTACAAAAATGAGACTGAGCGATTGTGGTTATACACTTTTAGAGATAGTTAATGTGTGCGCCGTATGATCAAAACAGACAGGCATGTGACATACCGTGAGATTCGGGCATCTTTAGGCATAGGCATGAGTGAAATACAATCAATACTACACAAACATTTGGGTGTGAAAAAACTGTGCTCTCGGTGGATTCAACACAATTTGAAAAAAATTTCAAAAAATGGATCGCGTCACTTGGTGCAATGCCATGCTTACCAGATTCAACGAAGGGGCGTCAAATTTGGCGAGGGACATAGTAACAGGTGATGAATATGGATTTATAGTCACGATCCCAAAACAAAGCAGCAATCGAGCATATGGGTCTTTCGCGATGAGCCGAAACCAACCATAGTAGCGCGCGTGTAAAGTGCCTCTAAGCGGATGTTTGCTACTTTTTTTAATAAAACTGCACACGTGGCTACTGTTGCTTTGGAGAATCGTTGTACCGCGAATAGTGATTGGTACACGACCATTTGTTTGCCGAAAGTTATTGACAAACTCCTTAAAAATAACCATAAACGCCATGTCATCTTGCACCACGATAATGTCAGTTCTCACACGGCCAGACAGACAAAGGTTTTCAAAAAAGTTTTTGAAGGTGAACAACGTTGACCTTATGAGCCATGCCGCGTACAGTCCCGACCTGGCACCTTGTGACTTTTATTTATTTCCAAAAATTAAGAACCAGTTACGCAGTCAACGATTTTCATCACCTGAAGATACTGTCGAAAAGTATGAAAAATATGTTTCAGAGATTGTCATGGAGGAGTGGCATAAATGTTTTCAAAATTATTTCCTTCGTATGAAAAAGTACATTAACGCTAACGGAACGGCTATTTTGAGAAACAATAAATTCATTTCTGACCATTTATAGTATTTTTTTCTTATTAATTCCAGAAATTTATAGTGCGCCCCACATATACTATAAGCCTATAATAAAAATGTAAACTTACCGAATACCGAAATAAAGGAACTAAGAAGTTTACAATTAAATAATTAATTTTGTAGCTAGGTACATATGTATATCCCTGTCCCACATTCATTGAAATGTCTTTTATGAAAGCCTCGCCTACATCTTGCGTCAGCGCCATAGATTCCCTAATCAGCGGGGTTAATATTCAGCAAGGAAAAGCTTAGAAAACCATCTGACATCTTGTATATCCACGTAGATCCATAGCCACAGCGAGATTCAGCCATCAAATATTCACGTGTGGAGGTATGGTTGCCGTTTTACTGCCACCCTCCACGGCTGACGCCGCCCGCGCCCCGCCTCCGCCCGCTCACGCCCTCAAACGACCCTGTCTGAAACAACTGAATGTGCTAAAATCAATAAGTGACTGTTGTTTGACAAAAGTTTTGCTAGACATTGAACCAGAGCTGGCAAAATGCTACCCGCACAGACGTTAACGCCTGGCTTAGCAAGACATAGTTCCCTGTAGGTATACACTACATATTGTTCGTACAATGTACGGCTATTGTTGCCCGCTAAGCATTACTCGTTAATGGAGGCCGTTTTTAGTGACCACAGAAATGATGAACGGAAATAATTAAGGTCCATACTAATCCCGAGGGTGGTGCGAAGCATGGAACCATTTTAATTAAACCTTTGTAGGCATGGGTGGATTAATTACTAGGACGAGTCATGGGCAGTGGGAAAGTTAGACTTAGTTGAGAAAAACATTTTATTGCTCATTTTAGATGTGAACATGAATAAGGTTTTTACCTTATTCATGGTACAGGGTCAAGAGCACGGCAAGCTTGACACTTAAAATTTAAATCCAACTCTATGCCGCTTACGATAAGAACTGCCCGAAGTACAAAGTGTTAAGCTTGACGTACTCTTGACTGTACTATTTCGAATTGCTCGTAGCAACAAGTAAATTATATGTATCGGATTCGCCTTCAATCTGTTAGTTACCTATTGTAATTTAACAAAATCAAGGAGCTGATGAATCATTTTCCCATAGGTATGCTTATCTATAATTTTATCAATGCAAATGCAACACAAAGCCGACCTTAAGTTTTTTGATAGTTTTTAAACACAATTAACAATTATCTACACACATGAACTTAGGTTCAATTAAGCATACATATATTATGTAGCAATTTATTGAAATTAGACATGTGTACCGAATTACAAAAATATTTCTTTAATAAGGTTACAATGACTTATTTTATTTTATGTTACTAACACAAAGAAAAAACGGATTTTAAACTACTGTATAATTAGTTTCTTTTCAAATTATTGTTGTATTGACATGAAATTTATAAATAGATCTTGCTCGACTAGGGTAAATACACCAATGACGAGTTGAGACCTTCGGTCGAATCGATAATAACCGCTCTCGAGCCGCTTCAGAAAATATTACGAGCTCAGTGCCAACAAACTTGGAAGAAACTGCTTTAATTCCGATTCAGTTTGCACGCCAAAATAAATAGCTGACTTTCATCGTTTTCTATTTTGTAGATTGCAAAACTTTACCTTTTTAATAGCAGACTTAGTTCGTCGTTACATGATGAGTAAATAATCTTTAATAGAATCGTAATTTGTCAGTATACCTCGTACATGGATATCGTTGCTTTAATAGTATTGTATGCAGTTGAGTAGCGCAGTGGTCTAAATAATAGGTACGAGATTTTAAGACCTAATTATGTAATGATTGCATACAATATTTTTTTCTACAAGTAAATAAAAAAAACAATATATAATGTACTTATATTTTCATAACAATCCAAGATAGTAGAGAAGGCAAATGTTCCATCATACAACTTCTTCATATATTCATACGAAAACTAAACAAACTCTACAAAACAAAAAAAGCCAAAGACATAGAATAGAACTGGCCAAGTACCGCATAATCAGCATTTATATTTTAACCAATAATTTTTTTTAAATATTTATGGCCCAGTTGCAAGACTTTTAGGCCAATTTAACCAGTCAGGGAGAATTATAGCGTTTGAGTAGCGATATTTGATATTTTAATTAGCAAAAATACGACGTCCTTTTTTTGAAACTCATCATAGTTCTGTGTACAGTACTATAATTAGACCTGTGTCGGTCGATCATTGCATACATGCATACTGTGATCGGGTCAAATGATTCGATCATATGTTCGATATTTTAGCGGGTCACCCGACCCTCATGATACTTCCATATGGCGTTTAAAAGTGTCAAATTATACAATTATCTTTTATTCTTTCCTGCTGATGGGTAATGTGTCTATAGTTAAGTGCATCATTGATAAACCACACTTAAGACACTAATGGTCGTATCCCAGAATTTTACTCAGTGCTCAAGTCATGACTTGAGTATGATTTGAAGCACTGGAAATCATACTCAAGTCCTTGCCATTAGGGTCGTATTTCCAGTGTTTGACAGCATACTCAAGTCCTGAGTTGAGCATTGAGTAGAGTTGAGTACTGTACTCAATGCTCAAGTCAAGGCAAGGACTTGAGAATGAATTTCAGTGCTCACTGTAATACTCAAGTCCTGACTTGAGCATTGAGTAGAGTTCTAGAATACGACCCTTAATTTTCTTTCTAGGAAAACTAACGGTGTTACAAAATAAACATACATAACAAAAAACTTATGACCATTCAAAATTACTAATTTAATATTAATTAATAGTTTAATATTAGCTAGTGCACTCTTAAATAATCACAACATACCGAAAAACTGATTAAACTTACAAAATTACCATGTAATGGACGCTACGCCACGGAGCTATTAGAATGAATGATTGATAGACTCATTGATCCGTTAACCCTTTGACTCGTTGATCGGTTGCTTGACTTTTAGGTTCGATCGAACGAATGCTCTATCGAACAAATATTCGACCCAAACGAAGAGTGAGAAGGTGAACCGTGTCGTGAGTGGGGACTTCACGTGAGAGTGAACGAGACAACAATAATATTGTGAATTGTTGAATCTCTAAAATTATAATGATAAAATCGCATATTGCGCGCATGACCCATGAAACTCTAAAATGATCGAGTTATATATATAAGCTAGTAACCGGGTTATCGGGTCACAGGTGTTGTTCGAATCATTTTGATTCGATCGTACACGATCGATACACATCTAACTATAATACTTATTATTAGTTCTGTGTACGAAACTTTTATGAAATTTTTCAGCTCAGCGGCGAGTACCATAGACGATAGAATTTTGATTCAGAACTAAATAGAGGGCCTTTCTGATATTGTTTCTGAAATTATAATTGACACATTAAGGTACAGGTGTAGAAAAATACATTTTCGATTCGATTAGATCACAGACAATAATGGAATCTAACTGCTCGGGCCTTCCTTTCTCTTTTAACAATCTAACATACCTATCATCAAAAAGTTTGTTTTAATTGCATTTTGTGCGGGGTTTCAATTTTTCCTGGCTCGAAAGCCGACCTGCAACCCCGCGAAAGAGGCCCAAGAAGTTGGTTAGGTTAGTTGCCTCAGCCCTAAGAGTCCGTAGACCGTTTAGGACCGAGCCGGCCAAGAGCAACCGTTGTTAGTTACCGGTCCATTATATAAAAATCAAGTGAACACTTTGATAGCGCGTTTCAGAGTACTAGTAACGCCATCTAGCGGAGTTGTAGCTTTTTAAATTACATTGTGTAAAAACATCCGTTAAATCTTTGGCCATGAGAGTGTCGCAGCAGGTACCAAGTAGCTTACCAAGTAAGGGTAACGCAACAAAGAACCGGACGTTTGACTGCCGATTGTTAAATATTAGAGTCCTTCGTAACATAACTTAGATATATGTATAATAACACATTCACCAGGAAAGGGTAAGTTTGACTGACGATTGCGAAATGTTGTAGTTCTTGATTACATAACTTAAAAATCTTATTTTATTCCTAGTACTTACAGTGTAAATGGAAACAATTGACGTACAGGTAAATGTTCTATATTGTTTCATATTATGTTCCTTTATACCTACATGTTTCATAAGAAGGGAAGTCATTGTCGAGAGTCTTGCCATGGCTTCCTATGGTCAGTGCAGACAGGACGGGTTTGCGGTTTGCAATGCGATATCTACAAAAATCCTACCTGTTTCTTTTATACATTTTTTTGGGATTGAAAGAAAACAAAATATGTGTGCGTAGATAGGTACATACATACAGCTAATCTTGTTTAAAATGAACGGTTTTTTCATTGACTTACAATTATATGGACGTCGGGTCGGCGCTAAAAAGTGTTCGAACTTATAGGGCGTTAAAATCGTATACAGAGCGTCATTCACGCTTTAGTCTTCGTTTGTTCGACTGACAGCGAAGCAAGCAAAATTAGACAGTACTGCGATGACATTACAATTTAAATTCAACGTTTTAGCTTTTTCATATTCCTTTACATGTCACTACGTTTAAATAGGTTGACTTGGGACATTTTTTTCATGGTTTTTGTATTAGACCCGTCGTCCATTTATTTGTAAGTCAATGGGTTTTTTATTAAAATATTCCAACATACATTTCCTTACTTAAAAAATTTAAGAAAATTATTCAAATATGGAACAAGCAAAAGCGGCATCGTTCCGTTGCTTTCATGCCAAATCCCCGAAGATTTGGTTCCTGCAACGGAAATTTGTTTTGTTATCAAATTCGTGAGAAGTGGCTACGCATTTAGCCCGCTGTCTCCAAACGTGGAAATTAAAATTATTCGATATACAAAATCATGACATTATTCGTTTAAAAAACAGATATACAAAAACAGGGTACCTGTGTAACTTATTTTAGTTTTTTATACTATTTTAGACATGAAGCTAAAATAAAATAACAATTATAAATTAGAAATTCTACTATTGTACACGTACCACAGGTACATAGAGAAGTAAACAAATTAGAATATTAAACAATTTGTGAGTAAATCACATCAAGTAACTGGTGCAATCCAATATTAAGACTGTAGATACTAACGATATCTATACTTGGTATCGAGATGGGTTGCAGTTTCAGAGATCCGGAGTATCGGTGATCCGGGACACGGTCGGTGAAACTTCACCGACGCTAAGCAAATATTCCGGCTCTCTGTATTCCCTTCCTCATCTTGGCTGTTTGCACTGATATAACTCTTTTAGAAACTCTTCTATAAAAGCAGCTTTGCGGTATTTACCTCCACAATTGCCAATATCGAAGTCAAAACACGTCTGGAAAATATCCCATATTGTATTGCTTAAATGTGATGCGGTTTGTAAAATGTCCGTGACAAAGAGACGTCGCTTCTGTGTATTCAACGAACCAAAGCTTTAAAATGTAACAAGCAGAGAAAGTTTGCCTATGAGAAACTGTTTTACCAAATTCTTTTTGAACCACCTCGCCCTCCACTTTCCTTGTATTTACTTAAATTTACTCTACAGTTACAATTTCCTGCAAACTGTTCGCATGTGAATAATATTCTTACATTGGTTAATACAGATTTGTGTTGTCGGCAAACATAACCAATAAGAACGGTTTGCAAACATGAGACTTATGTACATTTTGATTTCATGAAGCACCTCATAGTTTCAGCGCGGAGCGGTCAGGTACCGGCTTCTGTGTTCTGAATGTGTTATGAACCATGTTACGTCTTCTTTTTCTGTCCAATCCGGGTACAGTAATCCCATCTTTTTCGCCATCCGTCAAACTGGAATAGTGATCCCCTTTTTAAATTTCGAAGTATTGAATTTTTTTCTTTTTATATCTGTAACAGTTTTAACAAGTTATAATGCGTGGATATATTTTAATATGAAGTGTATTGAATACTACCACGATATTATTTTTTTGTGAAATTAATCCACTAGTTTGTTATAATTATTAATACAAAGATCGAACTCTTAGAAAATTACTTCGATCCGGCGATATTTGTTCGATATTTGTAATTATTTTAAGATAAAATGAATTCTTTTTCCTAACGAGTTTGTGTCTTATAAAGAAATCTTTTTACTTATAGCAAATGAGCAGTCTCGAAACATTTATTTATTTACTTAATGGAAATAAAAACATCTAAAAATATATATTAAATAAGAATACTGTTAAACGAGAGAGCATTATGAGCACCTGGAAAAAAGTGTAGATTTTTCTTTAGCATTCTTTTCTCCGAAGCTCTCTATAATGTCATTTCATTCTCTGAATGCTAAACGCAGTCGTAAATTGCGTTTATTTATACCGGAGAATATCTTGACTTGATTTATTCCCTTTTTGCGGTATTTAGCACTTCCACACCAGATGAAAATGTATACCTCGAAGAAAATGAGTGGAGAAAGTGCCAGATTTATGTTTTTTTTTTTAATAATTAAAAAGTATCATGAAAGAAATGGAAACATGGGAAAGTATAGGCACTTACAAATTATTTCAATGCACGCAATCTTAAAAAAATTCGAGCCAAAGAAGGTAATATGTCCACACTGTTTGCTATTGAAATTAAATACTATAACGAAACTTGTATTTACATTTGCTGATTGCAGGATTTCAGGGAACACGCAGAAATTGTTATTATTAAAATTTTAAAGAAACACAAAATATGCTTTACAAGCAAAACATCAAATTATCGAATTTGTAATTTCCCAGTAAAAGATTCTTCTTTATCTTATATATTTTAGGGATTATAAATATTGCTCATCAAAATTAGAATAATTATTCCTGTTAAAACAAAAACTCTATTATATTTATATACTTATAATAATAAGAAATAACACATATAAAAGAACTTTTTGAACTGTTTTAAACATAATTTTCTTGATATTTTTACTACCTATAAAATAAAAAGGGTGAAAATAGTCCTCTAGTTTTTTTTAATGTTTCATGGTTTATGTAAACGTAATTTGAAATTAAACATTTGGAACACACGTTGTAAACAGTCTGACTGTTTGTCAGTTTATATCAGCGTCATGACTAACAATACTCTATCATTTCTTTAAATTCGACTGCATGTTTTTTTTGTATATATGTTACGCGATATCTCCGCCATTTATGAACCGATTTTGATCATTCTTTTTTGTTGGAAAGAGGGTTCCTCAGAAGTGATCCCATTTAAATTTGAAGGAAATATTCGGCCTCTAAGGGTGGTAAACTAGGGGATTAATGACTTTTGAGGTCGGTTTTTTTAGTACTCGGTACTGAGGTTAGTGCGGTGCGGAGGTTAGTGGTAAATGCGGTGATTTAAAACGCTGCAATAACTTCTTATAATATTATTCACTGTAGATTGTTTTTCTTTTTGAAGTAAAACATTAAAAACTAGTCCACTACCTTACTATCTAAAAAACTGACGCTATAGCCATTTTTCCGGAGACGATTATTCCTCGTTTGTTTTTACTGTTCCTTCGTTTCAGGTGTGAAGTGATGGTACAAATGCAATCTATAAATGGCCATATAGCTGTGAAACATTACCAATCGCTACAGATCACAGATCAGTACAGATCTTTTTGAATCGTTTACAATGTCTGCTAACGCAACGCACTACAATCAAACGCGGTCTTTCTAATATCATTTTTTGGATTTTCTCCCCTGTTTATTCTTCTTCTTCTTCTTCTACTTTATTATTCATATGAAATGAGGCGACCATCCATGCCAGAAACAGTAAACAGTGAATGATTTGCATTTCACATGGTTGATACAAATTAAACTTACCACTATTTTTGGTAGATATATGTGATACTCTGTAAGGGCGTAGCAAAGTTACACTGATAATAAAATTTAATTGACCAGTTAGTTGAACAGTGCGATTTTCGTCCTGGCAGCTCGTACTGCTTGACTAAACTCTACGATTGCCCAGAATAAATAGATATAATCTGCTCGGCTTTGATATTGGGTCGATTGAGACTTTTCAAATGAAAATATTGTAGCTATGACAACATTTTTTGAATATTTACAATTTACTGAGACCTTTCTCCATTCCTACTAAACAAGGTATCGTCTTCAATCTTTAGATTATAAGGTTGCATACTTTCGAGTATGTTTACCATTTGTAACATATTGTAAAAAGTCTTATTATTAAATAAAACAACTATTATTCATTCATATTTCAACTAACGCAACGTACAACGTAAGCAATAAAAATAGACTACAGGCCCTGGAGTCAAATCATACTAATATTTGCAAATAATTATTAAATATAATAATAATTGCAAAACATAATTATTTTACTTTTTGTTACTTGATAAAATAAAATTATGATAAGATAAAATTGAAAATTCTTCTGAAGCCATGGTAACTACAACAATAATTTGTATTTTAAACATTATATCTACTATGGTGAGTGTCGCAAATGTAATACGATATTCGTCACACCATGAATAAAGTCCTCATGAAGGCTGGTGTTTCATCGCTATGAGCCATGGTTTCACGGCCCCTCAGCGGGTGATAATTCTCTTTGAAAAGCTTTTAAAACTGTTACCAACAAACTTTTGGCTTTCATTAATTACGTACTTAAAAATTTAAACGCGAGTTTTTGATAAGTCGTCGCAAACTGAACTCTCTAGGCGTAAATGTGTTGTGTAAACTGGAACAATTATTTTTCAGATATGCAGGCGCATAGAGCGTGACAACATCTTGTAGCAGCTACACATATCACTGTCATTGTGTAATACGTGCTGTTGTGATAACACAAACACATGTTCTATGTACATCGTACAATTCTATGTTATATGTACATAGTACATAAAAACGAACACAAACGACGGAACGAACACGTCACACGTTGATAAGCGATACGTCTGTTCATAACAGTTGCAGTGTCGCTTTGAGCTTTAAATCGCAAAGATTTGAGACATAGGTTGACAAGCTCCGTACGCCTGTAATTTCACCAGCACCCTTCCTTACTTTTCAAAACAGAAGCGCAGTAATGCTCACATTACTGCTTGGCGACTGAAATAGGTAATGTGGCAGTACTTCCATGGACGAACTCTTTCAGAACTCTAATGCTACAAAAGCTAACTAGGCTAAACAGCTTCGTCGCCATCTTATTTACATACCGGGTGTCATTGAATCTCACAATTCATGATGTTTAAATTGTGTTCTCCGTTTCACATTTGGTTTTTGTACGCGTTACAAAAAAAAATAGTTATATTATGTCCTGGTGCCTGAAATATATCCATTGTACGAGGAGCAAGTTTATTTGCCGGCGGGTGTGTTACAGCGTCGATGATTAAGCCGCGGTTTGATTACGCAGCGTGTTCGCAACCCTTTCAGCACTACAAAGCGCCAATGACCAATAAATTCAATATGGTGTATGTATACTCGCTCTTCGGTCGTTATCTAAAATATTACTACGTCGAATATTGCTACTTATTAATAATAGAAAATTCTTGTAAATATCTGACATTGGTACGTATCTCAAATTCAAACTCTACTAATATATGTTTATTTGTAAGGTAAGCAATTTACACTTGATTAAAGTCTTCAGTTCAGTTCTTTCCTAAGGCAGATTCCCGACAAAGTAAGCAAATAAGTAAGAAACTCTAGGGTTTGCTCTTTGTAAATAAACATTTGTCCACATTTATATATATTTATTTCAAATATCAGATCAAGACAACCTGCAAGACCTAAGTGGGTCATTACCATGGACTTATGTTATCCAAATACGAAAAAGCCTAAAGTTATTAAATATAACCTTCAGTATACATTTTTTGTTTCACTATTGTTTTAAAACTCGTAATGGCAAATTTTGAATATCAACCGAAATCTTATTATCACAACAAATTACTTAATTTATAAGCGTATACATACTCGTATTAATAAATTGATTTGTTTTGACTTTGTGAAGACGTGTGAATTGTGAGTTTCGATACCTTACTTATTTGTGGACCCCATTATAATAATAAAAAAAAAACAAAAATTCTTCATTTCGTTTCAAATATAAACAGAATTATATACAAGGTTGAGACCTTATTTTAAGTACGAAAATACTTGTGTCAGGAGGTCTTTATAGTTTGCAATTTAGTATCTAAAGTTATATCTAAAATCACAACTGCACCTAAGAGGTTCATTTTTTCTTTTCTAACTATGGTGTTTGCAGTCGTATGTCTAACATTGGGTAATGTAATTATTTCTCATTAAATTTATTAACTACAAACTTTTCTACTATGTAAGAAATAGCATTATTCACATCGTGATATGAACTATCAGTGCCTTTTAACTTCAAATAATAGGGAAGTATCGTCAACAAACCATGCTATTTCATATTTTATACCCTCCATGAGGTTAGGTAAATCATTAATATAAACTAAAAATAGAAATAAACCTAGAATTGAACCTTGAGGGACGCTCATGCTTATTGCAGACTCTGATAATCTTATATCGTTAACATCGACTCTCGTCACCCTATCACTCAAATACAATTTAAGAAAGTCGAAGTTACGGCCCGCCACACCATAATGACGAAGTTTCCTGACCAGAGTAACATAGTGTACACTATCAAATGCCTTGGAATGATCACAGAATACGTGTGACTCTTCCAATGCATCAAAAATATATTATGTTTCATCAACTCAAGACCAGCGATCCCGACATTAAGACATTTAGTTTACGAGAGACATAGAGAGTGAGAGTTAGTAGTTCTGAAATTGATGGAGTCTAAATTACTACCAGATTTAAAAAGAGAAATAACTTTGTATTGCTTCACGACGTCAAGAAACACACCATAATCGACACATTTGTCAAAAACACATACTGAATAAGACGCAATACAATCAACTATAGAATAATAATTACTTTGATATAAAGACCGTAGAATTTTTTAATTTCTGTGGATTTAAAGGTTTTAATAATATATATTATTAAAAATATATAGAATATATTTTGAAAGTACATGGCGGGACCTAAATTGGTAGGACTGACGCCATTATTTTCTTTTAGTAGGGATTCACCGTGGGGGACGAATTGAATGATTTGGTGATCGAAATTGGAATGTCAGTAAAAAATTTTAGAATATTTCAGCAACTTCTGCGTCTGTTTTTCAATTTGCAAACTAAGTAAGTAAGTACTTTTATTTAAACATTTATTTAAAATAATTACAATTTTAACGAAACTACTGATTGGTGTATCGTTCGGAATCGCATTTTTACGATGGTTTTCGTTTTGCTTTCCAATGCCTATAAAATTGCAATAGCGACGGAACAATAACAAATTTTGATTTGCATACTTGGCAGTTGAACTGTACAAGTTATAAACGGCGAAATCAAATTACAGTTGGCGTAGTTATGTTTCCGCGGTACACAGTGTTTGACGAGTTGATGAGGCAAATCTAATCATTCTCGGATTGCAAGCTCCGTCGACGTGGCGCGTGTGACCCGTGCAATACTCGTACACCGGCGGAAATTGTGAGGTTAAAACCATCTCCGGCATTCAATCAATGCAACTATACAAACTGTATCATGCCGACTGATTTGTGCGCTGTTTTAATGGCGAGCATTAAATCGAAACTTTCTTCTGAACTCGAAGAGTAACATACCAATAATATTTTTATTTTCCTTTATTGGAAGTTAGGGTCCCATTGGAAAAAAATAGTTCTGTAGCGCGACTTAGGTGAGCTGGTGGGGGTGTGTAGAAATTGAGACGCAGACGGAAAGTGCGCAAGGCGTATATTAGATATAAGACAAAACAAAAAGGCTAGGCCGAAGCTTAAGTAAGATAGCAGGTTAGCAGGGGAGTAAGGACCAAAACGTCTCAATAACTTGAGTGCCGTTCAGTGCCACACAGTTGCTGTAGCGGTAGAAAGTATTTATGGTGAGCATCCACAATACTTTTTTTATGAAAGATATTTTGCAGTTGGCCGCTGATGGCTTTGACTGCGCCACCGGAGAAAAGGGCGAGCTGAAGGCTCATAACCCCTAAAATAAACTTAAAGCTAAGTAGCGGGCCTGAGGGCGCCCAAGTGGGCACGGACCTCGGTCAGGGCGCTACTGGAGACTTCCGCCAGAAGGGCGTGCTGTAGAAGAGAATCTACCAGTGTACGTGCTAAAATGAGGGGCTCTACGACCTCGCCGGCGAGGATGGTTGGTGCTTGAGGGACGGGACTGACTAGCGATCTGGTTGGCCTTCAAAGTGGCGAGAGTGATAAGGTCGTCAGAGTCGTTGAGGACTTCCCTTGGCCGACGGATCCTGTTTACGCGGTGGAGTTGTTCCCTGAGGGGGTCCTAAGAGGATGCAGCCACCACGAGGGGCTTGGTGTGGTGAGGAGCAGAGTCGAGGTATTTCCTCGATGCCTGTTTCATGAATTGGGCTTTTGTGGGGAGCCGTAAATCTATGTAGAGGTTAGCGTTGCGCAGGTACCACGGGGCACCCGTCGCGTTGCGCATGAATCTATTTTGGAGAGCCTGCACGAGGTGTTTTGCCTGAGTGAATGCGACGCTGGCGTACGTCATGATTGGGCGGATGCTGGTCGTGTACAATCTCACCTTATTGCGAAGGGAGAGTTTGCTATGCTTGTTGAAAAGCATAGCAAGGCATTAGGCGGTCAAAGAGCGAGATCGAGGTGAGGTTTTGTACCCTACGACTGGATAGGTTACTTCGCATGAAGAATACCGCCGCGCTTTTGTCGGGATTGACTTCGATTCTCCATGTGCGAAACCACTCGCCTAGGCGTGTGGTGGCAGATTGGAGAGCCGCGGAAACTAACTTGGAGCTGCGCGCCGAATAATAGAGCGCAGTGTCGTCGGCAAAAAGGGCGAGATTTATTGCCTGATACTTCGGGATATCGTAAGTGTACAGGGAGAATAGGAGGGGTGAGAGGACAGAGCCTTGCGGAACTCCAGCTCTTACGGGGTGAGGGGAGGAGAGTGCGCCCTCAACTCGGTAGCGGAAAGAGCAGTTCGACAAGAAGTCTCGAATGATGTGCACGAGACGATCAGGCACGCCGAGATTGTACAGCTTGTAAAGTAAGCCGTTGTGCCAGACTTTGTCGAAAGCTTTTGCCTCATCGAAGAAGAGGGCGCCGGTGGGCATGAAGCGGGGGCGATCGAAACCTTCGGAGATATGTTCCACTATCCGGTGCACTTGCTGGACGCATTAGTGCCTAGCTCTAAAACCAAACTGTTCGTCGGGGAGGAAATTGTGAGACATGACGTAGTCTCTGAGGCGGGCGTAGAGGATGCGCTCATAGAGTTTGCCCATGGTATTAAGTAGGGAGATGGGACGGTAACTGGAGGGTTCAGATGGAGGTTTCCCGGGCTTGTGAATACCGATGACCACCGCCTCTTTCCACTTTTGCGGAAAGATGCAGTTGGTCTTTGCGGCGTTAAAAATTGCAGTCAGGAGACAGATGAGGGGTGCAGAAAGCTGTTTATGCACCTTGTTGGAGATACCGTTAGGGCCTGGGGCTTTGCGGGGCTTAAGGTCCTTTATGAGCGATTCTACTTCCTTTGAGGTGACCGGGGGGAGAGGAGGGTCGAAGGGCGGGAGGGTTGCTCTGAGTTGGACCTCGGAGTCCACCTGGAGGAGGTGGGTCGGGTCGACCGGCTCTAGACTGGGGGAGCACTGGGCTTCGAGGCTGTCGGCCAGGCATTCGGCATTTTCCTTGTCGTCAAACGCTGGGGTGTGGTTGGGTCGGTTAAGGGGGGGCAACTGTGCCGGACTTGAGTCACAACGAACGGGTTAGTTGCCAGAAGGCTTGGTGAGTGGGCTCGAGCCCTTCTAGGAGCTTTTCCCATCGACTTTGACGTACCTCGTCCATACGCGTCTTTACGTCCCTCTATAAAGCCCGCAGGAAACGACGGTTTTAGTCGGTGAGGTAAAAGTCGTAAGCACGAGTGGCTGCGTTCTTTTCCGTTAGAAGGGCACGCACATCCTCCGGTAGGTTCCAGCGACAGTCGTCTGTCGCCGGTGCCGGCCGGGAGCTGTTACAAACGGCGGTTTGTATGTGTTCCTCTAGACGGTCAATAGCACAGTTGGCGTCTACGACTGAAGAAATCTCGTCTGGAATCTGAACTAGGTGTTCAGACTCGAGGGAATCGAGGTCATGACTCAACTTCCCCCAGTCCAACACTGATTTAACGGGGGCGCAAGGGTCACGGGGGGCTATGTCCGAACGAGGGGAGAGGTGAAGGAGGACACGGCGGTGATCCGAAACTAAGTCATGAACGACCTGGATTGAGTCTAATCTAAGGTCTAATCTAATATTTTTGAATAAAGCTACGTCTACGATGTTGGGGCGGTAACTTACGTTATGCGGATAGTGGTGCAATTATATCGAAATGCATGGATTCGGATAGTATCATGAGCGTGTTACCGCGCGGGTTGGTGGTGTTACAATTCCATGCAGTATTTTTGGCGTTAAGGTCGCCAGTCAGAATTACAGAATCTCCTAGGGACAAGAGGGCTTGCAGATCTTCGCGAATTAGCGATTGGGAAGTATCAGAGAACAGGTAGGCCGAAATGAGGGTGACCGGTTGGAGGCCGGTGAAGTTGAACCGACATGCCTATGCCTCGATGTACGTTGTAGGGGATCCACATTACCAAACCTATCAGATGACTATTAGAGTTAACAAAACGATAGCGCGTTTCAGAGTGCAACTAATGCCATCTAGCGGTGGCGCGATGGAACTAATGGCGTGTTAAAGTTGTGGTTGTCACGATTCTCCATAATATCTTGATTTAAATATGCAGTTTACCATATATGTAATCGAAGCCACTTGTTTTTCTCTAAATTAACCTAATTGAAATTCAGCATGAAGCCGTGCATGACCATTTTTTTTTTTATTTAAATGTAAATGTGCATTTGACCTCCATCTCACCTGATGGTAAGTAACGGTGACGTCGACGATGGAGCATGCACATCTAAATAATGCCTATTCACTCTCGCCTTGAAAAGGTCCAAGTTATAACGTTCAGAGAACAAGTCTACAGGCAGGGAATTCCACTCCATAGCTTCCACATAAATGTGGAAGCGTAACGCTTCGTGCTACTCTTTGGAATATCCACAACATAGACGTGGAATCCAAGCCTACGCCTAGTCCCCCGATGATGGAAAGGAGAAAGCGGAATGAAATAGTGTAATTCCATCGCACACTCTCCGTGATATATCTTGTAAAATACCGATAAGCAGGCAACTTAACTGCTGTGTTCAAGGCTCTGCAGCTTCGCCTCTACTACTAATTCCGAGTCCTCTTGACACGCTTGTCAATTGAATCCAAGGTTCAAGGTTCAAGTTCAGGGTGGCAGTCAAGGTAAATCTGGAAAAATAGTTTCATTTCCTAAGCATGAAATTTGACAAGATTGGCATCGCCCCAATCGTAGACTGCCTTGAGTGTCAAATCCAAACGGCTAACCATAGACTCTCGACAAGACTGGATTTCCTCTCCACTGACCCTGTGGCATTGATCAAGTACCTATCTACAACTGTGCTGTCATCAGCATACCCAAAGGTACCTGGAATCAATATATCATTTATATGCAGCAGAAAGAGTGTTGCAGACAGTACGGAACCTTGAGGAATTCCGGCACTATCGCCCGATGTTCGGAAGAGTAGCCTTCAAAGACCACTCGAATGGAAGGTTCACACAAGAAATCCGAGATCCAATTCCAAAGAATCCGTACTGGCGATCACTGAGGAGGTTGTTGTCTTCAATGTACGAGAGGAGACGGTTGTTGAGTACACGTTCCATAGTCTTGCACAGGTTGCACGTTTGCAAGCTTCCACGACCTGGAAACTACACCAGTCTCAAGTGAGAGGCAATACATGCAAATAGCTCCACATAAAAAAATACACTATCAAAGCCGCAATAGTAAAATAAATAATCAGGAAAAAATAACAGGAGCACTAGTCTTAATCAGTTTAGAACAGATAACCTCATCGATGATGAGGCGAATGATTCGTTGTTCTATTTGGGTGGCCAAGCCTCGATTATGCAAATGACACGCGGCAGCTGGCACTGTCGCTTAATGATTGATTGCCGTTGCCACAACCGCACCCGCAGCCACCCCGACCATTGCAATCCACGATAAATAGCTCCACATAATTTATAATATTCACCTAATGTTCGCGTATAAACCTTCTACGTTCAAGAAAATCAGCTACGTGTGTGTGAACCATTTTTTGGCGCGACTTGTACGTAAAAGAATTCACTCAACTTTCTAATGTGTCCTATTATATTACTCTACAAAATATGTACGATTCTATTAAACACGGAGCTTTAATTTACAATTTTAAAATTATTAATAGGGATCATAATAGTCATACATTACATTCAGCGACAATATCGTCACGATGTTCGGAGTGAAGCATTCGACGAATGCAATCTGAGGCAGTCATAGCTCGTCACGCTAAATCAGACGGCACGCTGTACTCCATCCGCCACCTGTGACCAATTTGATAGATGTCTCCGTTATCAAACACGTCACGACTCCGACCGTGATTTTATTATCATCAAGCATCCATGTTTTCTATTAATGCATAATCATACAAAGTCTCTATCATACACAGTCGTTTTACGGCGAGCTTATTATGTAAGATGGGAATAATTAATAACACAAAATATAGACAAGAGATCATGTTCCCTGGGTACCAGTAACAAAGACTGCTTACTTTAGTAGCAGTAGAGCTTCTTGTGAAAGAGTTCGTCCCGGGAAATACTGTCACCTTACCTATTACTACCGCCAAGCAGTAATGCGAGCATTACTGTATTCCGATTTTGAAGGGTAATGGTGCTTGTCAACTTATGTCTCAGGGTGTCGGGCGCAGTGGCAGTGCCCCTCAGATTTTTGCAATTTAAAGCTCTGTTATGGACACGCGTATACCTTACCATCAGGCGCACGACTTGCTCGTCCCGTCACTTGATATTATATTTAAAAAAAGATCTACGGGACACACAGCAAATATTGCAAAGCTACATATTTATCTATCTTTTGCCTCGACGAAATTGGCACATATGCTTTCATTACTTACTACACTAATTGACAATAACTGAAATGTAAGTACTTTAGGTACTTTCTTTAAAAATGTAGGTACTCTCTCAGTCTCAAAGTCGTATTCTTATTATCTTTCAATTTCGACTCATTAACACCAACCGAGACGCGACATCAACCACTTACCTTTCTCGCTTGTATCCGTGCGTAGCTAATTTTTCCAACTTTTATCAAAACTCGGTAATTTTCGGCTTGCAATACATTCATTTTGGGCATATGAAATCGGAAAGGAATGTAGATGTGTTTCATTGAAGTGAAAAAGACAGATGCTTAGTATGTGGTATGTTGCCAGAGTCCAATTTGGAGTTTTATGTTTTGTTCAAAATAAATGCATAACAGAATGTCGTTCATCAGCATAATATTCAGGGAGTCAATGGGAAGTGTGCTATATAGACCATTCGCCACTACTGGGTCTATGTAGCCTTCCTAATATAGCGCGCATTAAGTTTCACCTATAACTACAGTAGGGTTATATTCTATACGTATATATTAAAATGTACGTCGTTAACAAAGCGTAACGTTTATCCTGGAAACGTATGAATGTGACTCGAATGCTGCCAAATGTACGAGATAACGAAAAATAGTCCGATATAACACGACCGCAATGAAATATAAAACCTTGTATCAATAAAACAAAGAGCGGGACGCGCTAGACCGTTACATTTTACGCCAGGACCGTTTTAATTATTATAGACATTACTCTTGTACGGTTGTATCAGTGGAGTGGTGGAGTTAGAGCGGAATTGCAAATGAAACTCGACATCGGCGAGCCGCGGCCGCACTTAATTAACTTCCTCGTCTATTGTTGGACTCCGACTGACTCGCGGCGACAAAGAACACTTTACTGCTCAATGTAGAGTACGGCAAATTGTCTCCTACGCTTGCAGCTCTTACATACCTACTTCATTATATTACCTGGCTACGTACATTTAATCACACATTAGGCTATACAGTCAGTCGGCCACATTATTATATTGTTTTGTACATTTTCAGCAAAGAATTATGACTGCTTGTATAACTCAAGTCGTGTCGAGTTATAGTGATATAACTAACAATCGACACTTTATTTTCATGTAAAATCTTCTACAGTGTAGGCTAAAATAAAATTATTTCTGTTTTGTTAATAATGTTACTAAAAAATTCGCAAAATTGATACAGGGATATGCTACCTGTTGTCATGCCCACAGTCGTCTAATTAGATCGCATGGCATTTTAAAAGACATTAGGAAAATGTGAGAATAATGGTGGACATTACAAACGAAATTATGAAAAAGTAGCTTAAACTCATCAAAAATCTCAAGTATATTACTTTCTATATTTATTCAATAGATCATTAACTTTCGTCATTACCACAAAAGCAAACCACCGCTAGTGGCATATTCTATCTGAGATTTTTTAAAAATGAATCTCCGTTGAAATCGTAACATTTTAGCGCACGGAAATCTAAAATGTTTTTTGTCTTGTTTCAGTGTCTGGCGGCGGCGGTCGGATGCAGTGACTGGTGAGATATCCACTTGACTTTGTTTCCTCTGAGAGCTTTCCACGCGAATACTTTGGCGCGTTGCCTTTTGGCTAATTAAAACAACTAGTAACGTTTGTACGGGAATTATGGCAGCCACCGACTTTAATCGTCTATTTGTTTATTCACTCTAACGCTTGGCGTAGAATGAACTATAAAAAAAAAGTACTAATCTAGAATATGTTGAACAATTTAAATATTTAGGTCTCATTATACAACGTAATTTTAGTTGGAAAATACATGTTAGTGAAGTGTGTATGAAATTAAATAAAATGCTTGGTAGGTTTTTTCACTTAAATTGTATATTGGATAAAAAAACATTGTATATGGTGTATTATGCGCTGGCAGACTTGCTAATAAGCTATGGATTAAATGTATATGGTCGGACCTTTGCTAGTTATCTTAAAGGAATCAGAAAGTTACAAATTAGTCTGATAAAACATTTAGTGTGCAAAAAAGTAATAGAAAAATGTAATCACACAGAGTACAATGACTTATTTAGTTAGTGTAGGGTCATGCCTATAGAAGTTAAGAGTAGGTATTTGATAGTGTTGGAAAATTACTATAACGATAATTATAAAGTTAGGCTTAAAAATAAGTACATGACAAAAAGAGTAAGGCAGGGTAAACTAGTGCAGTTTAAAGCAAATAATTATTATGGAAAAAGATGTACACGCTATATATTTTTGGAACTAAACCAAAAATATATAACGACATTGATTGGTTTAGAAATGATACAAAATTAAGTAAATATGCACTAAAACGTAAGTTAAAGGCGTACCTCTTAAAATAATCTTTATCTTTTATTTAATAAGTTAGTAGTTCAATTAATACTGTATAATGTTAAATATAGTAAAGTAGGTATTATTAAGTAAGAGTGCACATGTCGCCAACAAACTGCACAGCAGTTTGGCGACTTTTTGTAATAAGTAATACGTTGTAATTTTGAATAATAAATTTAAAAAAATTAAAAAAAATTGCGAGCAAATGAAGTATACGAGTAAATATACGTATAGGTCCTGAACAATATTCTGCCGTTTTCACGCACAAAAGCTCGCTCATAAAGCTATACTTTATATAATGCTATATAACAACTCGTAAAAGTTCTACATTTAAAGAAATTCTATCAAACAAATTAATATATTCCGCTTTCAAGGACATAATATTGAACTCCAAAACAGCTGGCGAATTTGGAATTAGCATACTGTAATATCTAGTTGCCCCGAATGAAATGTTGTTAGGTATTCTTTAATTCTTAAATTCGTATAAGAGTTTTGTTGATTTGACTTGATTTAATTTGCACAAATGTTTGATTTTGAATTCAATAAAGATGGATTCGGTCCTCAGTCTCGAATATTGACGACTCCCAAGAGTAAGGAGGCTTCTTTTAAAGAGCTTTTTAGTTTCAGAATGTCTACATATATGAAACATTCTCTCGATTTCTTCTAAGAAATTCTAATTATAAAATTATCGTGAATAGGCTATGTAATTCTTTCCAAAAGCCCTTTCGATTATGCATTCGAAGATGTGGTAAATATCGTGCGGTAATCTGGCTACTAAAACTACGTTTTGTGTCTTCCTCAAACAATCAATTAATGGGGAGAGGGGCACCCCTCCAATTACCTATTGTTAGTGGTGGTGCAGACGTACAAGGGGGCAATTTATACATGCCATTCATTCCATTACACAGAGATAAGGGTCTCGTGAATATCTGCGCTCAATTTGCCAGCTTTTTGCTTTGCCATTAGAAACGTTGAGATGAAACTCGACTTATATCCACGTGTAATTCAATCTGACCTTACATTGTAAATTCAACATTGTTTCCAGACAACAAATTATTACAGTACTATAAGAAAATACATGACACGTATCATAGTTGTTTTTGAAAACAGTTTACGTAAAATTCTAACTGGGAAGTGCGCTTATGCAAAAAATAAAATAACAGTACGTATTAGCAAATACAGTCGTTGTTGTCGCGTCAATACTAAACCAACCACAAACCACGAAAAGTTCAGTGCGCAATCGTAACCTACTTCGTTAAAGCGCTTGCAATGACAAAGTACATTGCAGCAAAACAAGCCTCATAAACACTAACTAATACCCCTGGAGCGTAGCTGAATCCGAACAAGCCCTAGTAATCGAGTTATTGATGCAGGGCAGCAGAAGGCAAGCTGGGGCGGCCGCACGCTGGCGGACTTAATCCGCTTTGCCTGCGACATCAGCAACTTTACCGATCGCTCTTCTAAATTCCCAAGTTTAAACTTGCATACGACGAAAGAGTAATAAGATCCGCATTCGCTTAACTTTCTTAAACCTTTAAAGCTCCAACTGTTAAATCTTATTCTGAATATCAATCACTTTGAGCTCCATTGTAGTAGCCGCAATACCTTGCAGACAGACAATCGCGCTTTATCACGTAGCTGCTTGACTCGTTAAGATACTGGAATGCTCCCACTCTTATGTTTCCTTTCTAAATTAAAATTGTTATTCTGACCGGTCTCTTTATCTTTATTTATTCGATAATCTAGTGATTTTCTATAAAATTTTTTTATAATATGAAGTGACAGGACGAACAAGTCGTACGCCTGATGATGATAAGGTATGCGCCTGTTTTAGAACGTTAAATCGCAAAGATTTGAGGGGCAATGTCACTGCGCCTGTTACCCTGAGAAAGTTGACAAGTCTCATGTGCCTGTAATTTCACCAGCACCCTGACCCTTTAAAACCAGAACACAGTAATGCTCACATTACTGCTTGGCGGCAGAAAAAGGTGAGGTGGCAGTATTTCTCTGGACGAACTCTTTCTGAGGAGCTCTACTGCTACTAAATATACTATATTTAAAACCCTTTGCTGTTTGAACTTATAGTAACAAAAAAAATATATCTATTTACATACTATTAAACTACTTTATATTAGGTACACTATATATTGGATATTAACCACTAGGTAGACATTTTTGCTTCGAGCTAAAAGCTCGTTTGTAAAATCATGACAAACAGATAAACAGACAGTAGTTCTTTATAAATAGGATCGTTTTCCGGCTCAGGCGGTCGGAGATGCCATGATAAATGAATCTTGAATGAGTTTTGTCGTTTACGCTACTCTTCTCTGGCTTTTCTCT
Organism: Hyposmocoma kahamanoa; assembly: GCF_003589595.1. Lineage (NCBI taxonomy): Eukaryota > Metazoa > Arthropoda > Insecta > Lepidoptera > Cosmopterigidae > Hyposmocoma > Hyposmocoma kahamanoa. The sequence continues at coordinate 10,675,186 of NW_020653726.1, forward strand.
CTATACGGAAATTTGACATCGTTTGTTAGGCAAGTCTCAACAACTTTTGCCTTGTTGACATTTTAAATGCAAACGTAGCGACAATGTTAAAATATTGTGAATTTACGTACTTCTTACAAATGCTATTGCATATAGTAATGATACTGTGACTGAAATGAAGTTTATAAAAGAATAACCCCACACCAATCCCATAGTAGGCTCTCTATCTATGTTATATAATTTGCAATGCATGCACGTAACTGCACAATTGAATTTAGTCCTGGGCAGTTTATAGTCAGTGTATTAAAGTACAGTAAGGCATATGATAAAGTTAGAGACAGCCTTGCAATGCTTCTAGCTAGTTGGTGCATTATTCAACTGCATTGTGCATTTCGAGCCTGGCTGAATCTACGTCGTAACGGTATTTCATGATCGCCGATTCATTACGCGATCGTGACAATAAGGATTGGCGTGCCTATTGAGTTTTTAGGACTTTCTGTTCAAACTCGCAATCTATAAACGCAAATATATATTAGATGCCTATTAAATACTAAATCCTTTGTACATAACGAGTACTTAAAAATCGTACAATATTTGTAACGTCGGCAAAACAATGCATGCAACGCCCTGAAAATTTATTTTTCTATTAGAAACTGGGCCATCTTGTGCCACATGAACAGAAATAGATTTGCTTTGTTATCACTGCGTACGTTAATGCTTTTGCTTTTGTACAAAAGAAACTCCCCGTTTGATCATGTCACTTTTTGTCACAGAAATGTGATTTGTGTTAGCGATAAAAGCTACGCGTGTTCACACGGTTCACTTTGTACGTATTCGTCGTTCAAAGTTCACCGTGAGCAAGATTTATTCTGTAACAAAGGTGGATCGATGACTGCACCGTTGGACCGCGTAAATTCACAATTTTGGCAATACAAGAAGAATACACATAATACAAATAAACATTATTATTTAGGTATAACTCTAAAGAATATACACAAAAACATACTACTTACATTGTTATACACACATACAACAATTTGGGTACCCAAAAAACATTGCTCCCATAACGGTTATTAGAGCATCCTTAATTCCGGGGTACACGGCATTGTCAACAAATCAGACAGTACGGATATGGAGAGAGGGGTATGAAACATTCATAGAGTACAGGAGGGAGAGTATAGGATTTTTCGGTGTGAAAGTCATTTCCCTGGAAACTTCCCCTGCGGCGCTCTCGATGCGCCCTTCCATCACTCATTCTGGTCACGTGATATAGCCAGCCATAAGAATGTATATATGAGTACACCCCACTACTACCTTATTAAAGCGCTATTGAGACATACTTCCTCTACGTTCGTTGTTAAGTTTTACTAACGCTTATAACTAGCAGCGTTACTGTAAGTGCTCTCTTATAAATCTGACCTTAGGCAGGGTTTGGTTACTAATACTAATCAATTGTAACTCATAAATATAGTTTTCAAACTGGACAATAAATGCAGTAACTAATAATGAAGATATTTTATTAAATACACGCTTTCTAAACAACTGAAGAGTGTTCAGATAACTTCATTCATCAAAGAAGACGAGTGAGCAGGACTTAATATTCGATTAGCAAAAAACACTTATGCTGGTTAATCCACCAAGTGCAATTTAGTTTATTTATGGGGGATTAATTCCGTAAGCTTATTCGGCTTCATTGGTTTGCCACCACCTGTGCACCATAACTATGTTAATCGTTTACCTTAAACTAACCTAGACAACCAAAATGGCTCGTATTTCAGAGACAGTGTTGAACTATTTAAATAACAGTCCTAAAAAATTTGCTAGAAATGGTAAATATACCCGTACCTACAGCTAAATATAATGCCAATACCAAGGCTAAATTAATCGATATTACAGTTACAACGACATTAAAATGTGCTTTACCATTAGGTAGGCTCCAAGGTCAATGTGGCGTATTTCAGTTTGTTAGAATAGAAGTAAGCCGAACCGAGAGTCCACATTCATTGCACTGCCCCATAAACAATACTTAAAAATTCATGTCAGCGCAATTGTTGACGTTCATTAACGAAAAAGGATGAGCGAGCGTCACCTTATTTGTTTCAGTAAAATACTTGTACAAAGTAGTATCGATTTTATTGTAACAAAAGTAACTCAAAACTCATCACATTTTCCGCTCTCTTTCTAAGTATAAACCTTATCTGTAGAAAACGCTCCCGTTGAAACAAAACATTACTTTAAAGTTTTTTAATAATAATGATACTTCGTCAAACCAGTAATTGTTCAATACACATATTTTCAAAATATATTTTTATTTGTTTGATAAAAAAGAGTCGCGGTAGCCTAGCCTTCGGCGAAAGAAAATATCGTGATCAAACCTATATCTCAAAGAAGGTGCACCATGCCTCTTTGCCAAACCTGACAATACTTCAATATTTATTAGAGTACAAGCTTAACAAACAACTTGTAGTTTATGTTTGAATTAAGACGTCATTCTTCCAGTCGTGGGTTAAGGCAAAGCAATAAGTGCCTACTGAGTTTATTCAGTAAACAGGAATAAGCCCGCGAAACTCATGCTGTGCATCCTATGGAGTCCATTAGTGTAACCATTACTTCATATACCTACAGCGTTGAACTGAAAGCTTACTTCTTTAAGCTATTTATACGTAATATGGATCTAAATTCATATCAATGATGTGCCATAAAGAATTTACATCTTCTATGCTGGGTTACGTTGCAACAGTTTTGCATTGTTGAAAATCCCTGAAATTCAGAAACTGTCGATGTCCTAAAATTACAACAATGCTACGTATGAGCATTACATTATAGCTCTCCGGTTTTGAAGGTTAAGTGTGCTGATGAAATTACAGATACATGGGACTTGTCGACTTTATGTCTCAACGTGGCGGGTGCAGTGGCAGTGTCTCTCAGATTTTTGCGATTTTAAGCTCTGAGTGGCATTGTAACTATTATATACGAGTAGGCGTGTCGTTTTCTACCAGACGTACGACTTGTTATCATAAAAAAACTTCCCGCCACTTGGTATCATAAAAAAAGACCTAAAAGCACGACGACAATATTATAAATTATTACCATTAAATAATTGTACTTGTAATATTCAACAACTACAGGAGTAGGTAGCTTATTGTATCACATGTTAATGAGGCAAGCTTTCTACGAACCGTGCTATCATGCTTCATAAGGCAGGAGTGACTATATCTATGTAAGAGAGTTGAGCTCACGCAGTGCGTCGTCGGAGTCCATTAGAGCGACTATTAGGAACCCCGGCACGCTCCCCTCTTGACGACCCTAAAAATTCATGTCAGCCCCGTAATTGACACACTATTGCCTTGTTAACCATCTACTGTAATAACCAGGTGGCACATTTCCGACTATCAATGAACCATCATCATCATCAACCCATTTATACGTCCCACTGCTCCTCTCAGGCGCAGGTTAGGCTATAGTACGCCACTCTGGCCCAATGCGATTTGAGGACTTCATACGTTGTACGAGTGTTGTTGACCTTCATCCACGTGCAAGTTTCATGACGATGGTTTCGTTCACCGAAAAGCTCATGGTAAATTTCAAATTTTAAATTAGATTTCGCACATAAATTCCGAGAAACTCGGAGGTGCGAGCCCGAATTTGAACCCACGGCCTTTGCGTGGTAGGTCAAACCATTAGGCTACTACATGTATCAATGAACAAATAAGAGAAAATATATATTTATTTTTAATAATCATAATTTTCCTTGTGATTTTGATAGTTTCCTAATAGCCAAACAAACCCTTCGGGGTTAAATTGAGATATGAACGGAAAACATGTAACTAGTCGTAAAGTGTTATTACCTATTAGTCGATTCATGGCACCCAATTCTCATAAAACTAATTGCGAGAATGATGTTTGAAAGTAACAACAATATAAGTTGGAGTAACGATTGTAATGGTAATGTTACAAAAACCGTAGCACGGCGCTACGCCGCCACTCGTAGACACGGGTGGCCGAACACGGCCGACTTCCCTCGGTTTTTTGCTCATAAACATAATTAATGAGCTTTCAGATAGCTATTAGGGCAGATTTCGCGCAATTTTGCCTCATTGTATCAATATTATAAGAAATTTTGGAACGAAAAATAATCTTCTCGGATTAAATATATGTGCACAAATTCTTAGCAAACGAAGTTGGATGCGTGTCCAATGCGCTTATGAATTTACCGGGAAATTTTGCCAAGAAAACAAACAATTAACTCTGCATCATTTTTCGTTCGTAAAAATACTAACGTATTTAAATTTACAGGAACTGTTACGTATTAAATCAAACACAAAACATTTCGGATCAATTCTCAGAGATTGAAGGCAAAGTAAAGCTCTTTGAATGCACACGTCGACAATATGGGCGCACTCTGAGAACAACAGGCGTCATCTCGACTTCATATTTACAGTTATGTTTGCTGTTGCGTACATACCGACTTTAAGCAGCTATTCAAAAGCAGACGAGTCGTGTTCCCTTTTGCAAAGCTCTTATAACTTTCGACAAGCATTAGAATAACTTGTAATATATTTGTTTTAGGTAACGCTCTTGCAGCACTCTTTTTTTCTGTGATATAACCTTAATCATATCATCCATTATTATCTTCTAGATGCACAAACCTTCTTTTTAAAATGCTCCAAAATCGTAGCTCGTTTTCGTGGTTGTTTGGAATAAAACAACGGGAACGATAAACCTTTTCTATAAATAGAACGCCTTTCATTTTTGTAAACCCATGATTGAATTAAGTTTTATTGCCACCACCGGTTATAAAAAACCCAAAAGGTTTGACAAAGAGATAAGAATATTGTGGGGATTGAAAGATTTGGAAGATTTGGAAATAAGTGGGTTGTTTGCACTTTTTTCATCCCCACAAATAACGTTGGTAGAGATGGATTAGGGGAAGGGACGAAATATCCAGCAGATTTAATAAAGTATCGACGGGTTCTTGGTGGACGGCGAGTAAATAATATAAGCTCATGTGATGACCTGAAAGTGCTCTACATCCATCTTCCGCTTCCGTCAAAAGGTAAGAGACGCGGCTCTAGAATAGGTGTGGTTTATGTCAGAATTGCGCGAACAAATGATAGATACAATTATATCCTTACATTGCTCTTATAAGCACTTATACTAAAATGAGAGAAGTTCCCAGAATACACAAACGTACATCAATAGCCAATTACCGAAAAGAAGAGAGACTTATATGGTGATATTGAATTCCCTGGATATGAACACATGTAATTTGAGACACGTACTTACTCGTATTTAGTTTACTCGCGCCATCTGCTTGTCTGTAAATTTAATGTCGTTGAATGAGAATTTGAGATTAATAATGTTATCGTACAATACATTTATATAATCTTTACCTATTGTGTGCAACAATATTGTTTCCCCGTACCATTTTCTTCCATTATTATTAAAAAAAACACCTAAAATATAATAGATACTGTTCTTAATGCATTTGACTAATATTCGTATAAAATTTTAATTACATAAATGTAATCTTCAAAGCATTGTCATAATACTTTGCATAAAATTTTCCGATTATCTTTAAAGGGTCGCTGCTTCACACGTTACTTTTTTGGTAAATTTGATATTCAACAACCTGTGCTGTACACAGAGCGGCATAGGGTTCGTGTTCTTGACCTTGTACCTACTCAGTAAGTATACCAAATATTCTTTTGTAAAAAATCTTTTATTTACTTTTACTTCAATGTAGATCGTTTCCACAAACGTAACAACTTACAATAAATACTACGATGGCGTTTACTAACGAAGACAAGGCAGAAAAACATAATCTGTAAGAGTTTTATATTCATTAACTGATTCCCAATGACGATTGATGTGCTATCTTGGTCAACTGATCTTTACATAGGGCGCACTATAAGTTTCCGGAACTGATCACTTACATAAACAATATTTAAAAAGTAATTACAACATTTGAAAATGGAACTCTTTGGCTGTATAATACAGTTTGTTTCATATGATTATCACATGTTTTTACATTGTGACGTCATTTTAGAAATTGGTTGTCTACATCCCCATGGATTTAATTCGTGAAAATTTTCGTAGTATGATTTTCTACGACTTTAAGTGTAATTTAACAGCTCAGCGGAGCTTCGCTCTGCTTCAAATTGCTTTTGGCGATGAAGCACCATGCAAGACGACTATTTATAGCTGGTTTGCAGAATTCAAACGCGGTCGTGTGAATCTCAGTGACGAATTTCGTGATGGTCGCCCGTCCGCTGCTGTGAACAACAAAAACATCGATACTGTGCGCCGTATGATCTAAAGAGACAGGCATGTGACATACCACGAGACTCGGGCATCTTTAAGCATAGGCATGAGTCAAATACAATCAACATAAACATTTGGGTGTGAAAAGGCTGTGCTCTCGGTGGATCCCACACAATTTGACTGAGGCTCGAAAAACGAATCGCGTCACTTGGTGCAATGTCATGCCTACCAGATTCAACGAAGGGGCGTCAAATTTGATGTGGGACATAGCAACAGGTGACGAAACATGGATTTATAGTTACGATCCCAAAACAAAGCAGCAATCGAGCGTATGCTGTACAATGTATGTTAGAGCGTGCGTAAAGTGGCGCGCGTGCAAAGTGCCTCTAAGCGGATGATTGCTTCTTTTTTTAATAAAACTGGACACGTGGCTATTGTTGCTTTGGAGAATCGTTGTACCGTGAATAGTGATTGGTACACGACCATTTGTTTGCCGGAAGTTACTGACAAACTCCGTAAAAATAACCATAAACGCCATATAATCTTGCCACGATAATGCCAGTTCTCATACGACCAGACAGACAAATGAATTTTTGAAGGTGAACAACGTTGACCTTGTGAGCCATCCCGCGTACAGTCCCGACCAGACACCTTGTGACTTTTATTTATTTCCAAAAATTAAGACCAGTTACGCGGTCAACGATTTTTATCACCTGAAGAGGCTGTCGAAGAGTATGAAATATATGTTTTAGAGAATGTCACGGAGGAGTAGCATAAATGTTTCCAAAATTAGTTCGTTCGTTTGAAAAAGTGCATTAACGCTAACGGAGAATATTTTGAGAAACAATAAATTCACTTCATTTATAGTATTTTTTCTTATTCATTCCGGAAACTTATAGTTCACCCCACGTATCAATCAAGAATAATTATGTTTTTTTAATTTTTATTGTAAACTAAGTGTAACGTATTAATAAATACCAAGAAGTAAGTTAATATTTCCTACCGTTTCTTATAATAAGTATAAGAAAAGTTGTAACTCGTGAAAATATAAAAATAGTCATGGACGGTATTGTAAGCGAATATTAAGTTCGGGATAAATAGACGCGTCGAGAGTGCGGAGCGAAGTCCGCGAGGAGGTCACCGCCAGTAGGACCGGCTCGCGGCGGCGGCAGCGGGAGCACGTGAGCTCGGCACCGGGGACCATTCATGTTCGAGGGCGGCGGCTTGCGCGCGCAGCGATCAATACGGCGACGCGGCGGGCAGTACCCGGCCCGCCGCGCGACCTTTCGCACGCGCCCCCAGCCCTGTTGTGTGCCGCGCCGCCCGCGCCGCACCGTGCCGCTCCAAACCGCGCGCCCTCGCTGCCCCATGACCGCCCTCCACAGATGACGGAGTCCGCCCGCACCCTACAAGAACGTCGCTCCGACCCCGCTGCCAGCACGCTCGTACGCGAGTCGATACTCTGCTCGCGTTCAAAACGCGCGACGACAAGGTATGAAAATCGATACCATGGCCAGCACTGCAGATTTACGCTGATAGGGGCTGAAGTCCTGTATCAGCTGCTAACTTAAACCACGCGGACCGTCTTTGCCATGAAAGTCACGTGACTTTGACCAAATTTAATACCGCGATTATACAGATTAACAGATGATTGATTCGTGATTGATTAAAAACCCTTTGAAGGGGTTATTTGATAATGCAATCATTTTAATGGAAAAAAGCACAAAATCGAATTGATTTTTGTTGCTTTCCCAAACATTTATCAATTAAATAAGTCTTTTTAGTGACAGCTTTCTGTTTTAATCGTTTTGCTTATCAAAATCCTGCACAGTGTCAAGTTATGTTACTGCAACTGGCAGGTATTTTCCCTGCTCTAAAGATGTGTAGGAAAAATCATGTCAGTTACGATAATATTTTCGATAAAATAAACATTTCTCAGAAACTGCAGTCTAGTTTTTCTTGTGCATAAAAAGGAAGGAAGAGAAGTAAATTATTTATATATATTACAAATTTTAGCACGTGATTTACTAAGACATGTTGAGATCCTATCAGTGCATCGGATGAGATTTGGTGCAAAACAACCACCAGTGTTAAAAGTCAAAAATGGACAACCGAAGTCATGTATCACTGCGAAATGTTTGTAACATTTCGTATGTTTAAATTTCTAACTTTGACTACGTGTGGAGAGCTCCCTTAATCGTATTTTCAGTTTTCTTCCATGCTCAAATAAGTTTTCTGCAAGATCTTATTCTGTTCATATTTATAAGTAACGAAACGACATAAGAGCGATCTCTAAAGGAAAACACAAGAACAAAAATTATAATAAATTCTTTTCTTTTATTTTAAATACTGAAATAATTTCTCGTAAACATCTATCAAAAATTTCAGAGGTAAAATTATTATTGAAAGATCTGAGTACGTACCTGCTTACTCTCATAATCTATATACAATGAGACATTGATAAGCTAATTTAGGTAATTTATACAATAGTTTATAAAAAAGATATCTGCGTTTATACGCTATAACTATTCCCGAGAGCACGTGTACAATAGACATTACACAAGCTCGCGATTTTTCCGCAAAACTACAAGGCCGCTGGTGTGGATTAAAATTAACTGACCCTGCCCACTAAACGCATATATCTTGTTTATGTATTTTGTAGACTGCAAAGTGATGCGTAAAGTTTACATTCGTACGTTCGTTAAAGAACTTTCTTTAAAGTTCTTCAAAAACACGTCTTCACGTTTCATATTTTAAATTAATAAAAACAAGAATAGAAAATAATTTTTACAGTTGTGTTACAACACTAAAGTTGAATACGAGTATATTATAATTTGATATATATTAGTAGTACTTTCATAGTTAAGTTCGTACAAACATTGTATTGTATGTATTATGTTGTAATATAGAAGTTTCAAATCATCATCACCTCGGCAACCCCAATAACTACCGACGACAGGCACAAGAATTTCGTGACGTATAAAAGACTTAAACACATGATCCTTTTCCCTCGGAGAAACAAATTCCGTTGTTACAGCAGTAATGTCCATTAGACTTGTTACAGCAGTAATGTCCATTAGACTTAAGGCAAGCAGATTGCGGTTCGACATCACAGCCATTAAGTAGCTTATATGAGCCCGAGTATACTTACTGCAAAAATCGATAAAATTATTACTCGGTAAGTACAGCGAGTCTGAAACAGTAAGTAAGCCCCAGGTAGGAAAGGGAAGGGCCGCCACATCGCAGTGCAGTGTAATTACCCACCGTTTTCTACGTAAAAATAGTAAATAGACGGTGAGTCTAAGGCCATAAACTTTCTAAACGTTTTCCTATTACCTTTTACAAAACCAAATCATCTAATTAATAAATTCACAGGAAAATTCATTGACTTACATTTAATGTTTGTTTTAATTGACTATACAGCGTGGAGCCGTATTTTAAATAGAGATGGGTTCGTTACATCGCTCGTCGGCACTCCAATAGCTGCGGTTTAGTGCGGGTTGGAATTAGAAGCCACGTCGTGATTGATTGGCGAGGTCGGATTAGCTTAATTTATGAACAGATTATTAGTCAGGCTTACGGGTGGAGCGGGAAATGTAAAATGTATTTATGTCGTCACCTGGGATATAGAAGTTGTAACACAAAGTTTGTGTTGTCCTAGGTGATGCATCAACAATGAGTCGCCGCGCGCGGCCGTGACATGGGAGCGCAGGCATGGGCTGGCGCGCCGTGCAATCGCCGCACATCGCCGCCGGCTTGCTTCTACTGCTGCTAGTTTACTTGCCAGGTAGTATTGCACCAATTGTGGTCAAAACAACGTACTCTGCCAAATTGTTCAAAAAATAACTCCGGTAACATTGCTATGTATTATGACAGTAACTTGCCATCAAGACCACCAAGATGCTGTGCACATCACGGCGATCCTTGGCGAGAGCGTCGTCTTTAACTGTCAGGTGGACTTCCCGGAAGATATCCCGGTGCCGTACGTCTTGCAGTGGGAGAAGAAGGTAGGCGAAACGGTACGACGACCCACACTCCACTCTTACAATACAACGCTGCTCATCTACCGTGTGTGTGTTTCTGTTCAGTAGAGATTTGAGGACGGCCCGTCCCCACGAGACGCGCCCGCAGACTGTAAAGTATACATTATGATGCCTGTGTCGACAACGACACCTCTTATTGTCCCGTGCTAGTGGTAATGCGAGTGGCGCGGGCCGGGGGCGCGCGGACGTTGTCCGACGCTCTCGCCCCGCGTACGCTTGGCTCGCCTTTTGTGTATCTCTGCCTCTTCTGCGTATTGCCTCGTTCCTACCGCGCTCGTCGTCCCACCGACCGGTCGACTTACACCACAGTGACAAAGGCCTTCAAAGCGAGTCCGAGAGAGCAGCAGACCCCCGTTAAATACGAACATACACATACACTGCCACTTGACATGTAATATATATAAGACTACTTCTACGTATTTTTCTTTGTTGGGCGCACCAATTTCTAAGATATTATCGGGAGCACTTTGCTGCTTACACGGCTGACACGGGGCACTGCACTCCCTCGCGCACTGGCGGCGGTTCTGTCTGTTTCTCTCTTCCTGTGGCTGTGGGCTAATCCCACGCTCTGCAAACGTAGATTCATGTACTTATCTACCAGTACTTTACATAATATATATATTTTGTACCTATGCCAGTATCAAAGTAAGAAAACATCTATGTATCTATCTCTCATAACTATTGCATGCTTTAGATGGTAGAGTTTCATAATCCATGCATCTTTCGTGTATTCTTTTTTTGCATGCTCTTTAAAAATGTAAATATATTTAAATGCAATAAAATTAAAACTAATCTAAAAAACCACCACCATTGTCATAAACATTTTAAATAATTATAAAGTAAATCTTAAAATCAAATAACATAATATTTTTACGTATTCAAGAACATCGAGGAAAATGGGTGCTCACATAAAATCCATTCTTGCATGTTTTGTAGAAATTTTTCAGTAGATAGTTGTTTCTTGTAACAGTAAACCTAATTTATCTATTCTATCAAGTTATAAACACACTGAACAACTCTTTACTGTTACGAGATGCAAACCTCTGATCCTGTCTGAATGTTCGTGCTGGTGTAATGTGCATCGTACTGTGTCCAGAGTGTCACAGAGTTGGACCCGTTCGTAGTAGTGCTGAAAGAGTCAGTCGTGTAGTTGTTTACCGTAACCTTAGTTGTTGTCCGCGCCAGGCTGTCCCTGCGAGCCTAACGGTTGCTATGGTGTGTAGGGACAGGACATCCCAATCTACATCTGGTACGAGAACTACCCGACCCATAGCGGTGAAGGTTACGAGGGCAGAGTGTCGCGCGTCGCGCTCGACTCACCATATGGCGCCGCCAGTCTCAACCTCACCAACATCCGCGAGTCTGACCAGGTATGTCCACAAAACATTTCACATCAAATTACGCGAAAGATATTTATAGTATGTCTAAGTAAAACAAAACAAGTCAACTCCTCTAAAATGGCATGGACATCATAACCGAATAAGAATCTATTTTTCTTAATATTATTGTACTACTTTTAGTAGCAGTAGAGCCCCTTGTGAAAGAGTTCGTCCAAGGAAGTACAGTGTACCTTACCTATTTCTGCCGCCAAGCAGTAATGTGAGCATTCTGCATTCCGGTTTGGAAGGGTAAGGGTGTTGGTGAAACTACAACAACAAGTGACAAGCACAGTGGCAGTGCCCTAAGATCTTTGCAATTAAAAGCTCTTAGTGGCATTGCAACTGTTATGGATAGGCGTGTTGCTTACCATCAGGCGCACGACTCATTCCTCCCGTCACTTAATATTATGAAAAAAGACTACCTTGAATATGAATGTTTGTAACTAGCGAAAATTACGGAATTATACTAGTGATTCGGTTCTTTAACATTTTCATACAGCACTAAGAATATAATTTATATCTAAATAATATTGATACCTAATATAGCCGGGGATGTCCATGCAATTTTACAGTCGATAATACAAATTGAGTACGGTCTAAATTTATAATTATTTTCATAGGGTTGGTACGAGTGTAAGGTGGTTTTCCTCAACCGCTCTCCGAATCAGCACAAGAACGGAACGTGGTTCCATCTCGACGTGCACGCGCCACCGCGCTTCTCCATCACACCGGAAGACATTATTTACGTTAATTTAGGTAATATTTGTAAAGCATAATAAATACCTATCGTAGCGTCTCTGATTATGAACTTCGATATCTTAACTTTAATCATCTAAAATTATCGTAGGAGATGCGATCATCCTTAACTGCCAGGCGGAGGGTACGCCCACTCCCGAAATATTATGGTATAAGGACGCAAACCCCGTGGAGCCCTCAGGCACAGTGGGCATCTTTAATGACGGCACGGAGCTGCGCATCAGCAACATCCGGCACGAGGACATTGGCGACTATACGTGCATCGCGCGCAACGGCGAAGGGCAAGTGTCGCACACCGCACGCGTCATCATTGCCGGTGGCGCTGTCATCACTGTAAGTTACACCAACAACATCTTGTGACGTCTACAGTTTGAACATTGCGTAGTAATGTTGCGGTTTACGTTTTAGATGCCTCCTACGAACCAAACAAAATTAGAAGGAGAGAAAGTCCAATTTTCTTGTGAAGCAAAAGCTTTACCAGGAAACGTAACAGTAAAATGGTTCCGCGAGGGCGCGCCGGTAGCAGAGGTGGCAGCATTGGAAACAAGAGTCAATATACGCCGTGATGGCGCGCTGGTTATCAACCCAGTGGCTGCCGATGACTCCGGACAGTACCTTTGCGAAGTCTCCAACGGCATTGGAGACCCGCAAAGCGCTTCTGCTTATCTCAATGTTGAATGTAAGCAAGTTTCTCATTTTTGATATGTGGCAAATATTATTTCCATTAGATTGCTCTAAGCTTCATTGGGATTAGTACCAACTTATTTTCTAAAAGTATCTTTTGTTAACAGATCCAGCCAAAGTAACGTTCACGCCAACAGTGCAGTACCTTCCATTTCGGCTAGCGGGCGTGGTGCAGTGCTACATAAAAGCGAACCCGCCGCTCCAATACGTAACCTGGACCAAGGATAAGCGACTTCTGGAGCCCTATCAGACGAAGGACATTGTTATTATGAACAATGGATCTCTCTTGTTTACGCGGGTCAACCAAAATCATCAGGGACGCTATACTTGTACACCATACAACGCTCAGGGCACCCAGGGTTCTTCAGGTACTCACATACATTGAATCTGAAATAATGATTTATTTTAAATTGTACTTTTATTGCAAAAGGTTATTTTATGTCATTTTAATAATATCTCTTTGCGTTCAGGTCCTATGGAAGTACTAGTTCGAAAGCCGCCAGCGTTCACTGTGGAACCAGAACCTTTATACCAGAGAAAGGTTAGTGGCGAAATTTATATGGTGAAATTACAGGCACATGGAACTTGTTACCTTATGTCTCAGGTGATGGGCGCAGTGGTAGTGCCCCTCAGATCTTTGCGATTTAAAGCTCTGAGAGGACTGCAACTGCTATGAACAGGCGTGTAGCTTGCCATCAGGCGCACGACTTATCCGTCCCGTCACTTGATATTGTAAAAAAAATATACACACCAACCATCTGAGGATGATTTTTTTTTTATAGATTATAAGTGCGCATTTGACCTCCATCTCACCTGATGGAAAGTGACGATGAGGTCGACGATGGAGCATACACACCTAAATAATGCCTATTCACTCTCGCCTTGAAAAGGCCCAAGTTATAACGTTCAGGGAACAAGTCTACAGGCAGGGAATTCCACTCCATAGCCGTTCGCCATATAAATAACGCTTCGTGCGAATCTTTGAAATATCCTTAACATAGGGGTGGAACCCAAGCCTGCGCCTAGTCCCCCAGTGATGGAAAGGGGAAGGCGGAATTAAATCTTGTAATTCAATCGCACACTCTACGTGATATATCCTATAAAATACTGATAAGCAGGCAACTTTGCGGCGGTGTTCAAGGCTCTGCAGCTTTGCCTCCACTAATTCCGAGCCACCTATAAGCCTCTTGTCATGATTGTCACTTGAATCCAAAGTGGCTAGTTGGTATGTAGCAGAGCCATCGCAAAGGTGGCACCAGTACTCCATGCACGACCGGACTTGTGCTTGGTACAGCTGAAGCAACTGTCCCAGTGTAAAGTAACGCCTCACCCTGGAAAGGATGCCAAGCTTCCTTGCTGCATTTTTGGCCATAGATTCAATGTATCTGCCGAAGTTCAAATTGGACGACAGGTCCATTCCAAGTAGCTGGAGACAGTCGGCTATCGGTATAGATATATCATGAAAAGTCGGCGTCAGCTCAAAGGGACTACGTTTTGTTGAGAATAGACACGCCTGCGTTTTGGTAGCGTTAAATTTGACAAGATTGCCATCGCCCCTATAGGAGACTGCCTTGAGCGTCAAATCCAAACAGCTAACCATGGACTCTCGACAAGACTGTATTTCCTCTCCACTGACCCTCGCATTGGTCAAGTACCTACCTACAACTGTGCTGTCATCAGTATTCCCAAACGTACCTGGAATTAACATATCATTGATATGCAGCAGAAAGAGAGTTGCAGACAATACGGAACCCTGAGGAACTCCGGCTATCTATCTATCGCCATATGTTCGGAAGAGTGGCCTTCTAAGTCCTCTCGAATCGAACGTTTGCTCCGAGAGAAATCCGAGATCCAATGGCAAAGGATTTAACATAAATAGGTATACGTAATGTATGAATGTATCCTGTATGGTTCACAGGTGGGGGAATCCGTAGAGATGCACTGTGAGGCACAAGAGGCGGAGGGCACGCAGCGGCCGAGCGTGACGTGGCGGCGACGCGACGGATTGCCTTTACAGAAGAACCGCGTGCGAGCACTCGGCGGGAACATCACGATTGACACGCTACGACGACAAGACTTCGGCATCTACCAGTGCGTTGCCGCTAACGAGGTCAGCAATTCAAATTACTTATATTTCTGTTAGTAGGAAAGTAATAGTGAAATACTACATTCTCCTAAAATAGTAATCACAGAGCATTAAAAAAAAAGACATCAAAATCTCGTGGAATTACATCTATTTGCCAAGTTTCATTGAAATCGATTACCGGAAAGGTCGCGAAACTGGATTCAACCCGTAGTTTGCAACCCATAGGGGTGAAATATTTTCTTCAAATTGAAATGAGACCACTACTGAGGTACCCTCTTTCCAACAAAAAAAAAAGAATTATTAAAATCGGATCACAAATGCGTGAGTTATCGCGTAACATAGGTACGTACAAAAAAATACAGTCGCAGTGAGAACCTCTTTTTTTTTAATTCGGTTAAAAATATAAAGTAAACGTTAGTATTGTAATCATTGGAACAAAATAGCTAACAATGTAATATTAAATATGTTTTAAAAAACTTATAAATCGACGCCTGTAGCATTTTGCAGTTTCAAACATGTAATAATAAAAATATCAACACAAATAACGTGTCTATTGCCTATCCAGGTTGCAACAATAGTAGCGGACACGCAGCTTGTTATCGAGGGTACACAGCCACACGCGCCCTATAACGTCACTGGCACGGCGACTGAGTTCCAAGTGACGTTGCGGTGGCACCCAGGGTACGCGGGCGGACCGGACTACAAACAAGATTATACAATTTGGTACAGGGAAGCCGGCTTCTCCGAGTGGATTAAAGTACCCGTCACTCCTTCTGGTGCTACTTCTGTGAGTACCTATACTCATAACACCGGTAGCTATCGAAATATTATCCTAGTGAACGTAAGGTTGTCAATAAAATAAAACAATGAGGCTATTTTGTCCTTTTTATTTTTTCTAAATTATCGAATAAACATTTTTCTCTTTGACCTCAAAATGAGCTACAATCGTCACCTTAACTTCTTCATAGTCTGATAGATTTTTCCCTTTGTAATTCTTTATTCAAATTTGGGAATAGATAATAACACACACACTAATAACACACACACTCAACATAGCCCCGCACTAGGGAAACCCTGTGTCGCGGGTGCCATGGACACACATATAGACAACCACAAATTACACCCAAACTCACGAGAGAAACAAATGTAGGTCATACAAATATTTCTCCCGGCCCGGGAATCGAACCTGGGACCTCTGCGTGGCAGTCCGGCATGGTAACCGTTAGGCCACAGAGGCAGTTAAATAATAAATCGCTGGGGGCTAGGTCCTGTATGTAAGGTGAGTGGATCAACGATTTAAAGCCACATTGTGTAGAGCAGCAACAATACTGTCGTGAATCGGCGTGTGGTCTTGCAAAAGCAATAAACGTTTTGTCAATTTTACCCGCCTTTTTTTGGATGGATCAGTGTCTCTAAATATTTTCACATAATATTCTCCGGCTATATTGACCCCCTTTTCTTTGTAGTAGTTCTACAAAATTCCCATCTAATCCCAAAATACCGTATACAAGGTTATTTCGGCCGTTTCCGATATCTTAAACTTCTTAGAGGATGGTATTCTTCTTACGCCACAACATCAACTCCTATTTTGATTCATCGTCAATAACAATTTACTCCTAAACTGGGGTATTTTCTCAAGACATATTTTCAAAAAGCCCTTTTATGCTTCCATTCTTTATTGCTTTGCTCTTTTATCACACTAAAATGGTCTTATAAGATCTAAAACTACCAAAATAGACTCGTAGGATCCTTAAAATGGTGGTGTCTGATAGGTACTCGCACTAGTGCCAGTAGTTTCACCTTCAGATGGGCATCTTACAACGATGTCTGATGTGGTCACCTCTACTGGCCCTTCTGGGCGGAGATCGCCTTCAATCAATTCTTTGCCACGTTTGAAAAGACCACGCCACTTAAAAAATCATTGTTTTACCAGGTCACTGATCTATGAACGACTTCCAACTCATTTATTACAATCCAAGGAAGTTTTCCTTTCTTGGTAAGGATTTTGATAAAAGCTCTAAACTCGTTTACTCTATAATTGTAATTTTCTTTCGGATTTACTTGCTTGTGGGGCGATATCTCGTAAACAAATGACGTCAAAGGTTTCAAGCTTAACATAATGTATATAGCCTTAATGAGTACCTGAGTAGTACCAAATCAAACATTATACTTACCTGTCAACATTCTGTGGACTGTGGGACCTCCCTTCGCACATAAATCATTTACAGCAACCATGCAATTTAGCTCTTTATGGAATTGTTGTTCATTTTTAGTCCCACTGTAATAGATGTAAATGAGTACACTACATGCAAATACATTAATAGTATACTGCGTAGTTTATCTCAGATCTTAAACTTTCTCGAAACAATAGACGAAATAGAAACAATAAAATAAAATTATAAATAGGCTCAGTTAAAACCAAATCAAGATCAAAAACATAAATTTTTTTATATGTAGTAATCTGAAGGACATAGTTAGTATTGTGTACTGAATGTAAATAACAATGCATGTTATTTATTTTGGACATGGTATCGTGCAGATCGCTTGAGATCAGGCGAAAATTGGCCCTTCTAAAATATATATTTTAACCTAATAAGAGGATATATAATTAACCCTCCTTTTTAGCCTCAAATTCCTTTTTTTATCCCGCCAACATCACGTTACGTCCTTCGTCAGCGCAAATACCCTTTGTTCAACTTCATTTCACCCGAACATTGATTCTAAGACCGACAGCATTCTTCGAAGCCCAAGCCGTAATCGAATCCCTAAAATAGACAAATTATATTGACTTGTTCCGCAACACTGAATCAAAATTTCTAACATCCGCTGGTTACTATTTGGAGACGGTCACAGCCCAAAGCTCTGTGGTCCAAATTCCATATCTTACCTTTGGCCGGTGATCGATTCAACCTTTATGTGACTATGACTTACTGTTTAGTTATAAGTACTGTAAGTGTAAGTTGTACAAAATAAATAAATGTGTTCTTCTTAGGTAACAATAAATCGTCTACAGCCGGGGACGACGTATGAATTTCAAGTGAACAGCAAAAACACGATTGGTGAAGGAATGATGAGTAAAGCGATTACCATTAGGACACTCGGTAAGCAGCAAACTATAACAAAAGGGTGTGAGGTTACTAATAAATTAACAGTTTAGTTAGTAGAGTAACATTTTTTGTCAATGAGTAATAATACATTCTACTTCAATATCTTACTTATTGGTATCTGTACTGTATTATATATTCATATAATTTAGGTATGTAACTCGACTTTGTTACTTAGGTAGTACTTTAGTCAGACATGATCCATGTTGTTACTTACTAGACAAAAGGGTTAAGTAACATGTTGGTTGCCTTTTGTAGATGTAGGTGCCAAGCAACGGCCGCTGCCGACCGCACCGGGTCCCGTAGATGAAAAGATATTTCAAAACGCACCCTCAGGCTCGGGTACTTACCTCGCACTATATTAAACTGTCTTCCCCAATGTTGCTTACACTTGCTTACTAACCTATTTCTAATATTTTGCTTGCTCTAATTTTATATTATTAAACTATATTTAGTCTTAAAATTTGCTAAACAAATATATTTACTATTCTAGGATTTACTTGTTGATTCTCTTTCGTTTAATAATAAAACAAAGCTTTAAGTTTTCCTTTTTTGTTTAATTGATCCGATCCAGCAGCTTGTAGACACTCCTCTAGACCATATTCGTGTGTAATACAGATTTATGTAACCAACGTATCGCATGCAGGTCCGAAGCCTGGTCCGCCGCGGAACCTGACAGTGACGGAAGTCCATAACGGGTTTCTGATCACGTGGCAGCAGCCGCTTGATCGCGCTAACCTCATCCAGTACTACACTATCAAGTACCGCACTGACGCGCAATGGAAAACCCTCAACCGAGGCCAGATCCGCCCTGAAGAAACCAGCTATTTAGGTATATTTTTTTCTACATCAATTAGTTATTAGGCTTCTGGACTATGGCGAAAACTTTGTCCTTAGATGAGTCTCGTGTCTGATAGCTGAACAAGATTGATTGTGTCAAATAAGTTCCTACTATCTGAATATGCATGTTGATAATAATTCTGAACATTGTTCCTTTCTGTAAATCGCGAAAGCTGTCATGTTTCTAAAGTGTGTTTTCAAAATATCAGAGGAAAACGATAAATTTACAATTTAATTTATTTCAGTAAAAAATTTAGTCGGCGGACGCACGTACTATTTCCGAGTGCTGGCTAACTCAGCGACTAGTTACGAAAGCTCAGAAGAAGTGAAATTCCCAGTGCCGGCGCGGGTAAAACATAAAGCGATCACGGCAGGCGTGGTGGGCGGCATTCTGTTCTTCATTGTGGCTATCATCTTGTCAGTGTGCGCTGTGAAGATCTGCAACAAGCGCAAGAGACGCAAGCAGGAGAAAGGTGAGTGCGTTTTGCGAGGGGCGGTCGCTTGCCCGCTACCATGAGCTACTTGCATTACTTTGTAGCTGACGTTTGACTTGCAGGTCCGTATTTTGATATTAGTGCAGAGTTAAGAGTGCTCTTATCGACCCCTATATATGTATAATGTAGGTATTAAAAACTGAAATAACATATGACCGAACTTTCGTTGAACTCTTTTGCTCCGCTATTAGCCTACAACAAGCGACTCTAGATGTAAAATATTGGTGCTAATGTTTTCGACTTGGTAGATTAGCAGAGTGAAGTAGAGTCTTATCAAATTGAGTGAGTGTGGTTTAAACTAGGCAATAGCATTGAATCTACATTTGTGTTGAATTCTTCATTCAGACGGACTATTTCGTAGTATGCCTGGCCCTCAGACGCTAATAAATAATAATGCAAGAAAATTAAATGATGACGTCAGTTACACAGTAATATCACAAGTAGGATAGCTAGTAAAGTAGAGCGACTAGTTCCAACATAGTGTGGCGAAGACAGCCGACTATCCCTGCGTAACTTGCCATATTGTCGGTTACAAACGTTCTTCATTGTTCACTTATTGTTTAGCATTATTTTCCATCTGTTGTGTAAATAAGCTTTTTTGCATGTTTAGTGGTTCAACTTAGAATTGAGTTTTTGTTTATTTTGTAGAAACTAGTTTGTGTTTTCGTAGTGGTAAATGGCTAAGTATTACTAATGTTTTTTGTTATTTTTTATTTATTTATAAAGGACCATTGACAAAGGATTAAAGACCATGCATTAAAAGCATGTTTGTTTACCTCAACGATGCAAAGAAATCCCTACTAAGCAGTTTAATAATTAGAACAATAATAAGTACTTTAGTCAATGTGAATGGTTCTTTGATATCCAACGTTTTCCCGTCTACAAAAAGCTCACTAACATTAATGTTAAATGACAAATTCTTGCACGACATGCAATTGATTGTACATATATGATTAGTTATGTTTTGTAAATTTATGGTTCACTATCTATCACATCGCGACACTCATTGCTATTAACGGGATTAATTATTTTAATTTGCCTTTCTCGATATGGTTCAGAACTAAGCAGAAATCCGATACTGAAAACAAAAAGCATAATAAGTGCAAAAAGTAATAACTTAACAAGTGGCAGTTTTCTGTCGCGGATTGATGCTATTTGACAATATGGTGGGTGGTGGTGATGTGTTGAGGGTTCGACGATTGGTTGTGGAGGTGGTGGGCAGCGGCCGCGGAAAATGGGGCGCGGATGATGACAGTCGACACTACGTTAATGTTCAGAAATTATCCGCTTGCAGCATACAACATGGTAGCCGCGCGATTGACCGACCTCCGCGCAGCTGACAGCACTCAAGTGCCTTTTAAGAAGTGAGTATATATGCAATTTCATAGCAATCATAAATATCGTCCACGAAGAGGCCAAACTAAAAATACTTTTATCGTTTTCCATCGCCGCTTAAAATCAGGAAGTCAGGTTAGTTTTCCAAAATTAGCTCAGTAATTATTTCATATGATTTAATTAACTATTATTTAATAAAATGTAGTTATTTTTAGGTATAAGCAAAATTAAAAAAGTAATGTACTTTACTTATTCTCTTGACCTTATGTTTCCAGATTTAGAGAAAGCGGAATATCGAGTTTAGTGCAGTGTTTAAAATTTACGGCGAACTGGGTGTGGCCGGCGTCGCGATGCGGCGGAGAACCACAGTACTGGGCGTCGGTGTCTGTGCGCGCGTCACCTGTGCCCACACCTTCGGAGGGGTCTGCTGCGCCGTCGCCTACGCCTTCGTCGTCGGACGACGGCGGCTTCCTTCCACGACTTCGCGCACCGCTGCATCCTGCCGCCGCACCGCCTCTGTTCCGCGCGTCGTCACCTGCCTTGACGTTGCATTGGCCTCCTTGGCCACCGTGGCCTCCCTGGGCGGCAGCCTGGACACCGTGGTCGCCGCTGCATGTCTCCGACCTCAGCTCCGTGCCTTTTCCGAGCTCTGCGGATGGTTCTTTTCCTACGCCGCCTTCTCCGTTCCGACTACGTTCCCTACCCCACTCCTCGCTGCCGCTACGATCTGCCGGCGCTTTCATGAGATCTCGGGCTCGACCCGTACCGCGTCACGGGCGACCTCGTGCTATCTCGGAATTGCCACCCCCGCCGCATGAGGCTTCGCCGGAAAGTCGTTCGTCGTCAAGTGGATTCGGTAGTAAGAATGCGTCGTCTTCACAACATAACCGCAGTAGTCGCACGGGCAGTTTGGCGGAGTGGCGACCGCCCCCTTACCGACCGCCGCCACCGGCGCCACCGCCGCGGCCAGGGTCGGGCGAAGCGGTGGATGCGGGTTCAGTGGACGTTCATTATGAGTGGGACCGCGAAACACGAACACCGACGCCGTCAACGCCGGAGCGATTGAGAACTCGGCAGTCGCGTGACGACGTTGAGGCGCGCGTACGAGCAATGAAAGAAGAGTTCCTCGAGTTTCGAAAACGGCAAGCGCTGCGGCGCCGCTCGCCGGAACCTTTGGGCCCTCCACCGCCGATGTCGTCGCTGGGCACGCTTACGCCCTTATCGCCACTCGCAACCTCCGCGCCCGCAGAAACAGTCTGCTGATAACAGATTTATGAGTCAGGTATTGAAACTCCATGATTATTCATCGCATAAGTATCTTAGAGCGAGAATTTGGCTCGCCTTCCCACCGAAACCTGGAAAAAAGGATTTTTTGATACTTAATTACTTATATTAAATGCTAGAGACCGCGGTAAAAGTCGAGTTTACTTCGGTCATTATATTTGTAAGTATGTATTTAAGTACCTGGGACTGCTGACGAGGTTTAGGTACACGATAAATACTTCCAACAACTTTTATAAATCAGTACAGATATGTATAAGCACACGCCTTCGAAATGTACGAAATAGAAGTAATATTCCGAAGTAAGCGTGACTTGATAAGTTCACTGTTCACGTAGAAATCCCACCGACCGCCAGCGCAGTGGTACGGCGGCGCGCGGCGGTCACCATATTGATACATACTTAGAAATTGTGAGTCCAGTCATTGTTGACTGTAATAATAATAAAAATGTATGTATAAAAAGTGGATGCCGTGGCGTTTTGTCGTCGCATTGCCTACTGTCCTAAACTCATATGTCAATTAAACTCCTATAGCACTCTTATATCTAGTATTTGAACTTTTGAAACGAAATTAAAACTGATTTATCTACTAATTTACCTTAGATTTTTAAATTACTTCGAAATTAATACAATTCAGGTACCTGTATTTTAACAATATGTGCCATAAGCAGATCAGTAAAGGAGAATGTTTGGTTGTACAAGGCCCCACTTATGTAGACGGCAGGCAGGCAGTGCGGGAACTCGTTCACCTAAACGCTTTAGGTATGAGCGGGGAAGCATCCACGACACCGCTCATACCAACATTATAATATTGTAGTTATTATTGTAACTAATTACGAATAACGACTTACTAAAGGGTCGCACATACTCGGCGCTCGACTGACCGACTGAAGGGAAATAGATACTGATAGTACCGAGTAACACTGTCCAGCGCCGGGTGTTTGCGGCTCTTTAAAATATACAACAAAATAATCATAAGTAGAGTTTTAGATATAACGAGTAGGACGGCAAGAACGTATAAAATGTAATTCGTTTGGTTTTTAAAAAATTGTTTTTCAAGTACAAATTTATTATTTTTTATTGTTTGTGTAAGACCTATCTCATAATAATTTTAAAAAATGTACATATGTAAAAACAAAATAGATATTATCATATACACTTATTTATTTAGGTATGGTATGTATGTTTGAGGTTCTGAAGAACTTTTTGTCAATGCTTATGAGGCACTTGACACGGCCAGACTATCAATTGTTTATTTTACTTTCGTTCAATTGTCAGATACTTTATCATACGTATTGAATCGACTAAGGCGCGATCAGTGGCGCACAGCGCTCCGTGAAGAGGATGGCAAGTGTCAATGGCCAAAGTAATTGCAAAAGTTCAGTCAATTGTTTTGTACGTTTCTATCCATAATTATTATGCATTTTTTGACTGATGTGTTATTTCCACGTGTTTTATTTTCGACTGAGGCACTTTGTAGGTAATTCTGTTGTTTAATTATTTTTATTTTATAGCTGTCGGTTCCTGGAGCGATCCCACCTATAGATGACCAGTCAATGTGAAGACTGTTTAGTGTTATTTGTTATTAGTTTTATTTATCGTACGAAACTTCTCTGAGATATCCTTGCATGCACAATGCACATTTGTACTTATTGTTTGTGATGCTGATTGTTTTCAATTTGAACTACAAGTTAAGAACCTCCTTAAGTAAGTATAAAAATGTACGCTTTAAAGAAATTGAAAAATAAATTACTCATAACAAATAGATAGGTAGGTGTGGTAAGGTGTAGTAATGTATGAGCGTGCATGGAAGCGTCAGGGCGCGCGCGGGGCGCGGAGCAAGGCACTTTGCCAGGCCCGAGGCCGCCGTCGGCGCGCGGTCCGCGTGCGGCCAAGGACAGCAAATAAGCGCATCATTTAGTTCACTGCCGACGATTAGAGTTAAGCTACGTATAACGACACACATTAGCTCTTTGTTTTTATCATTTTCTTACATGTTCTCTAGATAGCTACCGCCATAGCGTTACACTTAGTATGTTAGGGTCGATGATTCGTGCAATAAATTATCCACTGTTCAATATAATTAATTATATTTGTTAAAATATATGCTCAATTTTTTCGACTGACCAACTGTAAAAATTATTGGTAAATTTCGATCGTGTAATACGAATTTATGCTGATGCAGGTTCAGATGTTGCCGCCTGCATTAGTCAATAAATGTGACCTGCCTTCCGGGCGTCCTTAAGGCACCACTGATAAGCAGTTCATTACCTACTTAAATCTCAATACCAAAGATTCGATTTGCAGAAGACACCCGACGAGTGTCACGGTACTATGCCCGCACAGGAGGCATGGCTCGAATCTACTTCAACATCGGGTTATACATGTTTTTGTTTAATAATGTAATTTTTTTACATGATTGGTTTTTGTAAATAATATACAATCGATTGATTTGTTGATTTGGCGAGCGATATTCACGACCATTGTATATCGCGCACGAGTAGGTACACAATTAACGACTTACTTACAGTTCGGTAGGTTTATGTAGGTTTTATATGCCTAACTTTCACTTCTACTTCTGTTTTTCTTCAAGCGATAATTCGTAAATAAGAACCAAATTGATTGCAATAAACACGCACTCACGACTAATTGTGAACATTTAACTGTTGTGTACAAAAGTAAGAATCAAAAATAATAGATATAGCTCAAACCATGTGATATCTAGTCTTTTTCCAATGACTTATCCTTCCTTTACTAATTAAAATATTGCAGTAGTGATAATAAAGGCGAATTATATTTGATCGCAATACGAAGTAGTAGGTACCTACTTCAAAATAGAAGTCAGTCGATACTTCGCTAGACTATCAAAGGCCGGCACACGGCGCGCGTAGTGCCAGCGTAGGCGGCCAGGCGCGCGTGTTGCAGCACCGTAACTGAAGCACTCGCCGGTCGCGACTGCCTTCACGCATGCAAAGCACAGGTCTACGACTACTTATATTTATTTATACATAAACGACACGAAAACAAAATTAAGGCGATATAGCATTTCGAAACATAGCCTAACGTCACTCGACATTTTCTATAGACTAAAATGAAAAAGATAGCAATATAATAGATTAATGTAACTAATTCGATATATCAGTTTGTATAAACGAAAGTAAGTGAATGAAGTTAATTGCACATTGGCAGATAGTATTGCGGTGAAACAGGGGCACCCAAAGTAAAAACTTAAGGCAATGCACAATATCTCAGCACAATGATAACGTATCGAATATTACTCAAGTATCATACTCGTACAGCTGCACTTTACAACAATCCACGATGAGTTCGCCTCGATTGGAAACAAATTTGCACAAACCACTTTTTATAACTCGAAATATCCATTGATTTTCATTTTTAGAATATTTTTAGTTATAAGTGTTGAGATCATGTGTTTACTGTGTAAGCACAAAAGGATTCAATTCAAAAAGAATAAAAATACAATAACGTTGCTATGATTATTGACTTGTATTAATTTCTTCCAGTCCAACCCTTAAATATGCGATAATTGTCACGACGTAATTAGACTAACTGCGTGTCGGCGCTGTGAAGTTTTATCAGCGTTATGAATATACATTTACACATATTTTATGAAATATAGTGAATAATTCATAGGATGATAAAGATAACACCTCTACTGCTAAGCCGGTTATTTAGCGGTCTAATGAATTAATTACGAAGTAGTACATACAGAGAGAATATAAATGACATGTGTTTTCTGGTATAAAGACAACTACGAACCCAAGTTCGAACTAAGCATGGATTTGGTAGTAAAACGCGGACATAATTATGACAACGAACAATAACACAACGAACCTCAAAATGGTTTTAAATATTGGTACAAAACAGAACCACTTCAATACAATTGTATATTGAGCTATTCCACTGATCCCTACCAGCTGTCCCCCCTGGTGGGAACAAGTGGATTTTTTTCCACTCTTCCCTACCATACCATCACTACTTGCGATAAGTGGAATTTTATTTCCACATTACCTCTGTAAGTATACTTACTATATTAATAGAGCACAGAACTTGAACAAATACAGCAACAATAGGTACCTAACATAATAAACCACACTTCTAAATGTGGGTTTACTCGGAAAATTATACAACCAATTAACTTAGTAGCATCAAAGGAAACGTGTGCGTTTTGTTGAACACGATTATGGTTATTTATCTTTAGTGATAGCTTAGCATCACCATACCTACAATTAAAAGAGACCAACACGCAACTATGCATTTCGTGCTTCGAACACGTTCTAGAGATGTTTTTTACAAAACAAATTTCTGGGGGCGTCGTTTTTCTATATGGTAAGAAAACTTTGTATTACGAGGGACAGATAAGATCATAAAACATTACTTACTGGTTTCCTATACACACAGATAGTCAAGAATAAATACACTTTAGACAATAACAGTTTCCCAAAGTGGTCCCTACCGCCAAAGTAGGCGCTGAAGAGTCCTAGGGTACCTAGTGGCCTCGGCAGCAATTGGGGGGGCGTTGATGCTACCACGGAGCGCTACCGCATTTCAAAAAGAAAGCTTGAATTATCTATATAAACTGTACTACAAAAATACATTTTTTTTTCCTGGTGATCTTTTGTGTTAAGTCATTATAAAAACACGTGTTTTCGTTTATTTTTTTGTGGTGGTGGGCGTTGAAATTTTTTTATCTTGTTTAAGTGGGCGGTGAGCATTGACTTACAATTATATGGACGTCGGATCCGCGCTAAAAAGTGTCCGAACTTATAGGGCTTTAAAATTGTATGCAGAGCGTCATTCACGCTTTAGTCTTCGTTTATTTGACTGACAGCGAAGCAAGCAAAATTAGACAGTACTGCGATGACATTACAATTTAAATTCAACGTTTTAGCTTTTTCATATTCCTTTACATGTCACTATGTTTAAATAGGTTGACTTGGGACATTTTTTTCGTGGTTTTTGTATTAGACCCGTCGTCCATTTATTTGTTAGTCAATGGCGGTGAGTCAAAAAGTTTTGGGAACCTATGCTTTAGACCGATCTTTTGATTAGCGGCGTATCTACAGTTAAATTTTAATCTTGTGTCAAGCTTAACGTACTCTTGATCCTGTCCTAATACCATTGTTAAATAAATTATATATAAGTAAGTACATTGAATAAATTATATATCAAATTTTTAGCAATCTGGACGACAATGTTATGTGATGAAAGTAACGATGAAGACGATATGGAATGGTTAGATTTCTATGCTGAAAATGGAACTATTTACATCTTGAACTTCTCTACAATACCTGATGAAGGCAGGGGAATGTTCTTTGGAAGTGCATATTTCAGTTTATACACTCGGTAAGTTTCTCTACGTACGACATGTACTTATAACATATCAAGATAATAAGCGCCAAGCACAAAAAATATTGCTTAAAATATATTTATTAAATAACGTAATGTTTCGGGCAATAAAAAAATATGTTTTTACAATATTGTTATTTGCTGTTCTCTCTTACTGGATCTCTAAAAAATATTAAAGTCCGAAAAAAATTAATTTATTAACAAAATTGCACTTTTATAGAAATAATCCAACA
Source organism: Hyposmocoma kahamanoa (assembly GCF_003589595.1). NCBI lineage: Eukaryota > Metazoa > Arthropoda > Insecta > Lepidoptera > Cosmopterigidae > Hyposmocoma > Hyposmocoma kahamanoa. Next base: position 10,703,033 of record NW_020653726.1, read on the forward strand.
TATCCAGAAATGTTAGATGTTCCAGAGGACGGTGGCCCTATAAACAGTTCTTATTACAACGCTAACAACAACTTAAAAGTTATCACACACGGCTGGATTTCGAGTGATAAAACAGAATGGCTTCAGAATATCAGGGATAACTATCTGCAGACACACGATTATAACGTCATTACAGTAGACTGGAGCGAAATCGCTGCAAACCCCAGTTACGTGTGGCCTGCACTTAGCACCAGATACGTGGGTAAACGAGTCGCTAAATTACTGGACTCAATTAAGAAAACTTACAACGTAACGGGCAGAAATATGCACTTAATCGGACATAGTTTGGGGGCACAAGTTATGGGCTACGCAGGAATGTTCTCAGAGCAACCAATAAGCAGGGTGACAGGTATGGTTTTTAAATCTAAAGTTCCCTAAAGCATTTAAAACATTTATTTTCACACACATAACAAAATAATAATGATTTATAGAAATTAGAATAAAAAAAATTATGGAACATACAAAAATAATTATAATTAAAAATATATATGTAAAATCAAAATAAAAGGAATGAAGTATGTATGTGATGGACACAAGCTCAGGAAAATGTTGAAATCATTTTGCAATGATTTTAACTCGACGCAGCCAAGGAGCTGCCTTGGCTGCTACGTGGTCAATCACACAAATCACACAAATCGCAAACAAACATCAAATGAAGATATCCAAAATACTAATAATAATGATAATATAATAATTTTTTAGACCTTGGGAGAAGCGAGTCTAAAATATATATATAAATAAAGATAATAAACAAATTAAAATAATGATGATAATAATAATAGACCATTCGTAGGGATTTACTAAAGCTTTATTAAATAGGACTGGATCCTGCACGACCGCTTTTCGAGTTTCCGTACATGCCATCAAGTTGTCGTTTAGAAAAAAGCGACGCAGAGTTCGTAGATATTATTCACACATGCGGAGGAGTGTACGGCTACCGAATGAGTCACGGACACGCTGACTTTTATCCAAATGGCGGTCGCCCTGCGCAACCTGGATGTGATGGACCTCGGCCAATGATTCGTAAGCTCTTTCTCAGTGTCATTCTGGTGTTTGACTGACAATAACTTATTTATAGCGTGTAATTCATTCGTGAAGTTCAAAAATATACATAATATGTTAAGTGCGAGAATCTGTCTCTATTTACGAGACTGCTTTACTACTTACCATACTAAGGGTCCTATTCTAGAATTCTACTCAATGCTCAAGTCAGGATATGAGTATGGTTTAAAGCACTCGAAATCATACTCAAGTCCCTGCCATTAGGGTCGCATTTCCAGTGCTTGTGTTGCCAGTGCAATCCTGACTTGAGTATTGAATAGAGTTCTAGAATACGACCCTTAGGTAGAACTCTACTCAATGCTCAAGTCAGGATTTCAGCAGACTTGAGTATGATTTCAAGCACTGGAAATACGAACCTAATGGCAAGGACTTGAGTTTGATTTCTAGTGCTTTGAATCATACTCAAGTCCTGACTTGAGCATTGAGTAGAGTTCTAGAATACGACCCCACCTGCTAGACTTGTGCCTGATCGGTCCTTAGCGGAAGCGATCCTAGTTAGTTCAATCGGTCAACTGAACTAGGTCGGTCTTCTAGTCATTTAGTTCCTTAGTTAGTTAGTTCGTCTTGTCCTGGCTCGGACATTAAACGAAAACGCTCCAAACTAGTAATTTTATTCACACGAACTACTACGGACTTCTAGTATTATGAGGTCAATACTACACTGTACTAAATATTTAAAAATACATTTTGTATGGAATCGGTACTATTTGATTTTCCTTCATATTTTACAGGTTTAAAGACTGTCATTTTAACTAAATATCCTTTAATTATATTTTTATTGAATTGATATTCAATTATTTTTTGTGAAATTACTCCACTAGTTTGTTATAATTATTAATACAAAGATCGAACACTCAGAAAAAAATTCCTTCCGGTCGGATTCGAACCGACGCACAGTGTCTCGTCTAGTACAAGCTAGCGGGACAAAATTATTTTTTGAGTTATTTTAAATGTTTATGTATATTGCAGGTATATTATGCTATTTTAAGCTAAAAAAAGTGGAAACCTGTGTACTGTAATGTGTGTAGACCCTACAATGGTGATGGCCTCACCACCTGATACGTAAGGTCACCAATTACGCGGTGAAATGTGGGTGATAGCTCTGTAATTAGGTGCCTCTGCCTTCTTCACATGCCTGTAAGGCACGAGGGTATTATTCTTTTATTATATAAAAGTATTAGGACATAGAAAAACTAAAAATAAATTTAAAAAATCATAAATGTTTATTACACGTTACCAATGACGTGTTCGGTAGGTATTTATTTACAATTTTTATATTTACACAATTAAATTAAATCAACGAACAATACAATAACAACAAAAATTATATTTCAGTAGTAAGTAACAAAATTGACACGTATAATAATAAATGTGCATTATATAACTAAAACACCTATAGTAAAATACTCTACAACTACATATTAAAACTATATTAAAAATAATTAATTACAATAATAAACAAGACCTAATTTATCTAATCTAAATGTAAAGACATTACAAAAATATTTAATGCTCATCGTCAGATGATTCCTCATCATTACTTTCCAATTCGGTAGAGTCTTACAACACGTAATCCTCCTCATCAATTTCGCGAACTGATGATAACTGGGATGGTAAGGAAGGTGGTATAATCAACTGCAGAACCTCCGCTGGCAAAGCAGTAATCTTCTTTCTCGGTAACTCTCTAAATGTGTTGATTACAGGATCGGACGTACTTAGGAGCATTCTCAAAAGATCTGTATTCGTGGCAATACGTGACCGCTTCCTAGTGTGTCGCTCACGGAATCTACGGCAATCTTTATTTCTTGCCTCCTGGATTTCTTCGGAAAGCTGACCAATAGGAAGAAGGCGAAAGCGAAAGAATTTAATTACTTCCGTACTGTGTACAAGAATATTATGCACAGGAACGGGCATGGTGTACCACGAATACAGATCAAGGTGTAATTTTCTTGTTTCAACGCAAAACTTTTCGAATTCTAAACAATTTATGTCGTATCCCGATGACAAAGGTCTTAAAATTATATGAAATCTTTTAATAAGACTCCAATAAGACGTCCAATCCTGTTATTTCGCTACTCAATTCAGCATTAGAAAAATATCTACGTGCTGTGTTTCCATCATTCGAGTTGCCATAACCAGGTTTTGGTTTATCCACTATAAGACCCATACGATCTTTAAACATTTTTTGGATCTCTTTTGAGCGGTGCTTTACTACAGCTTTATCGTTGTCTCCTCTGACTTGCCACTTTTTTATTTCTAAACGATAGGTAATGTGAAGCATACATTCAAAAGAGCGGATCCATGCATGAAAAGTGGATAAACCAATTTCATAGCGCTTTTTATTGCTGGGATAGTTCCTCGACTCCTCGTTCATAGTAGACGGAGTAGCACCGCAAATATAACACTTTTGTGTTGAACGTGTGTCCGTTAAAGCGTTACACACTTTACCAACAGTCATCGTCAACAATAAGTCGTGTGTAACAAAGATTTGAGATCCATCAACGTTACATAATGTTGGAAGAAGCTGACTTATTTCATGTAAAATTTTAGTAGTTTCTTCTTTCGTAAACTCATTTATCTCCTTGGCAAAAATAAACCTGATAGGACGGCAATGTAAGGTTGAGGAAGGTTGTGGATTTTGCCAGATCACAGTTTCTCCGTCATGAAGTCTCAAGGGGACAAATGAGTATACAAACAGAAATTCGTCTGTAGTGCTGGTGTTCTCAAACCTCTGCTTATAAGTACTATGCCCCGAACTCCCATCACAACCCCATTTGCTTACCAACGTATACGATGAACGAGGTAACACACTTGTAAAAACTTCACATTGAGCTTCAACTAATCGTTCGGCCGTTTTATTCAAAATCGCCTGAAGTTTAATTTCGGTTCGAGATTCAGTGACCGTAATGTGTTCGTCAGAAGGACAAGAAACTTTGGATTTACCTAAACTGTAGAATGATGGATACACTTGATGTCCCGCCTTCATTGACCACTTCCTAGTTTGCGTATATGAGTGACAAGTAAATTTGGAGTCTACGTAATAAGCTAACGCTTCGTCCGGAGTTAACTGCCTACTTTGTTCAGAACACTTATTCTTTTTTGGACTTTCACCGACTCTTTAATTTGTTTAGCAACACTTCGGTGCCCTTCCTTCCTAGTAGCTAATTCCGCGGCTATAGTTAGCTCACTTGCACTCCGAATTTCTAAAAGATCTTCTACTCTAGGTCTCTTCGTGTTCAGCGATGAGTCGTCAAAAGACCCAAGTCCTAATGATGTTGAAGGCTGCGGCTGGTGTGTACATACATTCATTACTATTCCCGAAGCCTCGATCCAATTTTTATGTTTGGTTAAAAACACTTCTTTATTAGATTAAATGATGTCCACTTTTCATTTAGTATCGCGGAAAGTCTTGAGATTTTCATCTTCAGGTTTTTCAGTGATTCGTCAGAAGCGTTAGTGATATTATGTTTCTCACATATATAATCAAAAATGCGACTGTTTCTTGCCTTTTTCTCATGCCTCAGCCATTCTTCGAAAAATTCCAATTTCGTCAGAGTAATGACACGTTCTGAAAAAAGGACAATAATTTACTTGCGGGGCTTTTCGGGCTCTGAAATATATATGAATCTATGCCTGAAAGTTGTAAATATAATATACAGAAGTATCTAGATTTAAATATTTAAATATAAAAAATTGCAGTCCTTTAAAAAGTTAACAAATAAGGAGAAATATGCAGGATTTTTTTAAAGATATTCAAACTTATATTGCACCAAAAATATACATGACTTTTTAAAAAAAAATACGTGGTTATAGTGTACATACCGTCAACAGAATATTCCATCACAAAAAACACTAAAAAAAAAATTGAATATCAATTCAATAAAAATATAATTAATACAGTGAATAGCGACATCTCTCGCCAGCTGTAAAGGCACTAACTGGGTGATAAATCTTTCATTTAATACGAGTGCGATTTCGGCAAGGAGAGCATTGAGTTGGCAATTCTTTAACTTAAAGTGAGTTACAACTGCGATTGTCTTTCTTATATTTCATAAATAAGTTATGTTTTGTTTTATACCTTAAATAGTGTATCCAAGTGTTTTTTATTATATTTCTATTTGTGAGGATCTATAATTGGCTCTCAGTCGTTACTATTGTCATTTAAGTTAGTTTTAAGCTGTTGATCTTCCTGTTAGATAAATAAATAAATAAATAGATTTCTCATAGATGGCGCTACGACTAAATAGTCGTTGAAAAACCAAATACAAAGACACGACGCAAGCACATAGAAAAAATCGTGAGGGCCGTTGGTTCGTTCCGTGGCTTAGTTGGTATAGCGTCTACCACGGTATGCAAGAAGACGTCGGTTCGAATCCGACCGAATCGAAGGAATTTTTTTCTGAGTGTTCGATCTTTGCATTAATAATTATAAATAGCCTTTTTTTACAAAATATTAATTTTAGTTTAAATGGTGTGTTTAAAAATCAATATTTATGTACAACTATTTCATATACTTGTACATATAGGTTGATATTATACATACAGATACCTACCAAAAAATGTTACTTTTTGCAAGCTTGTATATAGGTGTTATACATAATATAGATACGAGCTGGGAACGTTCAATCGTGCAACCCACTTGAACTAAAAGTAGTGAAAGATCGCTATTTGTCCCGCTCGCACTTCTGTATAAAAGACAGGTGAACTCGTACTGAACTAAAAAGAACGATGAACTATTAAAACCGTGCAAGACGAACTAGTTCATGTAGGTCAGTTTAGGGAATATATTCTTAATAGTTCGTCGTTCCCGAACTCAAGCCTACTACCTGTCACATCGCTAGTTCTTCAAATGAGGGAACAATGATACACTTTATTGATTGCACATTTTAATCGATAATTAAGCACAAAAACTTGCTAAGGGCCAAGGTTGTAAACATTAGACTTACTCAATGACCGTAAATAATGAAAATGAGACGGAATGCAAACAATGAAATAAATTATTTTCATTTTCTCCTTTTTTCTATTATGTCTTCCTTTTTTTTCTATTAGGTGCGGATCTAATCGATTCTGTAAGTGAATTGACAATTGAATAAAGTAATAAACGAATTAATAATTAATAAAAAGAATCGCTATTTGTCACAATCGTGCAATCGTATAAACATATATATAATATATATATATAAACTTGACATAATAACGAATGAAATGTCGTGTTATAAATTTATTACAATTATTATTTACTTCCTGTAAATTAAAAAACCCAACCCAATATTATGTTCTTAGAACTTATAGGTAGGATTATGATCATCTAAAACAAAACAAAAAGAAATGTTTTTTTAAACGTGACATAGACGAACAGTCGCAATATAACTAAATTTTGTGATTAGACCTTAGCATCTGACGATGTTAGTCGAAAATGCAATAATTATACGTAACAGAAATTTCGATCTGCTAGTCACTCACCATACTAGACACGTACCGTACTGTATCTAAATATCTATGAAAACCTGTTAAGGCAATTAATTCATATGATTACGTAATGTTTTGTTTTAATATTTAGCTAATTGCAACTGAAAAGGAAGGGAGAAGGAAATTCAAAATACTTTAGCGTAAATCGGCGACATTTCGTTTTCGATTAATTTTCTACTTATATCTATGATGCTTCTAAAATGTATCTATGAATGAATGGTTTATGAATTAACTATTGGTAACTAAGCGTAAGATTTGCAATAGTCCTGTAATGCAGGTATATCGATTTAGAAATAAACTAATTTAAAGCTTTTTAGAAGCTTGTATTTTTTTTTTGTAATTTCGAACCGAAGGGTCTAAATCAAGTACACGTTTAATCTATATTACATTTATATGACTATATCGTACTGTTGCACCCTGTACATATTAACATTTATAGCAGCGATCTGACAGAATGTTTCCTTGAAATCGCGAAAATACTACTAACTTGATTGTTCTCCATTAATTCATGCAAGTATTAGAGTTAACGACTAATAAGGTGCCACCAAATTAGACGCCAGTAGAAGCACTCCAGTGGTGCGACCATAGTTATGCGCGACTATGGCATGACAAGAAGTGTGCGTAATTTTTAGTTCACTAATTGTAACTGCAAAAGTGGCGCACGCGAATCACGACAGTGGCGCTGCAACAACGCTTCTAAATATTGTGTGAAAATTATTAGTGCCGTAAACTACCATATCAGTTTGTACTTTTATTCCTGCCAACTTCAACCTGCTTATTGTTTTATAACCGAGAGATTTCAACGTGTTTTTATGTGACAGGGAAGCGATACATACACAAGCGGAAAACGTGATGAAAATTGGTAATTATTAATTACAGTGAAATTGCATTAACTATTACTGTCATACAAGTGGAGTTGTTCACTAATGAAGTTGTTGAACGTTACTACTTCGACTCAAATATTGCCTCTGTGTAATCGCCCGACAGGAAGTGAGAATTTTCATCAATTGTACGCATTGTTATCTAAGATTTTTAAAACGCGCCTATTTTCTGTGTCCAGGGAGAAATCGATTAGATCTCATGAAACTAAATTAAGGTGTTATGAGCCGAGCCCGAGTACAAATTTCTTTATATGTAGAACAAGCGATGTAACGGAGCGAATGTCATTTAATTAGGTACATACATAATTAATACATTCCGATTCAAACGCGGATTAAAAAAATATTTCGAGCGCGATACGTATTAAAATCTATAATGGCAACACGTTCTCCTGTAGCCAAAGTTTATAGATGTTTTGACTGAAAAATACTTATGTACTTTGCAGAAGGCTGTAGTCATGGGAAGGCATGTGAATATTACGGAGAATCTATAGTGGCAAACAGATTCACTGCATATCCTTGCGACAGTTACAAGAACTTTCAGGAAGGCAAATGCAAAAATGGCTCTACCAAAATGGGAGATCCGGCCTCTCCAGAAAGCCGAGGCGATTATTACCTGCACACGGAGGACAGCCAGGAAAACGAACAAAACGATGAAAATTGCAACTAAGCAATTAAAGGAATAAAGCACAAGTAAAACTAGTTTAACCATTTATTGTTATATGAATTTACAACTAGAATAAAATGGTACCATTAAACTAATGTTAAATAAAACCAACATGTCATTTGTAGATATCACATATATTGTCAATCAGTTTTAGTTTCAATCACATTTGATACACTTCCTACGAATGTAACATAATTCGTAACAGTTACTAAGTATTGAAAAGTGAAACTTTCAATCATCAAATTAGGTTATATTTACAAATCATAAAAAATATTCTACGACGTAATCTGAAACAAACAAAAATACATATCAACTCTATTTTTGAGACAAAAATAGGTGCGTACATATTACTTACTTAATTTAATCAGTTTAAAAAGTTATGCTTCATTGTCCATCAGTCGGGAAAAGAAGACAAAAATATAATGAATCATCATTTTCTGTAACGTTTACTACGCAATAAGCACATTTAATTGAAATGAAATGGGATAGGCATCTGTCTATTTACGTACCTACATTTGTGAATGTTTAGTAAGAATACCCATCGCTAACGTTGAAGTAAAACATCGTGACGAAACCTGCACGTTAGAAAAGGTTGCAACCTTTGGAAAACGAACTGTGGCCTAGGCCTAAGCCTGTATGATGATAACAATTGTAGTAGACTATAGTTTAATACAATTCACTTCGTTTTATTTTAATGGTGATGATGTTGGTAATGTAACATAATAAACTTACCAATAACATTTTGCACGCGTCACCATTGAGAGTAACTGTAAGTATAGACAAAGTTATGTTTATTATGTATTATAAAGTTAACATATCTACTTTATTTGTAAGTTCTGGCAACGTTGTGACGTAAATTTTAACAAATATATTTTACATATGAAAATATAGAATATACGAGAAATAAACTTAGTAGACATGACTAACTGAATCTAAGACAAACTGGAATTTATGACACAGATAACATTCAAGACTAAGGGAGATTTATAACAATAATTATAGTGATAATGTTAAGTGAGCCATGACGATAACAATAACAACACTTAAGTATAGTTTGACAAAATGGAAGATTTTTAGATTATCTGCATAACGCTTGGATTATCTCAACGAATTTTAACGTCGATAAATAATTAGTTTTATATCAATTGTATGCAAAATAATCCACAGTAAAGGCTCCGAAATGTAAGCAAATAATAAAGGCTCTCAAATATAATTGACCTTTGATTAGTTCTTTTTCATTGTGTACAAAATGTATAAAAATTGGTTTCCACCGACGAAAATCTCTTGAACTGCAACCGCAATCACGAACACAAATCTGTAAATAAATAATGTTGCATAAATATGTATAACTAGTATGACGAATTGTTCAAAAATTTACATAAATTTTATCAGATAAAAAAATGTGCGTCATTATGCATCTGTCGGGAAAAGAAGACAAAAAATTATTAAAATCATCATCGTGTGTCAGTAGCGCCACGCCTACTGAAAATGTAGCCGTATAAATTCTCCCAGACATAGAGCACTATTTTGTCACGGAGTTGCTCCCTGTCGCAAAATAGCAATCTCTGATCGGAAGCAATAGAAAGGCAACGAAATTTTACGGTACAGTACAGTGGCACTAAATGTAGTGAATCGGTTTAATTTTATAATATATGTATGTATATATCGTGAAGTCGAAAATAATGTTGACTTTCCAAAACATTTTTAAAAATTTCAAATACCTGACGAGTCTGACCGTAACATCTTATCTCTGGCAGTAAAGGTAGGTGATATATAAGATTACCATCTGCAAAGAAAGAAAAGCTTTTGAAATGAGAAAATACATTAGTATCGTTTAATAACATAGTTGATTTAGGAGACCGATGAAAATAATACTACGACGACGACGTACATAGAAGTCTAATATATTCACCATAAACTCGTGAGGCCATATAGTTTCATGAGCTTTATTTATTATTGTGTAATAATTACCTTATATGAATCCAGACCATATCTAGCTAAAAACGGACACCTGCAAACATAAAAAACAATATTAGCAATGTGAATTTAATGATAATAGAGCTGCCACCTGAAAATGTTTAAACGGAAAGAAACAAAATTCAATATATTAAATTGTAGGTAATGTTACGGTTCCTAGAAAGAAATGTTGCATTGAAAATTTAAATGTCGTTTAATTATAGTTTAATGTGCATGATTTTTTGTTTCATAGGCGTCATAAAGCAAATATGTCAAGTAAAAAAGAAGTAACTTTGCACAAAATGTAACTTAACAAGTGAGTAGAAGTATGTGAAGTGCTTCCTGTCCAAGCAGACAATGAAACATTAAGGAATATTTATTTATTAAATTAAAAAAACACATATAATTCAACGTATTTTATTAATTACGAATTGTAAATATTGCGCTGATGATGGATACTGTGAGGGATGACAATCGCATTATTTTAAAAGAAAGCGAACTTGATAGAAACTGGAATATCTCACATTATCACTGTGGACTTCATCTAACAATTCACTACACAATGGTATCAAAGAAATCAAACGGAGAAATTTTAAACGAGACTTCTTGAAGTAATGAACTGTATCAAACTTTTTACGTCACACTAATGCTCCCGTGCTTACGATAAGAACAGTAAGTCTATAAGTATTTCAAACATACTGACTGTTAATATTGTAAGAACGGCAGAATGGCATAGTATAAAAAGAGTAAGTAGGGCAACTCCCGCCTATTCGGCGCGTAAATACCTATACTTCGCTCGGAGCGTAGGGTTATTACATTATTATTTTAGTTGTGCCTATAGGTTGAAAACATAATTCGTAAAAAAATAAGAGATCATCGCAGTATTCTCGAGCTATGAACTTTTTTAAATGCTGAAGATACTTTATACCAGTATCGCGGATTCGTATGTTGTTTATGGAGTATGATTATGAAATAGAAAATAAATGTGGAACAATTCTGAATTTGAGGCACCCTTGTTCAAACTACCACAAACGCAACAATGAACGTCTGCTATTTCGTCGTCTAGTATTATGACTTCTTGCAATAAGCCGACGATTTGATGTCAATTTTTAAACGTCGAGTGAGCGCTTTAATTCTATTTCAATCACTTTTTCCTACAATATTTCCTCACAACCTGTTGAGAATGCTTACTCAATAGTAGTTCACAATTGTGTTGGCCCTCGATCTCTTGGATGCCTCTGTACTTGCTCAAAACTGGACAGCACAAGCAATATTAAATATTTAGGTGTCATAATTGACCAACATCTCAATTTCAAACAGCATATAGGGGCGCTAACTTCTAGAGTTCGAAAATTGATTTATGTTTTTAAAAATTTAAGATACTCGGCCAGCAGCGCCCTTCTCAAATCAGTTTATTTAGCCCTTTGTCAATCACTGTTACTTTACTGCGTTACATCCTGGGGCGGTGCACATAAGACCACTCTGATACACCTGGAAAGAGCGCAGAGAGCTGTTCTTAAAGTGATCAACTTTCGTCCTTTCGATTACCCAACCCACAAATTACTAAACGAGTGCGATGTTCTATCTGTTCGGCAACTGTTTATCCTACAAATAATTTTGAAAAAGCACTCAATTACTCCATATGATTACATGACTGTAACTAAGCAAAGACGATACGATCCCTTTTCATCTCGTACACAACTCCGCACAGCACACTCACATAGATTCTTCTATAGATTCTTCTGCTTCCTTGGCACATTCCTTTATTTTAAAATAAATTCTACTTTGCATTACTTTTCATATGAATAAAACTGAATGTAAAAAGACCGTCAAATTTTGGCTTAAGAGTAAAACCTACAATGATACCGAGGACTTGTTGGAAGTTATTTCATAATTTATATTTATATAATAAGTAATGTTTAATTACTTATCTTTTATAAATTATAACTACTTATCTTTTATTTGTTATATTTATAAAATCTTTATTTTTTTAAGCTTTGTTATGAAAAATGCACTATTATGCCTAAAATACAGGTACACATGTACTTAGTTTAGGCATCGCAATTGCACTATTAGGCACTAAGATTAAAATGTTTAATTTTACCATGATTATTTTATATAATTTACATTTTTTTTTTTTGTTTATTACTATTTATTTTAATATTTTATCTTCAATTACATTGTTTTCATTATAATTGTATTAGATTAAGTCATATTGAAATAAATTTATCTTATCTTATTTAATGGCGCGTGAGGCGACTTGAGCTATGCAACGCGCGTGCACCGCGAGATTATGCGAATCTGTGGGTCCATACGCGGCGCGCAACGCGGCTTATACACGTGTAAGGCACAATGCTACGTTTGTATCGAGTTACCATACTTGTCTTATTATATTATGCTAATGGGTCTCCCGTGAAGGGAAGGTATAGTCCATTTAGTTTTAGTAAAGCTTCTTATGATGAAGCTTATTACGAAATGTAACACAATTTATTTTGAGCTTTTCCAAGTTATGTGACAAGTTATGGTTACATACAACACTTCACCGCCATAATAGTAGATTTGACACCTACCTTTTGTTTTAACATACCACCTAAGAATAGCAAACAAGTTTATTTCGTACAGTACCTTTTGCTATTATGTTGATTTGATAAACTTTTTGTGCAAAGTTACGTTATAATAAGTAGAACAATCAATATCACAAGCTTCGCTAAAGCTTCAGCTTTAATTCAGAGTTTTATAATATAAACAAGTCATAAGTCCTGGTTTGCACTTCTTGCAATAAATGAACGCAGCACATATTATAAAGGTATTCGTAGATTTATTGGCATGAAGGAATATAACTTAAAAATAGGAGTAAAATACTCATCTTCATAAAATGGTTAATTATTATATAATAGAGAAATCATCATCGTAACATTAGTTAGGTTTCTGTTGTGCAAATAGTTTAAACATGTTAATAGACTATCTACTTTGTACACTAGGAGTACATTTACAAAAATTATTCGGAAAGTAAAGATTCACAATTTTATTACGCATATTTGTACTCATACTGGACAGGAGAATCGAACGCACTCGTCTTATATATTTACATCCAGATGTGTACAAAAAATCTGCACCATCAGTTCGATAGTGCTCGCCGGCGCAATCTCAAAATTCAGAACGTTCTGAATTCACACAATACTTTGATTTAAACAAGAAAAAGTCAATGGAGTTTTAAAAGCGATACCCATGAAAGTGTTGACCAATATTGCAGAGTACATTAATGAATTCATAATTTTCCAGACGTGAGTGAAGAAACACTTCTTAAATAATTTCATAACAAAATGTGTACAAAGGCGAGCTGATCCAATAAAGGAATCTCTTCTAACTAACCTTTGAACAACCGAGGGGATAGTTTGTTCCTCGTTTCGTAACGTCGTATAAAAAATCTACAATAGTTTGTTATAATTATTAATACAAAGATTGAACACAGAAAAAAATCCTTTGATCCGGCTGGTTTCGGAATATCATGGTGGTGAAACATCCTGACATTCCATAGAAATAATTAAAATGCTACTAACTCAATAATCACACAGGTAAATTACTAGTATTATAATTATTTATACACAGAGCGCACTATAAGTTTCCGGAACTGGCCACTTACATAAACAATAATTAAAAAGTAATTACAACATTTGAAAATGGAACTCTTTGGCTGTAGAATACAGTTTATTTCATCTGACTGTCATTTGTTTTTACGTTGTGGTGTCATTTTAGAAATTGATTCTCTATATCACCATGGATTTAACTCGTGAAAATTTTAGTAGTATGATTTTCTACGACTTTAAGTGTAATTTCAGCTCAGCGGAGCTTCGCTCGGCTTCAAACTACTTTTGGCGATGAAGCCCCATGCAAGACGACTATTTATAGCTGGTTTGCAGAATTCAAATCGCGCTGGTGTGAATCTCAGTGACGAATTTAGTAATGGTCGCCCGTCCACTGCTGTGAACAACAAAAACATCGATGCTTTGCGCCGTATGATCTAAACACACAAGCATGTGACATACCATGAGATTTGGGCATCTTTGGGCATAGGCATGAGTCAAATACAATCAATAATACACAAACATTTGGGTGTGAAAAGCTGTGCTCTCGGTGGATCCCACACAATTTGACTGAGGCTCAAAAAACAGATCGCGTCACTTGGTGCAATGCCATGCTTACCAGATCCAGGGCGTCAAATTTGGTGTGGGACACAGTAACAGGTAACGAAGCATGGATTTATAGTTACGATCCCAAAACAAAGCAGCAATCGAGCGTATGGGTCTTTCGAGATGAGCCGAAACCAATCAAAGTGGCGTGCGTGCAAAGTGCTTCTAAGCGGATGATTGCTTCTTTTTATAATAAAACTGGACACGTGGCTACTGTTGCTTTGGAGAAGCGTTGTACTGTGAATAGTGATTGGTACACGACCATTTGTTTGCCGGACGTTATTGACAAACTCCGTAACAATAACTATAAACGCCGTATCATCTTGCACCACGATAATGCCAGTTCTCAGACGGCCAGACAGACAAATGAATTTTTGAAGGTGAACAACGTTGACCTTATGAGCCATCCCGCGTACAGTCCCGACCTGGCACCTTGTGACTTTTGTTTATTTCCAAAAATTAAGAACCAGTTACGCGGCCAACGATTTCCATAATCTGAAGAGGCTGTCGAAGAGTATGAATAATATGTTTCAGAGATTGTCACGGAGGAGTGGCATAAATGTTTTCAAAATTGGTTAATTCGTATGAAAAAGTGCATTTCTGACAATAAATTCATTTCTGACCATTTATAGTATTTTTTTCTTATTCATTCCGGAAACGTATAGTGCGCCCCACGTAATACTAAACCATACATAATCAATGAATAATAATTGTAATGTAATCCATAATAAACAATGGTCGGAATAGGGTGTTCCCAAGGATTAGATAGAAGTCTACATATAAGCGTTACATGGCGCCCCTAGAATTACTTGAAAATTCAACTTCAGCTTCCCAAGTGAGTTATTTTATCTTACGATGCAGTAAAACTATTCCGGAATTCGAAAAAAGTAATCAATTAATATTTGGTGGTTTTAACCACTCGATGTTACTCCTTCTATCTCAATGTAGACATTTATCTACTCCTAAAAATTTTGGGAACTGTGGGAAAGTAGGATGAGGGACAAATTAGTGCTGGAACGCAGGCACCCATAGCCTGACGGAATTGAAAGAACTAACCAAGATAATTAGTGGAAAGTTGAAAAGGATTTCATACAGGACACACATAACGTTTGTTATAAACATATTTGCGGCATATTCATCTCTACGACGACAAATATGCAGTAAATTCAGTTCATCCATACACCAGGAAATGTGGTCGTACTTTTTCAAGCTGAACATAATCTTATAACCCAATACAATATAGCGTTACTATAACTAACAAGCTGAAACGCTTTAGTTTAATTCTTCAATCTGTACTGCAATATATCGTGTATTAAACATTCCTACCTACATTAATATTCTTGTAATTGTATCCTGTATGTATAAAATAAATAATAACTTTCCTCGTTAATTGATCGGTTTTCAGAAAAATCGTACAAGTAGTATATAGTGGTCCATTGAGAAATCTTTACTTTCCGAAGAGTCAAAACAGAACATTTGGGTCACTGTTAAATGCGCTTTATTCGCAGAATGACTATGTCTGGGTACATAAACCCATACGAGTACATAAGAAAAAGGCAAATATAATAATTGCCGGATGCAAGGTCGAACAGTGTCACAGATTTAGAGACCCACGAGTGCGACAGCGAATGTTACAACAGATAATTTCTTCTCATATCTGTGATTGATCACACAGGCTATCGCAGACAGATGGATCATAAAAATGTGACTGGAATTCAACCTTTCATGCCATTGGAAATATAAGTTACAACTTACCATACACATAATGACGTAGTTTGAGACAGATAGTGTCGTCGATGTCGGGCGTGAGGAATACTGTCCTCAGAAAATAACACAGTTGTATTTTTCTTCAGTATTTCCAAATCTTCCTTTATCTCCACAATCCTTTTTTACAGCTGTTTGGAAAGACTTTAAAATTATAAAATCTGAGAAATGCACGGTAGTGCACAAAAGACATTAACGAAAACTGTAACACTTGACAGTGAGAAGAAACGGGTATGATGTAAAACATCAAAAAATTGGAGAAAAATATCAGCCTTTTCTGCAGAGTATCAACGATGATATGAATACAACATCATTTCATTTTTCAGACGTTTTGAAAATACGCCGAACTTGATCTGATGAAACAATTGTCACAGAGTTGTAGCACAGAGCGCTCAAATTCGCCTAGACAATTAGAAATTCGATTTGAAACAAATCCATTCTCATTAGTCCATTACTATTCAATATAACTTTTGTAAAAAAAAAAGAGTTTATGACGTTGATACAGATTAAAAAAGCATTTTTCTGAAAAAAAACAATAACAAGAAAAATGGTTCTTATGAAAAGTGCGTAGGAGCAGAAATTGATATTAACTGGTCACAGGTTAAGTTTTTTTTTTATGAAAATGTACCATCACATTCAAGATACAGAAAACAAAATCAAAAGTATTATTAGTGAATGGACGCTAGAAGTGTGTACACTAATCGGCATGTAATTTTGAATATCCTTTGGGGAATATTGCAGCGTCTCTTTTTTTCTGAAGGACACTTTGCAGTTGGCCGATGATGGCCTTGACTGCACCACCGGATAAAATGGTAAGCTGAAGGCTCTGAACCCGTTAAAAATTAAAGTAGCAGGCCTGAGGACTGCTGGAGACTTCCGGTAAAAGGGCGTGCTGTAGGGATAAATCTGCGCGAGTATATGCTGAACTGGGGGCTCTTCGTCCTCGCCGGTGAGGACGATCATGATGTGTAGATTATTTATGGCGTCAGTTTACGGTGCTCCTTAAAACATGTTAATTGCGTAGGCCAAATAGCTTATAAAATTATAGGGTATATTTTATGCTGACAAAATAATTATTTTATTGTAAAATATTTTCATGGAATCTTAAGAATTTTGAACATATATTTCATATATAAGACTATAGAATTATTTATTGTAAAGAATCTGAAATGTGCAGTGTGATAATTCTGCTTTACGGAAGGTGCCAATCCACATTTTCTCTATACTTACCTGTAGTTAGCGTGTGTTACTTAAGTTTTATACCCAGTCATTACTTTTTTTTTCCAAAAAAAATTATAGTATCCAATGCAAGAAACAAATAGAAAATATACATAGTCCATGAAATAAAAAATAGGACTATTTAATCGACCATATTTTTGGCCTTAGATAATAATTATGTCCATTTCTTATTTGTACTCTATTCACAAACTACAAAAAATAAAAACCATTGTTTAAACATAACAAATGTAAGTAATAAAATCTAGACCTTTTGTTTCCATAAACCATTTGCAGAGCATTTATTTACAAAAACTGACTGGGTTCGTACATTAATTTTCAGGTATTTCTTTTACATAAAAGCTTGTCTAGCAAAAAAGCAACTAACATTCTTGTTAGGTTTTAGTAGCAAACCTAGTAATACCAACATCGTTTAAGAACTTACAAGAGATAAAATATTTTCTCATACAAAGGAAACAAATAATTGTGCCCCACAATAAAACAAAAAAAAACATCATATCTCTCTCTCTATAAACCATAATCTCTTCATAATCTTTCACAAAACTTTACTTTTTTTATATTGTTTACCTTTAATAACCAGGACTAAAGATCCTGGGCCAACGTGTACTTCACGAGAAACTTCTGATAATATAATTATATTAAAAGCTCGCCAACAGACCGTGGAAGGACGTTATGCAGAACGGCTAGATGGCCCGCCACCTGACAATGAGGTTGAATTATGGCCTATCTGAAAACCCGGTTGGGAAGGCCTCATTTAAAGCTAATGAAACAACAAATAATGTGCAATTTAGCACGTAAATTTAGTTTTATTGTATTGAACGGGAATTATTTGCCATGACGAAGTCTTGTATTAATTTAAATTTATGACATGCTGTTTGTTGTTTCCATTTGCATAAACTGAAAAGTTGCTTTGGAACAAGTTGCAGATTTCGTACATACAATAATATTTTATCGTTTTTAAAATCTAATAAATATTTTAAAAACTTACAAATAATTTATGGATTTTTTTATAAGTTTGAAAAAATTTTAGTTTAAAGGACATTCTTTTTATTTTTTGTTCCCCAAACAAATGACAAAAGATGCCTCCTCTCGGTCACTTTAAAATCTATTTGTATATACATAATATATGCTGCTTATGTTAAAATTTCCCCAAATTCCCTAAAACTCAAAGCACACTGGTAATCTTTTGGATAGATGGGCACAAGGAGGAGGTACTACTTTGGCTGTCATTCTCATACATTAACGGGTGAACGTGTTAAAAACAATATGTGTGGCAAAACATTTCACTACGCACTTCTGTTTTTTCTAAATCGTTCAGTAAGTTGAAATAATTAATTATATTCGGCTGCAACCCTAGTCAAATCGCTAATTCGTGATAGTCATTGCAAGTGAAGTCGCAGTGATACAGCTCTTTACGTCAAAACTTTATTTGCTTGCATTTGGACACAAACCTCTTCCATATTTATTAATTGAGCATCTTCAAAATCAATTAAACAATAAGAAAATTTTTATTTGCCAAATTCCTTCAAAAGGCTGCTACAGCGAAAACTCCCAGCCGTTTACTTATACTTACTGCTTTTAAACTCGAATTAGTTGGTAGATGAACCAAATTATCTACATACATTTTAAAAGTGGATAGAGTTTAAATAAAAATATAACTGCATGCATTATGGAGCAATAGTCCCACAAATATAAAATTATTAATAGCGGCTCCAATAAATAAGTTAAATAAAAAAAATAGGAACACTGAAATAAGAATCAGAAATATGTAATCTAAGTTCTTAATTTATTAAAAATGTATACTCAATTCACGAATAGATAAATTAAGTTTCACACTAAAGTAACCTAACACATACCTATCTTAAAAATAAACATAATGTACTATCTTACTAAGATTTGCCGAGTACAAACCTACCCAAAACCTAGTTCTATTTTGTAAAAAATAAATTTTTCATACATAAAATAAATTAATTTAATCAAAGATTTGGATATGGATTTTTCCACTGTTACGTTTAGGTCAAAATAACTTGCATACGTTACGACATTATTATAATTTTGCTTCTAAAAATGCTACAAGTGACATTCTGAATGTATGTTTCTTATATTTGGTAGTAGCGGTTATATAGCAAGTTTAGATCTAAGAACTGTTAAGTGGATATATAAATAACATACAAGAATAAATATAAGAATTTCCGCCGGTGTGTAGAATGATATTTATATATTTATGACATTTGAAAAGCGAGACAGTACTCGATGTAATTAGTAAAATCCAAAATAGCTCGTATCATACTGTAACAAAACTATGCATGCACTCATTTCCCTGAGTGTTGTCTTTTACCGTTTCAGTCATGATTGCTGCCAATGTATTGATAATATATTGATATTTTTAAATATATGACAGTCAGTTATCTGCCAATACATTATATATATTTGCAATATTCCTTCTATGGAGAATTATTGTGAAAGTAAAAAAAATTGGCAATAAATAATCTTTCGATCGTTTCCTAACAACCGTAACCGAACAAAACAATCTCAGCGTTATTTAATCTAACATATTAATTAAAATATGTATTACTTTACGTTAAACCTACATTTCAATGTGATCAATATTGTTATTGAATAAATGATGTGACTTCAAAACTATCGCCAGCCAGAACAAATTATGGGCAGATTTTAGAAAAAGTTTGTTGTTAATTTAATCGTCATAAAATCGTCATAGGGCTGTTCATCGACCAAGGAACTTAGTGAACGCGGTCAAGAAAACACTACATTTGTACGAAATACATTTACATCAAATGTATAAAATAAAGATTTACGAAATGTCAACCCCCCAAAATTTGTCTAGCTGAAAACTCCCGCACAGATGATAAATGTGCAATATTTCACTAAGACGTGATACGTGATGCCACGAGTGTTTAAGACGCTGTGATTAGAACCGACGACGTTTGTTAGGGTAATCATCCATTTGGCGGTTGTCCCAACCGCGTCCCTGCATGTCGTCATAGCCTCCGCGTGACATGTCGTACTGGTCTCGGTAGCCTCCGTCCTAAGTGAGCAATCATAATACTTGCCAATAGTTGTCATTGCATAAAAAACAAGATAATTCAACGACAAGTTACCTTTACGAATCACATCGAAAAGGAACCATCATTTTGTTCACTTACGCAGTGTGCTAAAAAGTAATGAGTTGATAAATTAAGAGAAAAATATATTTTACACCACCAATTTCCTTTTTGTAATATATTACCAGGTAAAATTTGTTTAGCAGATTTTGTGATGTAGGTAACTTCTAAAAGCATCAGTAAAATTTGTGTAAGTTTCATTAAGTCAAGTAATAATCTTTTGTTTCCATATAATGTCGTGATTTCATACCAATGGAACAGAAAAAATTACAAAAGGCGGTCGTCAAATTCTCCGATAGGGCGACATATAGTTTTGTTCAGAAATTATATCTATTCAGCACAATAACGTCATAATTAGCGAACGACTGATATCAGACACTGCCGTCACCAACATATGTCAACTGACGAGTTTGACGATGTCTATGTGCACTCTTTTGTCATAAAATATTATAAGAAGCATGCCAAGTCTTGAAAAAGCGGCTGTCACAAAACCTGCACTTTGTAAACCACTACCAACGTTCATAATCCTAAGCAAACAATAATTCGTGTTACAACGTCATTTGGACCCGAACCGTATTCGAAACACTGCCATCATAACGACACACACCTAGCAGAAGGGCATCCATCACATACGGTCTGGATCGCTTGCATCCAACAGTCCAACGCGTTCTTAATCACACGAGCTACTTATCTTGACCATTAGTCTCGTGCCCGCGTAATTGGATATCTATTTTATGAGCTAGGTGGGTCCGCCTAATGCGACATCAACATGCGTTCTTTGAGC
This sequence comes from Hyposmocoma kahamanoa, assembly GCF_003589595.1. Lineage (NCBI taxonomy): Eukaryota > Metazoa > Arthropoda > Insecta > Lepidoptera > Cosmopterigidae > Hyposmocoma > Hyposmocoma kahamanoa. The sequence goes on from NW_020653726.1 coordinate 10,724,200, forward strand.
TGTAGATACCTTTATTTGAGTTTCGTTTATGTTTCGAACGCCCTAATCATGACATTGAATGCGCATCATTCCATTGACGTAATTTTGTTAACTAAACACAAACGTAATGACCCACTTGTGTCCGCAATTTTGTTTCACAATAGTGATTGGTAATTAAATGACGAACAGAAAAATCAGTTTCCAACTGTTTCAGAGAATATTTCGAAGTTTGCATCCTTTATCGTTCAATGAAGTACCAACCGCATAAATGCGGAGCATAATATTATATATTGATATTATTTATTCGTGTGAATAGATATAATTTCTTGACGCCAAACATTTTATTTTACGGTTTCTTGCAAGTTCATTTTTTTTAAATAAATTATGTAGATATTACATATCGTATTATATACATTACAGTAGAACCTCCTTAAAACTTCTAACACCCTATATTTTACCACGTATTTGAAATTTGTCCAATGATCTTATATACGTAAAAAAGCAAATATGTTACTGGCATCCGCATCTTGAAGATTCGAAAATAAGACAACTGCAAGATTTATAAGGACGCATGAACTCCGGTCATAGATTAGTGGCACTGATATTATGTCTAAATAGACACCGCAAGTACCGCAATCTGCATGAAAACCAAGCTTGCCATATTTTTGTGCCTCCTATGGCGTCATAAGCGCTATTTAGTGACGGGAAACCTCCTTCGGCATTAAAGCGATTGACTAAATCCAAGACGTGGACGCAGCACGTACTTGAAATAATGATTTTTCAAGTATTTGTTGCTTTATAAGAAACCGTGAAATATTAATATAGTAAAATAATACAAGTGACCGTAGCATGGCAGTAACGTCCCGTACCGTCACATGCAATATGTGATAAACGTCCCCGTGACGTGTTTATTTCAGTTGATAAAGCTATGTAGCCATTATTAAAATATTTTTCTTTTAATGCGAATACAGAATGGGTAACATACGCACCAGAGTAATTCGTCCTCGAGTGATTTTGTTTAAAGAAACAATTTCGAATTCGATCGATCAGAATTACAGTTACCAAATAGTAATGGACTATTGTTATACATTATCATGAACAAGGATAACGATATGAAATTGGGTATAATGAATGCTATATCTTTGTCGTTTAACCATCGCCGCGAAAACAACGAAACTACAAAAAAAATGTTTTTGTAGTTTCAGGTTTTACTCATTTTACATTATATTCTTTATTATTTATTTATTTCTAATTACCCTCATGTGTTAAAAACTGTTTTAAAAATGTACTCTTCACTTTTTTCCCAATAATTTATATAATATCAATTTGTTAGTTTTTATTATTTATTTTTATACCGTTTGTCGCGCTCTGTTTTTAGATTGATAAAATTACTGTGCAGAACTGTCAAAATGTTTTAAAATCAGCTGTTTGGTACTGCGATATTCTTTTGCAGCCATTGGTCGAGGCTCTTGTGATAAAATTTTATAATGGTGGTCTTATCTCTCGAATTTGACGACAGCTAAAGGTGGGTATAATAAGTTTTATCGTGGCAGGATGCTACGGGGGCAGAATAACATAATTATTAATACGTCCTTTAGTAATACTTTAACACGTGTTTTTTTTTAAAGTTGCTCCGGAAAACTAACAAACTTTTATAGAATATTTTTATAACATTTTCTAAGGTCTTAAGGATATCATCCCTTTGGTTCCTAAATCGATCAAAATCGAGAATTGTGTTGCATCAAGTTAACATCAGTAATCGTAAAATTTGACCAAAATCATAAAGACGGTCGCTTCTTTATGATTTTGGTATGCACGAAACTTCATGCATTCTACAAAAGTATCGCACGTTTGATATTCAAAGCCTACTAAAGAAGGATCACAAGTGTACTGCACCAAGTAAAAGCCGCAATACATTACAAAAAACTATGAAAAAAAAAATGTATTACGAAACACGCGGCGTACACTCGTTTGCATATTTGTTTTCTCGAAATTAATTCAAAATTAAAATAATTCACTTTAAAATAAATTATACATATTCTGATTACAAAAATATATAACTGTAGAAGGAAACCTTCCTTGTTTATTTCAATTCTCACAGCTATGGTGTTTTTACTGCTTCTATTGGCATAATTAGGCATTTTTCGCGTTTTCTACTGATGTTTAATTACGATAAAGGCCAGGTTTTGCAACGTGTGCGTTTTGAAACGTAGCAGCGGCAACTAGGCGTTTATAGCTGACATTGGGCACGCGAAGTAAGTACCCTTGCGGCGTCTATTTAGATGTACGTCTGTGATAAGTGCAGATTATACGAGCATTATAGGCAGAAAAATCATAAATTCGGTAGATGACTGAATAGTAATCGGGATACTTATTTATAGAGATTTGTAACGTACGTTTTTATGCTATCTTACATTATAAAATAATTTCTTGCCTGTATATGAAAAATACACAGAATTGAAATAAAAATCATATTTTTGATTTGATTAGAAGACCTAATTAATGTTAATGTTTAAGTGCGGAAGACCAATTTATTGAACTTAATTTAAATTTGTTGGAGGTCTATACCCAGCATTAGACGTCATTCGGCTGAAATGATGATGATGATGATGATGATGATGAAAGGATAGGGATATAAGGAACAAATCTATTTATTACCTTAGAAATAGCATTATAATAAATAGACGACTCTATTTGACTTACTTATCAATGTTTTTCACGTTTGTTTAATAACAAAATATTTTTTTACCTTTTCCATTGTGTTTTACTGCTTACCTACTTTACGGAATGTATATATATATATATACAATCATCTATGACCCGACAATGCAAATCACGCGCCATTTTTTGAAAAAGTTTTTATAGGTTGCGCGACACATTTCAAACGTTGTCGATTACTATGAACGTAACATATCTTGTGTATAAGATCATTGAATAAGTCTAATTGCACTTTAATAATAAATCCATCGAATTTACCTAACCATGTAGAGTATACATCAGTAATGAACGAATAAGGCAATGCCCTTAATAGAGATGAAGAAGGCTTATATTTTTTAACAAGCAATTGTCTTCCTAACTCAATGCATTTATTTATTCATAATTATTTTATTACAAATAATAATAATTACGTATTGATGTTAATTAATTAATAAGGGAATTCTTTAGTAATTTGAGTGGTAAATAATTAATGAGATTTTATTCATATTTTTGGCAATTATGGTCTTTGGAGATGTGTTCTTAATTCAAAACGTATATATATAGTATACGTATGTATACATTACGCAACACTTGAAACACTTGAAGGTTCTACTGTACCTACAAAAATAGTAATATTTCAATTCATGATGCACATGTTTTTCTAATACACTTACAATGCGACATATTAAATCATAATCCTGAAATAATATAGTATTATCTTAAGAAACGAAAGTTTGTACCAAGAATTTACCAATTCCGGTAGCGCTACGTGGTACAAACTTGAAAATCAAGCAAAGTACTCACCATAGGCTTCTGTTGGTCGAACATGCCCTGCTCCTGACGATCCAACATGGAGTTCAGCCGTTGGGCCTGAAATTATTGTTATAATTTTAATTAAGTTATAATATTAATTAAATATATATGATTCTATAAACATTTAATTCTTTTGATATTCCCTATTGCGCACTCACTGCCGCGCAGCGGTTTCGCCGTTTTCTGCTTTTCTCGGGCGTAGCAGAATATCAGTACACGTTGTTCTAATTGAGCAGCAATCACACTGAGCTACGGCCGTTATATCATCACAGCGCACACATGCAATGCGTTGCGAGCTTTTATTCTAATGCCTTACATATTTCTGTGTTTGTACATCTTGTTAGTTGATCTTTTGTTTTTTAAAATTGAAAAAATAATGATATCTTGTTTTAATGCATATATTGTATTCATTGTAGTGTTACTTTTTTTTGTAGTATTGCTTTTTTTGGATTAGTTTATTTATTTATTTTAGTTTGTTTATGTGTATTGCATGTGTGTGTTTTGTGATTAATAAACAATTTATCTATCTATTGACATGTTTTACAGCTAACGATTTCTCATGGTGGTTTCTCGAACTGTATGTAAGATGTATTTATTTAAAAAATGTTCTGTAAATGGCTCGAGTCTGAAATGGGTGTGACAGTAGCAATTTGTGGGTTGATATAATGGTGTGTATACAATGTTTCTTAATAACGATAGTACGAAATGTGAGCGCCCGACTGCCATATTTGTTTTGTTGTTGAATATACACCGCACATTGGTGGAGATCGGACTACTTGAATAAAAATAAAAATGTTCGGTACGGGCAGAACCTGCACGAAGAGGGTGTTCTCCTGCTGGCGGCGGCGCAGCTCGTCGTCCTGCTGGCGCATGCGCGTGGATAACTCCTCCTCCTGGCGCAGCAGCTGCTGGCGCTCGGCCTCGCGGCGCTCGTCGGCCGCGCGCTCGGCCATCTCCCACGTGCGCTTCTGCCGCTCGCGGTCCTGCTCGCGCTGCCGCAGCTGCTCGCGGAGCAGCTCGGTCTCGTGCTCGTATCTGCGCAAAAACCGTACCACTCGCGTCACACGCTCATTTCGATTGAGTGGCGGTGGTTATTGAAAGACAACAAAGTTATATTATTTTCTGTGTTACACACATGCATACTTACTTAGCGTACTCCATCTGAGCTTCCAGCTTCTCTTCTTCTGCCGCGAGTTCTTTCTTAAGGGCGTCCTCCTTCTGACGATGTAATTCGTGGAGTTGTTTCCACCTCGTGCCGTACTCGTGTTCAAAGCTGCTAGCCTCGGAGAAACGCGGCCCCAGCTGTGTGACGAATACGTAACTATGAATTAATACGATTGCTGACATAGTAAATAACAATTTTATGGAATTAAAATTTCTATAAACCTCGCGAGCTTTGAGGAATTCGGGGTGTTTCTTAGGCAAGTTCTTTTCAGGGTAGCCATCCAGTTCATCTGGCTCTTCAAAGCTCTCTACAATGACGGGGCGAAGTGATCTGAAATAATATTAAAAAATTGGTACATGTCGCAAAAATTGTCATTCTTTATAGATATAATAATAAGAATAAACTTACGATGTAAGGAAGAAGCACTTCTCAGTGCAGTTACGAATCGCCGCCAAGGCACTTGGCTTGCGTACATATTCGACCACGCCTTCTCCAAGACTCTTCCCTCTCTCATCCACCTTCACATAAGCCCTTTCAATCTTGCCGAAGATTTCAAACGCACGATATAATAGTTCATTGGAGACAAATGGCGGAAGGTTTTTCACGCGAACAGCGCTGTTGTGAGGCGCGAATCGAACCCTGAGAGGTTTGCCACTCCTGACTTTACCATCCAATTCATGCTTTGCTCTTTCGGCATTGACTCTGTAATCCTATTGAGAAATATATTTTATTTGAAAAACCAAAATTATAAATACAGTACAGGTCCACTGGAATCTCATGACACGAGTTAAAACTTTCATCTGGCAATCTCTATTTTACATCTCTGGTTTGACCCGTTACTACATTTCATACCTTACTTCTCTATTTGTCAAAAAACCAAGACCACAAATGATTTAATGTTTTTATTTCGCAAAACCTCCCAGAACAAAATTTTAAAAACTGGTCAAACACAAGTTGAATTTGAATGCATTAGCACATCCTAATAGCCTAATTACATATTGTGAAATAAAAACGTGCATATTTCATTAAGTGATTGCAGTTATGGTATGAGGATAAATAATTCTTTTTTGCACTTAAATAAAATTAATATAAATACTGTCTGACCAATAATGCAGGACAAAATACTTCAAATAATATTCCATAATTCTGAATATTTTCTTGAAGACTACCAAAACTTATTTGATTATATAAAAAGTTAACAATTTAAAAGATATATACCACAGTTTTTTTTTAATGCTAAGATCCTAAAAAGTAATGGTAACACAGCTGTCACAGGGACAGAAAAAACATAAAATTTTTCATAACTACTTTAAAAAAGAATTCATCAAATGTCACTACACATGTTACGGTATAAAACAAGGATGACTCGGAGTAGTTAATGAGTAACTCTGTCTATCACATTTTCATGCCTAAACTGCTGAATCTGTTTTGTTGAATTTTTATATAGAGATAATTGGGACCTAGAAGAAGCACATAGGCTAGAAGAAAATAGAGGCTGAAAGTTGGTGTATGTTGGTGTGGGGAGTACTAATAATTTCTCAAGTAAGGAATCTGAAAATTCATATTTATGCCCTTTGTAAGTATTAAACAAAAAAATAGTATAGTACAGTAGGCCACTAAAAGTATTTTTTCTAAGCAGACTAAGTCACGGGCACCAGCTAGTAATATATTATAATACCAATTCATGTCAGTATTATCAAATGTTTTTATATATTCACCACAGATACGAAGTTAACATTACCCACAAAATAACTATAGCAAAAATAAATTTAAAATTTGCAAATCGAAACTTGATTCCATGATTCCTTGATTTAAAAAAACCCTGTAGTTTTTTTTTAGTTTATATACAGTATTTTTGGAGATTCGAGTCTGTCCCTGCAATAACAGTGTACCACAAATTAAATGATGAATATTAGTTATAACTTAATTACTATTTATAAAGCTGATTCCTATCTAATAAATAATGAAACTTACAAGTATCAAGTATGTACAATTTATACCATGAGGTACTGTAAACTTTAATTTTGTTTAAAATAAATGTATTATGAAACAAATATTAAACTTACCATTTTAATAAATCCAAAGTTTTTCTCCTTATTAAGAAACAACTCAGCAGTTTCTCCATAGGCACCAAACATGCCCAATATTTCCTCTTCAGTGACATCATTGGTGAGATTGCCAATGTACAAACGACTTCTTCCATTGAACTTCACTTCAGACTGGTCAAGTGGAGGCAAGTCCAGTATTGGTCCTTGTAAGTCCTTTAGTTTGTTTGCTAGCATTTGTTCTTCTCTTTGAATTGGTTTACCTCCATCCATTGGTCCACGACCCCCTCGCTGCTGATTACGTCCTGGCCCTCCTTGTCCCTGACCCTGATGTCCTGGACCTTGTTGTCCTTGACCTTGGTGTCCCTGTCCTTGATGTCCCTGACCTTGTTGTCCCTGAAGTGGGCCCCCTGCCCCTTGTCCTCCAGGACCACCTTGTCTCTTTTGGCCAAATGGACCACCCTGTTTATTAGCTATACCTCCTTGCCAGCCACCTTGTTTATTGGCACCATAGCCTCCATTCATATTCTAAATAACAAATAAACAAACAGTGTAAAGCGCAGGCCACACCGTAAATGAAGCTAAGCCAACTCAGCTTAAGATAAACTAAGAAAACACGCAGTAAGTAGTGATGAGCTACATTATAGGTACTTGCGGGGGTGAAGAGCGACATATTTTGTGGTGTGAATCGAAGTAAGAACAGACGCCCCAGCTACATGAGCTAACCTAAGTTAGCTTAGCTTAATTCATAGTGTGGCCTGCACTTAAAGTAAGTAGGTAAAATATAAAATGTTTTATTAAATGATAGAAAAGGAAAAAACATACATTTTGATTCTGATTTTGTTGAAGGCGATACTGCTGTGTCTGTGGCTGTTGTTGTTGCGACTTTTGTTGCTGATTCTGGTTCTGTGGAGGTTGATTCTGTTGCGGAACTTTCTGCTCCGGAGCAGCATTATCAACACTGTCCTTAGGGTCTATCTTAGCTGGTATAGTGAGTGCAGGCTTCTGCTGCTGCTGCTGCTGCTGCTGCTGTTGTTGTTGTTGTTGAGCCGGGATTGGCGTAGCCGGTGTCTGGGGTTTAGGCGGCTGTGTTAGAGGTTTCTGTGGCTGAGTTTGAGGTTTCTGAGGCTGAGTCTGAGCTTGCTGCTGTTGCTGAACTGGCTGCGCCTGCTGCTGTGGCTTCTCGGCAGCCAGCGGAGGATTTGACTGTAGCATACATTTGATTTCATGGAAGTATACATTATGACGCACTAAAACTAGTTCTAAGAAGTCATCAGTTTATTATAATAATATTGTTATTTGTATTCTTATATTTTAATAAAGCTCATAGTATTAAAACTAACAAGAAACATATGCCACGCATTATAACCGTAAAGTTCCCTACAATAGAAAATTGAAAATGGCGTGCAATGAAGCCCAGCCTATCAAGATGGCGGCCGACATCGATACCTTGGCATCGTTATGTATCTTTGCATGTATCAAAGGACTGAATACTTTAATGTATATTCGTAAAAATATAAATAATAAAGTTATCGATTAACAAAAAAACGGTTAACTCACCTCATTCTGAGGTCGTTGACCCCCTTGATTATTTTGGTTTCTCTGCTGATTGTGATCAAATCTAGAATTGTTGCGGAAATTGCCACCACCGCCAAATCCCCGGTTGTTTCCACGACGGCCACCTTGTCTCTGGGGCTGCGGTGGTCCTCCAAAGCCTCGGTTGCCGTATTGATTCATGGCGTGCATATGCATAATCTGCAAAAAATTTGAGCAAAGTAAAAGGACTACTTTAGACTCTATATATGTAATTTAACCATATCAGCATATCAATTCTGGCAAAATAATAAACATCCTTACCTTTCGTCAACTATTATATACTGATTTTCTGTACGAAGCAATAGACAGATAGTTTTATTTAGCTAAATCAAGGCCCGACGCTGCGACGACACGACCACAAACACGACACGTCTAATCCAAAATGGCGTCTCTTTTTTTTAATAATGTTTATGGCCTGGCATGGTAGCAAGGCTTTTAAACGGCCCATTCACTACATACACGGCAGTCCGCCGCGCAGGCAGGAGACTGCTCACACATCATCCTGCATGTGACCCATGTATGGAGTCTCGCAGGTCGTATTGCTAGGATAGAAAAAAATAAAAGTCTAACGGTATTCCAGAACTCTACTCAAAGCTCAAGTACTGACTTGAGCATTGAGTAGAGTTCTGGAATACGACCCTAAGACGCATTGCAAGGTTACAGGATGACTTGCACGCTGCGACTACATTCATAATCCTGCATTTTGCGGCGGACGGCTAGGCTGATTGCAATGCAGAATAACTGTCTACCTTTAATTTATTAACAGTCTGCCTTTCTAATGTAATGCAGGATTATGGATGTAAATAGTAGCAGAGTGCAAGCCTTCTGCATTCCTGCAATTGTCCTGTGAGGCTTCATACGTGGGCCATACGCAGGATAGTGTGTGAGCAGTTTCCTCCCTGCGCGGCGGACTGCAGTGCCAGTAGCGAATGGGTCGTTTAAGTGAGAGTCGTCATCGTTAGTGGACATTGTGTGAGATTGCGTCTTTTTTGTCTAAAAAATTATTTCTTACGTCTAAATTTCAAATTTATATGGTATAATACCAAATCCTTGATATTTAACGAGTATAGTGGTTTCTGCCACGACTTTGGGCAGAAATACCCGGATGGGCAGATTGGGTTTTAACTATACTAAATTTATGGTTTTAACCCACTGCCCATCTCCTTATTAGATTATCAGTATTTTTAAAGATCTGTGCGATTGTGATCGTAATTATTTATTGATTATTGTGGACATATGGTGGATGATTGTCCGACATGGCTTGTAATGTGAATGAGTAACTTTTAGCGTCCAGTTACACGAGGAGAAAGTTTTCGCGCGGCCGACACGCGGCGACCGTTCAATTACCACGCCTCCATGTACATTAATGACGAATCTGAATTATATTTACTAGGCAACAACACAAATTCCTCTGAAGAAATCTACCACGCGGCCGCGACTCGGGCCGCCACGGACTCCGTACGGTGATTGCACGGACGTCGCGCGGGCAGCCGCGTAGACCAAATTCAAGCCCGCCTCGCCCGCGTGCCAGGGACACTCATTTAAGTTAAAACGTAAAAGCTAAAAAAATAGAGCGTTATTTGCCATTATAATTAGACGCACGCGGTCGCTACGCGGTGGCAACGCGGACTCCGCTCTTCGACCGCGCGGCGGCCGCGGAATGAGCATGATGAAATTCGTGTCGAATAAATGCGCCCTTAAAGTATAGTTGTCTATGCTTTACCATTCATATCATCGTTAACATTAGACATGGGGGAAAGCGTTATGTTTCGATCACCGTGACTACCGTTACCAATGATATTATACTTACACTTACAAAAAAATCACTGTGACAAATCACCGTAATTTTGTCCGTCATGATAAACGGTTTTGGCAAGCGCTTAGAGGGCAAGCTGCTACTTTCTAGTAGTCGTTATAATAATCATTTTGATGTAACGTTTAATTTCATTTGAAAAATTGATCTGCAATAATCTTTAAATTTTTACGGTGTGAAGGTTGCCTGTCGCATTATTCGTTAATAAGACCATGCAACATTGTTTATTATTTTGGATCAATTTTGTACAATTATCTTATTTACAGTATTTACTGATCTAATTATTCATTTCTTGGTTCATAATTAGAATTTAAAAATAAAAGCGAAATACAATGAGATGCGCAGTCGCCAGTCTCTTACAGAACGGAGTTCGCGCATAATTTTGTTTATAAAATACGTCGCAGTCGCATGTCGTGACGTGAGTGACGGTGACAGTTAGTGGAACGGAGGAACAACCTATGTGATTTTGGAACGAACGTAGTTCACTAAGTAGTCTGTGGTCGTTCTTTCATAAAAAATTACGGTGACATTATTTGACGACTGATTCAATACGCGAATGTAAACAAGGCATTGGCAGTCTGAACTACCTTTTCATTTCCTGTCCAAGATATGACCGTGCCTCGTTTTTTCAATCTATAATTCGTTTACAAATTTCTTTACCAACATCTGTTCCTCTATAATTATCGTATAATAATTATTCCGTTTAAAATACGTTGGCTCAGTTCATAAGAAAAAATGAGTAAGGAAAAATGATATTAAATTTTAGATTATTATTAATCCAATTATCACTATTTCCAGCTATCACCATGTCATTTCCATTTCCTTTCATAATTTCTATCCTTCATTGTTTAGAATTACCCATAAATACACTACCTATCCTATCGTGTTAATCACCTTTCCAAAATTCCTCTCTCTCTCATCTGCACGTTGTCCCGGTTGCGTCCTCAGCAGTGTTGCTGCGGAGTCCGGGGTCCGCTTTCCTGCTTTTTCTATTCCACTTTGCGCGGTCTTCGGCATCCTTAGTGGTGAGACCATTGGCACGCATATCACCCTTGGCGACGTCAAGCCAGCACTTCTTGGGTCTACCCCTTCTACCGGGGCCCGGCGGAGGTGGCATAGCCAGACATTTGTTTCCCACGCAGCATGCCGGTTTCCGTAAGATGTGGCTGTACCAACGTAGGCGGCTTTCTTGCAGTTTATCTGCAATGTCACGGACGTGAAGGCTGCCGCGGATGCGGGAGTTTCTGACACGGTCTTTCCGTGAAACTCCACACATCCAGCGCAGCATCTTCATTTCCGTGACACGCAGCTCCTGCTTATGGCGCTCAAGTACGGGCCACGTTTCACTGCCATATAAAAGGACAGGCCTAATGATGGATTTATAGACCTGTCCTTTCAGCTTAGCCAGCATCTTGGGGTCACAAATGACACCAGTCACCTCACGCCACTTTGCCCAAGCGGCTGCGATTCGGGCTCTGACGTCGCAGTCGATGTCTCCGGACGCGCTAAGTACAGATCCCAAGTATTTAAACTGGCCCGTAGGCTTGACCGCGTCTTCGTCTATGCGAACGGGTAGGGGATCTGTAGCGTTGCAGACCATGTACTCAGTCTTCGCCACATTTAGTCTCAGACCGCCGTTCTCAAGAGACTCCTTCCACACATTCACTCGTCGTACCAGTCTCCCTCTATCCGCATCCGCCAGCGCAATATCGTCAGCGTACATAAGCATCCACGGGGGTTGCTCATGCGTGTCTCGGATGGAGCTTGAGACCTCGTCTAATATCACGCTGAACAGATAGGGACTGAGAACTGAGCCCTGGTGAACTCCGACTGTGACAGGGAAGGGTTTAGTGTCACCAACAGCAGTCCTAACCATGGAATCGGAATCGCGGTACATGTCTCGGATGATGTCAATATAAGCTTCTGGTACCCCTTTGGATCTC